>NC_091727.1:10604166-10907196 GCF_042477335.2 Ovis canadensis | reverse complement strand
TTCTAGTACAAACCAGCAATTCTTATTGCCACTTATAAGAATTTTAAACTAGCAGCTGTATTACAGAGCATCTATAATGTAACCTGGCATAAATCAAGAAAACCTCAGGCAGCTCTCAGATATGGTTACACATTGAAAGTACTACGGTGCTGCTGACATCATCCTGTCATGATCTGCTGGTCTGGACTGAACCCAAAGGACAAAGGGTACACACAATTTGTTGAGAAGAGTATTTATTGGGAGGATAGGCTTCTTGTGGACTGATGGACTTTTGACAGGGGATGTGTAAAATCTAAGAACATTTAGCTACTTACTCCATAAGCAACAAGGAGTATTGTTGATTTTCTCCTGGCTACAGAGAGAATATTGTTTGACTTAACCTTGATTGTACCATGGTTCAGTTCTGTAGCACGCCAGGCCTCCCTGTCCATCACCAACTCCCAGAGTTTACTCAACTCATGTCCATTTAGTCAGTGATGCCATCCAACCATCTCATCCTCTGTCGTCCCCTTCTCCTCCTGCCTTCAATCTTTCCCAGCATCAGGGTCTTTTCCAGTGAGTCAGTTCTTCTCATCAGGTGGCCACAGTATTGGAGTTTCAGCTTCAGCATCAGTCCTTCCAATGAATATTCAGGACTGATTTCCTTTAGGATGGACTGGTTGGATCTGCTTGCAGTCCAAGGGACTCTCAAGAGTCTTCTCCAACATCACATTTCAAAAGCATCAGTTCTTCAGTACCATGGTATATTTACCATATCATGTCTCAGAATGGTAAAAAAAAAAACAGGTTTTAAAATCTGTCCTCCCTCTCAATTGAGAAAACCAAAGGACTGGCTTGCCCTATGGACTAAGGAACCCATAGCCCCTCAGAAACTATCTATTGTGGTGCATTTGCCCAATTAAACACAACATTTGAAATATTTTTCAGGTGACCAATCAACTCCTTTCCATAACACTTGCTCTGGAAACCAATGAGTGAGCAAAGTACCAGACCATCACCTCCTACTCTGCTTTTTACCACTGGGAAGTTAAGTTTTTATTTCTAATTTCTATGAGCCCATCAAAGAACAATCCCCAGTACCACCTAAAAACACTGTTGTGGGGGAGGGCTTGATGTGAAATGAGGTAATGTGGAGAAAGTTTCAATGAGACTTCAAATTTCCATCCATTTTCTTTTCTTTAGCTCCCTCTGTTTTAAATGTCTCACAGGACAGCCTCCCTGAAATTTAACACCCAGGAACTCTAGTAAAGCCAAGTCTTTGTCTAATGGGGTAACTTTAGACTCTAGAAAATGTGAAAAAAAAAACCCACGTGTCTGAGCATCCAACAATTCTGGCTATATGACCTAGAGAAGGACTTGTATTTGAATACAAGAACTCTGTACAAGGGCTAGTTCTTTGCAGCACTGTTAGTTAAAGGGGGGCTTGGAAACAATCTGAATGTCCAACAGTGGTAAAGGAATTAATACAGGATAGCATATCCACATGATAAATTTTTATACAGCAATTAAAAGAACTCAGTGTGTGCCTATCTGAGAATACAAACTATGCAGTTTTGTATAGGTACAAATGTATATTTCTACAGGTATATATATGTATATATGTAAATATGAATCTACATGTTAAAATATGATGAAGAGTATAAGAGCAGGGAGTTTCATGTGCACAATATCTCTCCACACTACACCAAACTCAGAAGGGTCAAGGACTGAAATCCAGGTAATGGTAAAAAAAAGAATTTTATCCAAATCCAAAATGTTTTAGTTCTTTTTCAAACAGTGGCTGGAAACAAATCTTACAAAATAAAGTTAATTTTATGGTGAAAGTATATTTTATTATATTCACCTTTCAAATTTTCTGGAAACTTTAAATTTTTTACAAAATAAAACCCAGGTCGTGCTAGCTACAAGATCTGGGATCTTGGGGTGTGTTGCTGTCTTTGTCCATTGTCTCACTTGGTACCTGGTTAGAAACAAGAGCAGGTATGTGTTCCTTTAGTTAGCTGATGGCTTCTGAACGTGCCAGAATTTCAGCAATTTCAGCCAAGGCAATGGACTTTGAGCTGTTCCATAGTAGTGTACAAAATGTATAGGCACATTGCAATGTTAGCTATTGCTGGATAACTGACCACCCCCAAGTTCAGTTCAGTTCAGTCACTCAGTCGTGTCTGACTCTTTGCGACCCCATGAATCGCAGCACACCAGGCCTCCCTGTCCATCACCAACTCCCAGAGTTCACTCAAACTCAAGTGCATTGAGTCGGTGATGCCATCCAGCCAAATCATCCTCTGTCGTCCCCTTCTCTCCCTGCCCCCAATCCCTCCCAGCATCAGGGTCTTTTCCAATGAGTCAACTCTTCGCATGAGGTGGCCAAAGTATTGGAGTTTCAGCTTTAGCATCAGTCCTTCCAAAGAACACCCAGGACTGATCTCCTTTAGGATGGACTGGTTGGACCTCCTTGCACTCCAAGGGACTCAAGAGTCTTCTCCAACACCACTGTTCAAAAGCATCAATTCTTCGGCGCTCAGCTTTCTTCACAGTCCAACTCTCACATCCATACATGACCACTGGAAAAACCATGGCCTTGACTAGACGGACCTTTGTTGGCAAAGTAATGTCTCTGCTTTTGAATATGCTATCTAGATTGGTCATAACTTTCCTTCCAAGAAGGAAGCATCTTTTAATTTCATGGCTGCAATCACCATCTGCAGTGATTTTGGAGCCCCCAAAAATAAAGTCTGACACTGTTTCCACTGTTTCCCCATCTATTTCCCATGAAGTGATGGGACCAGATGCCATGATCTTTGTTTTCTGAATGTTGAGCTTTAAGCCAACTTTTTTACTCTCCTCTTTCACTTTCGACCACCTCCAAATAGTGACTTAAAACAATAAGCATTTATTTTCAGTCCATAATATATGGCTCAACTGGATGGTTCTGTTAACCTAGGGTGGGCTTGGCAGATTTTTACTGACTTGTCTATGCATCTGTGGTGGGCGGGTATAGGCTGGGGGTTGGTTGGTTGGTCTACAGTGGTTTCACTCACATGTTGAGCAATTGGCTGGCTGTTGGCTGAATGATGAAAATAACTAGGCAACATGTCTCTTATCATCCAGCAGGTTAGCCCAGACTTGTCCATTGAAGGAAAAGAAGGGACATGAATCAATTCTGGCACATTTTCGTGGCCAAAGCAAGTCCCCAAGCCAGACTAGTTGGTATTTTCTATGTAGGAAAACAGCTCTCTCATTGAGATCTACTCAAAGTCAGTCTTACACACACACACCCAGACCAAATTCAAGGGGGAAGGAAAATTGATCTTTTTAAAATTGAAGTACAGTTGATTTACAGTATTAAATGTTAGATCCTACCTCATAATAAGAGAAACTGCAAATTGACATTTCAGGGGTTAGGGACACGGAGATGGGGTGTATGTAAAGATTTAGAAACATTCTTCATTCTGTCTACCACACTATGGCTTCTTTTAGACCACCAAATTAAAACAGGGTTTTAATGCTATGATTGGCTAAGTTTTATGAACTACAGAATATAAAAGATAAAATGGATTATCATATAAGAAAAGAAAATCTTACTAGGTTTTCTCGCTAACAGAGCATTTTTGTTTTCAGTTTATGTACTACCCAAACACGTTTAAGCAGCCTTCATCCTCTGACTCTAATAAGTGTGTTTCTATACAGCTCACAAATCATCTCACTCAAAATTATTTTCTGGATAATAATGGGTAACTAATAGAGGCTGACGACCCGAAATTGTCTCAAAAGTCACCTTTACGACAATGAAGATTGAACAGTAAATAGAACCTGCAGGCTGGTGTAATTTACCTTGTGCCAAAGCAGAGCTCCAAAATGACTTATTAAATCATTCCACTGAAAGTTGTAAATCTGCATGAGAGAAGTACAAATCAATAGAAAAACAGTCAAGCACTTTACCACTTACGCTTTTTTATGAACTGTTAGAAGGATAAAGGTTGATGTTGCAAAGAAATTCCAGAACAGGAAGACTTGTAAAGACGACCTGGCTATGGTTTGCATTATTCTTAATCCACGTTACTTTTGCTGTCACTAAACTGTTAATCTTTTTGGCTCATATCAGAATATCCATATATCATTATTCCTCATGCCCTGACATGCAGAAGAATTTGGGAGTCAGAGAAGTTTGAAGATCTGCCAACTTCCCATTTTCCTATAAAGGACATTGTATGAAGGCACGGCCCTGGGTCTCCTGACCTTCCGGTGAAGTGTAAAGTCAGTGGAGTAAGGAAAGGAGCCTTGCCTGCCTTGGGCAATGATGCATGAAGGAAGACATGTGAATGATTAGATCAAATGGCCAGCCATTCAGTGCTCAAAAATGGATTTCTGTGGAATATATGCTTGAGTTTTAGGCAGAGCCAATCCCTAGATCTCCACGGTTTAACTGAGATGTAATTCACACACCATAACACTCACCATTAAAAAAATATAAAATTCTGTGTTTTTTTAGTAAACTCACAGAGCGGGGCAATAATCATGACTGTCTTAATTCCAGAAATTTCCATCACCCTGAAGAGACCTCAGCCCTATTAGCAGTCAGTTCCAATTCCCTCTTCTCCCCATCCTCTGACAACCACTAATCTACTGTTTCTATAGTTTGCCTCCTCTGGACACGTCACAGATGGAAGTGTATGTGGTCATTTGTGTCTGCCTCCTGCTAGACCCCTTTTGATGAGTGAAAGAACATATCAACTTGGTGTTACCAACTCTTGGGGGATCCCTGCTCTCTCCCTGCCTGACTGGAGGTCAGTCCCAGCCTGGCAATCCACCTCCACAAAAAGGTCAAAAGTATACATCCATCTCCTCAAGCTATAAGTGAATGGTTGACATTTTGGCCACGGTCACTTATGGTAATGAAAGAAAGGATTACACTGTAAGTCCCCCAGCAAACATGTCCCAATCCTCTTTTGCTGAAGCAGACCCTTCATTGCTTTTCGTTTGGTCCTCAGAAATAACCACCATCCCCTGAGACCACAATCAGACTGTTCAACACATGAACTCTTGCTTATTCACTCATTTATTATAATTGTATTTGTTGGCGTGTGAGGACAGATGTAATACGTATGCTTTCGATGCCAGAGGTACATTGGCAACACTTCCAACCAGCAAGGTGATCTGGGCCAGGCCCTTACTGGATGCAAAAGGAGTAGAGCTGGGTAAGCACGTCATCCCACGTGTTGAATAAACTCACTAGGGACATACATTCTGCTTACTGGTCCCAATATTTACACCAATCAGAAGGAAAGTTGAAGCAAAGAAATTGTTATTTACAAATTCACTTTGAGTTTAGAAGATGTATTCCAGGAAAGAGACATAGAAAATAACATTGTTTTTATTGAAACTAAGTAGACACAACACAATTCAATCAGCCTAAAAATGTACTAAGGCTTTGTCCCAAATGAACATCTGGAGGAATCTGGCTTAAGCATAAGAGAAGCAGAAGCTAAAAAAAAGTATCTCTCCAATTATTAACAAAGAAAGAAAGAAAAAAAGATTTAACTGGTGTGTTGAAGAGTCTAATTTCATTCGGGTGTAAACATGACTTCCCCAAGTTACTGCTTTTAATCTTAATCTATTGAAACCCCTTTTCTCAATGGATATCAAGTCCCTTAACATCATCTTGCTAGATTTTATGTAATGATGGAAGACAATAAATATGTTGGCCCCAAACCAGCCCAGAGTCAGGCAAAAAGACAGTGATGGGCTGTATCAGCTTCCAGGAACCACCTTTCAGATAGGCAGCCAAGGTAGGAAAATCAAAGAAAGGAAAGGAAAACAAAAGTCCTTAACAAAAAAGGTACAGAGGGAAAGCAAAACAAAATACAAAATTTAGGAATCAAAGTTACCTTACTGTTTTCCTACAACAAATAAAGAGAAAAGAACAAGACCAGAGCAAAAACTCTCTCCTGGTTCTTTCCAATAAGATGGGAAATGATTTATTTGAAATGGCCAAAAATAACATTTTACAGAAAAGGAACCATAATATTACACAACCAAGTGTAGCTATAAAATCTCAAACATTCAGGGAATGCTTTATTTAAATCATCAAAAATAAGGTTTTATAGAAAAGGAACTGTAACAAGCAAATGCATAGCTGCAAATTTTCTTAATATCGATTCCCTCTAAAATATTCAGGGACTACTTTGCAGTTTCCAAGTAAAACTAGAATTTGTGGGACAGAGTTGCTCAGTCTTATCACAAGAATGAAAACAGTTTGCATAACAATTTTGTTTAATGCTAACAAATAACTAAAAGACGTGGTTACTGCTAACAAGTACCTCCGTCTACTGAAACAGCCCAACCTAATCACATGTTCATTAACAATTCACTGTGAACACAGCTGCTGTTTTCTTGCCATCACAGATCACGTGTATGGTGGCAAGGGTTAGATGTTGGAGGCCATCGAGGCACCGAGGAAGTAATCCTTAACAGAAATAACTACAGTAGGTAAGCAACTCAAACAAATGGGCCCACCTCTGCCAAAGCCCCCCAGGGTGGGTGTCACATTTGCTTTCTGCATAAAGAAGGCCCACTGACTCCCTAGTTCTTTACTGGGAACCGAGAACTAGATAGAAAAGCTGTTCTTCTAGGACCATCGAAACCTTAATAAATCGCCCTGGGATTCTTCGTGCTGTAGTGTGCCTCACAGGCAGCAACATAAGCAGACTCTGGGAAGAAGTCATCATGGTACTCTGCTAAAAACCTGGAAAAAAAAATAGCCCCTATGATCACCACAGTAAAGACTAAATACCGGGAAGCAAAACAGGAATTTCCACAACTGTAACATTTCACTCTTTTTGTATTAGGTAGAAAAAAATAATATAATCTTGATTTCTATATACTGATTATGTTCATTACACACACCCAGCTTCTATGTTAAGGACTGTTTCATTGGAATCCTTTCACTAGCAAGTGTACAAATTTCTATTGCTATAGCTTCTAAACTCCACTAGGTGGCAGTCTTGATTATCTAAACACTTCCATGCAAAAAGGCCTCTGAGTATTTCTCCATTTTCCTGTTTTAAAAAACAAACTATAAAAAATAAATTATTAACTCAATAAATGTCACCTGAGAAGTGCACAGTACTTACACGGGCTAAGTTAAAACAAAACTGAATGGTTAAATCAGTAAAGAGCATTTTGAGTTCTACACTTTGAGTAAAGAGCATTTTGCCGTTGCCAAAAGATGCTGCCAGTTCCAGCTTAGTAGTAAAAATGTAAGGCCGCCTTATGCCTGACTACGGATTGATGTTGAAATGCAGCCAGTCACTGCAGAATCTGCAGCACAGACACCATCTTGACTCTGAAGCGTCAGCTATTCCACCATGAAGGGCTCAAACAGGCTCACATGGGCCAAATCAACTAGGACGCTAAGTAATTAGCTTCCTGTTTGTTTCCCTGGCCTCCTCCCAACTGTCCTAACTCCTCAAAAGGTAAGGATATACCTCTGCAATACCTTCTTCAGTAAAAACCAAGTCAAATTCATTCGAGGTTAACTCTTTCTTCTTTGATTGTACCTTTTTTATAGCAACTCTCAATCCACTGATTCTATAGTTGGCACATTTGGATACATTTTCATAACCCATTACAGCTGAACAGTATGGGGGTTGGGGCTCCAACCCTCTACAGAGTTGAAAATCTCTGTATAACAATTTCATTAGTTGGGCCCTCCGTATTCACTATTCCTCCAAATTTGCAGATGCAACCAGCCACATGGATCATGTAGTACTAAGTATTTACTATTAAAGAAAATCCACATACAAGTGGATTTGTGCAGTTCAAACCCATGTTGTTCAAGGGTCAGCTGTACTATTGTATTTGTAAATCTTTGTAAGTAGCCTCCTAAAACCCTAATTTCTACTTTGTTTTGGGCATATCTCAGAATTAGAAGGCTCTCCTGAAAGCAATGGCACCCCACTCCAGTACTCTTGCCTGGAAAATCCCATGGACGGAGGAGCCTGGTAGGCTACAGTCCATGGGGTCACGAAGAGTTGGACATGACTGAGAGACTTCACTTTCACTTTTCACTTTCATGCATTGGAGAAGGAAATGGCAACCCACTCCAGTGTTCTTGCCTGGAGAATCCCAGGGATGGGGGAGCCTGGGGGGCTGCCATCAATGGGGTTGCACAAAGTCTGACACAACTGAAGCGACTTAGCAGCAGTAGCCTATGCTAACCAGTGGCTGTCTCATTTTGGCATTATTTGATTTCAGTGTAACAAAATGTTTATACAAAACAGAGTTGTAGGTTTGTTTGAGGAGAAGGCTGAAGGAGATTAGGGCATTTTTGAAACTGTTTTTCTAATAAAATGTTTTAAAGTTGAATTCCACTTATTTGATACATTATTGGAAATACCCAGATGAAAGCATCTTTTACAAACGCCAAGACTCATTTCTCTGGCTGGAGTGTTAATCCTACTTGACTAGCTCTTACAGGTTGGGATCTAAATACAAGGAAAAAGTATCCTCTTAAGGAGAAAGAAAAAACAAGGTCTGGTACACAGGACACACTGGGTAAGGCAGAGTGACAACCAGTCTGGAACGCCAGGAGAAACCAGTCAATAGACATCTAGGTGGGAGAACTGGGCCACAGGCGTAAAGGAGGCTGGGATCTACAGCCCCAGGTAAGTAGAGGGCACAGCCTCAGAGTGAATGATCCAACCATATAATAAAATGGCTCTGTCAGGTGAAGAAAACACTACCTTTCTCCAAATTCACAAAGTATCAGCACAGACTATTCATCATTTCTCTTAACTCCAAAGTAGACACCAAAATCAGACCTACAAATGTATGTACATGGAACAAAGAAAAGTCACATGCTTAAGGTACTCTTGAATAAAATACATAAAATTAAATAGCTATCAATCTCAATTACTTCTTTAGAAAATTAATTTTCTACTCACATGGCTATCCAACTGGATTCTTCCAGTGACACACAAAAAATTTTATCTCCATACCCTTTGCTTAGAAACCAGATAGACTAGGAAAAAATGAAGTAGCTCCAACTCCCCATATTACAATTACTATTAGAAGCAACCATACTTACGTAATACTGCTACCATGCAAAATACCAGAGCTAGCTTCTACATCTGCTGAAGACAAGTTCAGAAAAGTCATATATACGGTGGCAGAGTAAGTTTTGACAAAGTAATAACAATACCTCAGAAAGAGATCAAAGTGCTTCAGTAAAGCCTTCAGATTCTTCTCAGAAAAGGACATCTTTCCAAGGATTTCTGGAAGTTTCACTGCATTAAAAAGAAAAGCAAAATAATTTACAATCGGCAGAATCTGGCGATCAGTAGGACACACTCAGGGATCCTCTGGGTCCCTGTGATCCTATTTAAACTGAAACTAACATCTATGCTGGCAAACAAAACCAAAACTCTTACTGAACATAGAGTAGTAAGTACAAATACTACAAACACAATTTGTATGAAGTTTAAGATTCATTGTTTTTAAGAGATCAACATTCAGTGATTTTTCTTAGACCCCCAAATTACCACAAGATGTACCTAAGCCTACAGGTGTTAAACTTAAAGTGGAAAATAAAAACGGTAAGAAGAAAGCAGGGCAAAGGATTTCTTACCGAACAAACGCAGCAAGTGTTGTGCCCCATAAATGTAAGAGGGTGGAGGTGGTTGGTCACCTGGGGGATAACTATCGGGTACAAGTTTCCAGGAGAGGACCTGGGAAAAGCACAGAGAATGCTTTGTTGTTATATCTTCACACTTCATTACCCACAGATCTGTACATTTGGAATTCCAGCAGAAATACACACACTTTGACATTTCCAAGCCGGCAGAAAGACAGAGCTCATCAAGTGTCTCATTTCTACCCTGGAGCTTCCCATCCATTTGGCACCTCTGGAGCTGCCTCACAGCTGGACCAGAAAATGGGAAGAAACCAAACATGGAACAGGATAATGACAACAAACCAATGTGGAGCTTCTAAAGCCATCCCACCTTCCTTGGCAACATGGAGACAGTTCTAATCACCTAAAATTATGACAGATTGTGTGCAGATGAAAAAAATATGCCACTGTATCAAATAAACACAAACTCATAAAAATAAACAAGGAAGGAGAACTTAAAATTGGGAAAATATTCGATTTTCTAATTTTCAGTAGCTTCTACCTGTAAATTAGCTGTAACTGTTTTGTCATTCTGCCCCTTCTCCTTTATTGGAAATTCTGATGTTTTAGACAATGAAGCAATAAAAGATTTTTTGAGAAAGGTTACCACTGTGTCAAGATTCTCTAAGATTCTGCTATGTTACAGTCATTCTGGAAACTAATTTCACCCACTGAATCAAGTGAAAATAGACTTCAGCCCTGGCAACTGCATGCTTTTTCTTCACTTTGAATTCCAGAAGTGTAGGTGGATTGGGGGCTTTTGTTAAAGTAACAGTTGAATTTCAAAACTCTCTGATGAGCTTTCAGAGAAATAGTTCAGCAAATTATAGGTCTATTCTACCTAGCTGCTGCTTTGCCTTTTGGGATCTGCCAAGTTTAATCTGGAAATAGTTGGGTCAAAGGAAGACTTCTATAAGACAAAGCAGAAGGATACCAAAATGAGCCCAGAACGGCTGATGTAGTCAATTAAATCAAATGAAATTTTAGAAATTAACAAGCACCACCATGGTTCCATCTGTCTCCATGCTGAAGGCCCAGGCTTCAGCCCATGCCTCACCAACCCCACGCTTCTGTGGTATACAAGCCTCAGGACAGGAGTAAGTTTCTGCCCCTTTATACTATCCCTAGCACTGAACTCCACTGTGCACACAGCTACAGCTCAGCAACTGTTTTGACAGTGACACTCAAAGTGAACATGGGGAATCCACCATCACTGGAGGCACGAAGGGCACACTCATGTGCAAAGGCAGATCATGTGGTTAGTTAGCGAGCCTGGCTACTTCCCTCCCTCAATTCTGCAGCTCAATGTAGTGAATCAGCTCTCTCAAAGATGCATTATGGGGGGAAATAACAGGTTTCCAGTGGAGGAAGTCTCAACCAGGGTGTGCACAGTAATCGCCTGTGATCTCAACCAGGACTACGCCAGTCCAAACCCTCCCTGGTGCGGCTGGGCGGCAGATGACATTGGGAGAGTGAGTCTCAGGTGGTCAGGATGCAGGGCCCTGGGGAAAACATGCTGCAATGGAGGCTTTATGCAGATGGAATGCACCAAGGTCTCATCATGAGGGCCTGTCCAACCCCAACCACTTTTTCACTAGACTTTGTAGCTGTACCTATCACCACCAGATGGCGGCGTTGCAACAGTGACCAGAGTGGGAATGGCTGTGCCTCAGTATTCAGATGTTTTCTGGGGGTCCCCAACTTTTTGGCACCAGGGACCAGTTTTGTGGAAGACAATTTTTCCATGGCCCTGGGGCGGGGGACGGTTGGGGATGATTCAAGTGCATTAGATATATTGTGTGCTGTATTTCTATTATTACATCAGCTCCACCTCAGCTCATCTGGCCTAAGATCATGGAGGTTGGGGACTACTGTAAAAAACAGGATTCTTCTTGAATAAAAACACCTGCAGGGCTTTCTAGTCTGAAAAAAGGAAAATTAGGGACTGCTTGCACTAGGAATTTCCTAACCTTCCCTCAACATCACTGGAACATGAACTGGGTTTTCTAGCAGAGGTCAGTCAACTTATAGCCCGTGAGCCAAAGCAACCCCCTCATGCTAAAAACAACTGTTTTTAAATGTTTTTTTAATTAAATGAATACTACTTCATAACATATAAAAATCATATAAAAAATAAAATAAAATAAATAAAAATCATATGAAATTTGATTACTAGCACACATGAATATTCATGGGAGGGACTGATGCTGAAGCTCCAATACTTTGGCCACCTGGTGTGAAGAACTGACTTATTGGAAAACACCCTGATGCTACGAAAGATTGAAGGCAGGAGGAGAAGGGGACAACAGAGGATGAGATGGTTGGATGGTGTCATCGACTCAATGGACATGAGTTTGAGTAAGCTCCAGAAGTAGGTGATGGACAGGGAGGCCTGGCATGCTGCGGTCCATGGGGTCCAAAGAGTTGGACACGACTGAGCAAGTGCACTGAGACCGAGCACACATGAATGAATTTTGGGGCCACCCAGCACACCCCTTTATGAACTATTCACACCACTTTCACAAGCTGATGCACAACCCTGAAAATATTTACAATCTGACCCTTTATAAGAAAAGTTTGCTAACCCCTGTCACCAACCATTCTGTCTGGTAAAGCCATCCTCCCCTGTGCACAGAAACAAGGAAAGCCCACTTGCTAGGCAAGATTCATACAATACCCCAGTGGACTAAGACATTTCCTGAACTCCTTAAATACTCGCTATGTATCTCAGTTAACTGGCCTTAAAAATAGTTTCAAACTGAAGCTTTCTTGTCTGTAAAAGGGAACTCTGCTGGTAAGGTTATTCTCAAGAACGTGAGGTAATTTAGATCAAGTGCCTGGCACAATGCTAGCATACAGCATGCCCTCAAAGGGATGGCTATTAATATTACTGTTAAAGATGGGTTTTATATTTCTAAATGGTTAAGACCAAAAGTAAAATATCACATAAATAAAAAATTATCTGATATGCAAATGGCAGTGTCCATAAACACGGTTTTATTGCAACACGGCACACTCATTCACTTACACAGTGTCCGGGGCTGCTTTGGAGGTGGGGAGTCTCAACAGTGACTATGTAGCCCACAAGGTTGAAAATATTTACTCTCTGGCTTTTTGCAGAAAAACTGTACTGACAACTATTCTATAAAATAACAATACTCCTATTTCAATACTTGGACTTATTTGAAATAAAAGAGGAATGGAAGTACAGGGCTATAATCCTAACCACTGTCTCATTTTCAGTTCAGTTCAGTTGCTCAGTCGTGTCCGACTCTTTGCGACCCCATGAATCACAGCACACCAGGCCTCCCTGTCCATCACCATCTCCCAGAGTTCACTCAGACTCACGTCCATCAAGTCCGTGACACCATCCAGCCATCTCATCCTGGGTCGTCCCCTTGAGCCTCGGTAGTGTAGCGATTAGGCAGACGGGCAGGTGGACAGGCAATCTGGCTCCGTAGGTCAGGAGTTCGAATCACCTGCTTGACCCTTTAAGTGAGCCGCAGTAGTGTAGCGGTTAGGCACGCAGGCAGGCAGTCTAGGGTCCAGAGGTCAGGAGTTCGAATCCCCGTGGTAACTGTCTCATTTTAGATACCACAAATACAATGTTGCACATCATACAAAAAATTCTGTTAATATCTATGGCAAGAGTAACAATGTTTCTTCTAAGCAAACATGATTTCATCTTGTAAGACTTTTTAAGAAAACACAAAAGGAAGGGTTCAATGCAGGTGAACAACAGACACTAATGCTTTACCTCATTTATTTCATTAGTTCTTCTGCCTTCAAAGCCAGCAAACACAGCACTCCCTTCCTTGCTAGGGGTCAGAGGAACAGGCGAGGATGATCTGCTATGAACAGGTGTCTCTTTAAAAGGAAAAGACTTTAATTAGTCACCAATTAATTATCCACTAATTAATCATACAGCTACCGAATTAAAGATTGCTGGAAGACCTTTACAAACAGCAGAGAAGTTTTTAATTTTTACCAATAAGACTTCCCTGTCAAGGACAGTACCTGGAATATTATTTGATGGAAAAAAGGAAAGAAAAGGAATCAAGTTCGGAGATATCCCTAGTGGCTCAGACAGAATTCACCTGCAATGCAGGAGACCTGGGTTTGATCCCTGAGTTGGGAAGATCCCCTGGAGAAGTGAATGGCAACCCACTCCAGTATTCTTGCCTGGGAAATCCCATGGACAGGGGAGCCTGGCAGGCTACAGTCCAGGGGGATCACAAAGAGTTGGACACAACTGAGTGACTAACACTTTCATTTTCACACTTCACTGGGATAAACTACGTACAACATGATGAAACTTGAAAACATTGTATGTTAAGTGAAAGAAGCCACGGACAAAAGGCCACGTATTGCATGATTCCACTGATGAAGTCATGCCTAGAAGAGGCAGACCCATACATACAGGAAGTTAACTAGTTCAGGGCTGGAGAGAGGGACTGCAAACAGACGTGAGCCAGAGCGAAACTGGTCAGTACCAGGAATCCTGATTGTAGAGCTGAAGACGTGGGGGGCGGGGGGGCTCCCATCTCCCGCTGGACTGGGTTCAGGAGCACGGTGCCTGACCCAGACCAAGCACAGAGTCCACATCAGCTCTCCCTGGTATGGCCCTCCTACGGGCAGTGGACCTACTCTTTTCCAGGTGCAGGAACAGCTTGGGCATGCTGGCAGATGTGTCCTGCTGCCGGCGCTTGGGCTGGGGTGAGGCGCTGCTCTCAGACAGCCTGTCGCAGTTGGCAGAGTGGCGCGTGGACCGCCTCAGAGACTGCAAGGCTTCCGGCTCGCCTTTGCGCCTTTTGGGGGTGGTTGGTTCACCTGACGTTGGCTGACTCTCTGTGGACTGTGGTGTGGATGGATTCAGCAAAGGTGGGCTTGGAGAGAGCTCCTCCTGGTTCCTACAGAAGGAAGGGGAACGCATCAGATGCACCCAGTCCACAGAATCTCTGCCAAGCCTGGAGGGGTTCCTCAATGTCCTTCTTCAGACAGAAAACACAGCCTCCACTGCACTCCAGGAGGCTTAGAAACTTTCACTTCCAGACGTGCCAAAACAAATACTTTCTTAAAAGGTACCTAAACATTATTATACCATTTTCACCCTTTAACTCTTCAAGGCACCCTGGCATTAAAGGCTGTGATATCCTTTGTCCTTGTTTTGTTTCAGTGGTTCACAACTCAGGGGTGATTCTACTCTGGGGGGAACACAGACACCTTCTGGAGTCAGTTTTGATGGTCACAACTGGGAAAGTGCCATTGGCATCCAGTGGGTGGAGGCCAGGGATGCAGCTTGCCATCCTACAGCGCATAGTTCAGCCTCCGCCACCAATAATGATCCAATTAAAAATATCGGTCGAGCCAAGGCTGAGAAACCATAGTAAGAATACAACATCATTGTGTCACAGTGTAACCACTGATAGGACTAGAATGCCACAAACATTGGCCACATTTTGTGGAAACACGCAGTCCACTCTAGACACTGGGAATCTTGAGGTTTGGAGGAGGGTGTGGGGACATCAACATAGGTCCCCACTGAGTCACACAGGCCTCCCAAATGGGGTGGAACCAACGGGGAAGGAAGGCAGCCAAAGAAGAGATGGTCATAAGGCAGACAGACAATTACCAGACAGGACCTGAGGAGAAAGGGGAGCAAGGGGCTGAAGGGAAAGGAGGGCAATGCTTGGTGCGGCAAGTGGGAAACTGTCAGTGACTTTGGGGAGCAGAGGGAGGCGGGAGACCAAGATAGATGGGAAACAGGCAAGAGGAGATGGAGGGGGTGGAAATCATGAAAACAGACCACTCGCTTGAGAAGATGGGCCTGAGGCAGACATGGAAGTAGCTTCCACAGATAGAGGCATGGACTCAGGTGCAGGGGGGACTTTTGTTGAACCCAAAGAATGGAGATTTGGAAATGCTTGGTCACCGAGGGAAGACAGTGGTGACACAGCAGAGCAGGAAAGAAACTAACCTTTACTTGAAGGCCTAAGGCAGCCAGCCCTTCATGCACTTCCTCATTTAATAACTATCTGCAGAAGCAAATGTTCTTTCCATTGTTAGAGGAAAAGCAAGAAACTCAGATGACACCTTGCCAAGTCACAAATTCAAACCCACACCCAACCTTCTCAGGCCATGCTCTCTTCACCCCACTGTCTTTGGAAACAAGGGCATTGGCTACTCTAAAGCCAATTTCTCTACACTGAAATCTTCACTTGGTAAAAACTTCCAGAGACATTTTAAAGTGAATGATGACTCAAGCTTACCCAAGAAAAAAGAAAACCACCAGGACAGACAGTGGTTTGCAATCTACTCCCTCCTCCAAACGTGTTGGCCCCATAGCATCCAACAGAAATCTTGAAAAACAGATCTAGCTATTTGATTTCTGATAGCTGATGGTTGAACTGCAAGCTAACTTACCTATTAGTGTTTGTGGTACTTTCCTTAATCGGAAGAAAAAATTTGGACGAAGTCACCTTTTTATACTGAACTTGTTCATATGGATAGAGCAAAACCAATGGGAGAGTGTAATCAAAGGTTATTCTTAAGCCATCCACCATCTCCTTACAAAGGTCAACGCTGGAAGGATTAAAGAGATTAGAGATGCAATAAAATAACAGGACTTTTCAAAATGTCACAATGAAGGCACACATTTCTAATCAGGAAGAGTTTTAAACACTATATATTACACCTAAGTGTACAAAACACAAAGTCTGTAGGTGCTAACAATAATTAAATGGGAGCACAGGCCTAGAATATAGGGTGCAGTAAGCAAGTAATTGTAACTTACACACTGAACACAGTGAATATGCTCAGTGCCACACAAGGAGCCCAAGGAGCCTGTGCTATGGAAGTAGACACACCCCAGTCACCCGCAGCTGAAGGGGGTGGTCGTGATGAGCTGACACACCTGTTTCAACTGGAACAATCTACTTGTCTGACTCCACTCCTACTGGGTCACGTTCCCAAGGCAAGCTATGAGGACAATTACTCAGATTAGGGTAAAGACATGTTTGTAAACAGGTTTCAACAAAATTCTCATTCCCCATTCTGGTACTTCTCATAGCCAAAAAAAAAAAAAAGAGTTCGCTTCCTAAGTTACATCATTGAAAACTTCTTCTAGTGTTGAGGCAGTACATATCCTCAATGGATTCACATCACACTCCTAAAGAGTTACTGAACATTCTGGGAAAAGAACAGTATTTTGAAACTTAACTGGTTACTGTGTGAATTAAGTGTAACAGTATGTGAATTCATAGTAACTGAAACAGAGACAGTGTTACCTGTTCTAAATGGAAGTTTATTCTCTAATACCCAGAGTGAACCATGAAATGCCAACCCTCCCCTCCTCTACTTACTTTTTTTCTGCTGGGATATAATGCACATTCATGTTGGCATGTGGCATAGCATGATGGTGACGAGGCCTCTCATTGGCTGAAAAGGCTGCATTGATAGCAAAATGCTTCACGTACGATTCCAAAATAGTTATAATGTTGGTCTGGCATGGAAGTTTCACTAACTGTTAACAAAAACATAAACATTTGATGTATACATTCAATTGGATAAACCATGTATTCCAAGAAACAGTGGTCTTGTGTACGTCATTTTTGAACCTCAAAAATAAAGTCAATTGTGTATGAAGATAATTTTTTAGGTAAATGTGCTTTGAAACTCTCTGACTTTTCTTCTACTGATCATATCCCCATGTAGATTACAATAACAATTTAAAGTTAATTGATAACTAATTTTAAAAATAAATGCAAGCAATGATTCTCAGCTTAGGGACCTGTTAGAATCATTTGGGGAACCTCTAAGATATCCACAGCTGCCACCCCCAACGTCACAGATCAGTTTTCACCTTAAGCTTGAAGCCCAAGCATCAGGACTCTGCAAAGCTCTCTAGAAGATTCTAACAGGCAGCCAGGGCTGGAAAAAACTGAGCACACTTCCATCAGGAGAACACTACTGCCAGAGAAGTGTAAAACCCAACTCAGCACAGAACCTGAGTTTCATTCCTCCAAGGCTCTCAACTTTCTGTGACTGCAAAATATGGCTCTATTGCAAATCCATGTTTTATGTGTCCTCCTTGTTTACCCGTTTCCTCCTGTTGATATAGTAACAATCATCCTCAAGCTTCTTCTTCAGAACGTCAGGGATTTCTATAGTTATTGTTCTTTCTTCCATTTCCTTTTTTGCATGCAGCTCTGGTCCTTCCTTCTGCAATATCACAATCCCATTTTAACTTCCTAAAACAGAGAGTCTACACCCAAAGAAGGACTAACATAAGCACAGCCTACAATGAAACAAACCAGTTAATCCTTGACATTTACACCAGTAATGATGTCACATGTTCTAATGAGAAGTATATCAAAGGCCAAAAGTTAATTTGTTTTAGGGCACTAATGACATTGCAAATGATTATTTCTTTTCTTCCCAATTTAACTTTACCAGTGGGATTCATGTTAACTTTGTATTCAGCAAACAGAAGACACTAAACTCTTGATACACACCATTTAAAAATTAATCAGCATTATAAAAAGTTCACAATTTCATTGGAAAGAAAAAGGTGAAATGATTTGTGGAAACATTTCATGGGTATAAAAAGCCACAGAGAAGTTTTTACAGTAAAAAAGTTTTTTTCCCTTATGTATGAAGTACAATTTTATCACATTTGGTTAAAAAGATGGATTTTTACAAAACATTTCACAACTAGAAAATTTTACCACCAAAATATATGCCAAAGAGTTTTTACAATAAGAACTGTATACCACTTCAGTCTTTTCTTCAATATCACCCTCTTCACTTATTTCTCCATCCTTTTCTTCACTGTCAGAGGAACTGCTTATTGCTAGGTAAAACAAAAAACAGCAGGCAAACCTGCATTACACACTTCCTTAACCCTTACATCTACAATTCCTTAGGATGGCATGGGTGTCCCACTGCTAGTAATAATAAACTACTGTCCAGCATAAAGTTTAAACACTGAACACAAATACTGGACCTTTCAGAATAGAAATTTATTTTTTTTAAATATAATACCAACCTCAAGGGGTGCAAAAACTACACAAGTAAATGATCTGCAAGTGTTTAGTCACCTAGGATCTTATTGTTCGCTGTCACATGCACAAGTGGAGCGAGGTACCATGAAGAAAACATGAGAATGGAGCTCTGAGGCGCTACTATAAGACACTGATTGAGAAGGCAGGGGTCATGTGCAAGACCCACCAGGTCTAATTAGGAACTTTCTGACTGCTACTTTAATTATCAAAAACAAATGGGCAAATGTTTTATGAAATGAGCTTACAAAGTTCCCTTGTCTAAAGTTTCAGTGAATCTTTCCCCTCAACCCTGCAGTATAAAAGAACTAGGTAAAACTCCTTTTAACCAGAGACAATAAGTCAAGCCACTCACAGTTTTCATCGTTTTCATCTTTTTCGTCAGCAGGGAGGCTTTTTAAGACAGAGTCCACACCAGGCAACCTGCAGCGCTTCCTCTTTCTTCCTGTGCTTCTCCTGAAATGGATAAATACCACTGAAATGTTGACTTGAGGTAAAAAAAAATGCAGTAACAATAATTCTTAAGTATCGAAGATATAATTACATTTTAAAACATAAGTGGTAACCTCCATTTCAAAATACTACAGGATAATCTCTCTGAAAGCACAGCGGTTATTTCAAATACAATAGAAACACTATTTGCTACTATGTTTCAAATATGTTACATGACTTGATAAGCCACGTCTATCAGATTTTTAAACTTTTCTCTGACAAAAATTCTAAACCTTAAAAGAAAACACACTGAGCAAAATTCATGTTTCTGGTATTCTTACAGGCGAGCTACAGCTTTTTTGGCCAATTTCCGCTGTAATCTCCGATTTTCATCGGTGTCACGAAGGACATGATCCTCTGCTGCCCATCTATCCCAGCTAAAGAAACAAAAGAGGAAGAGTGTAAAATTCAGTATTTTAGTTTGACATGAAACAAATGTTAAAAGCACCACACAGGAACAGATGTGTCTCAAAATTACTTACCTTTCAGAAAACTATTTAAATATTTTAAATCACAAAAAGAGAAACCACAACTCATTCAGACACAGAAGCAATGGGAGTCTCCAAAACCACCCATAGAGAATCCAAATATAGTCGACTCAGAAGTAATCATTCTTCAGAGTAAGCAAGGTTTAACATAAAAGCAAAAACAGGAAATGAAACTTTCCAAGGAGTGTTTCTAAAACTTAACAAAGAAGTTTGCAATGTTCCTGTGCACAGATGGTCAATTTTCAGTCAGATTTAACAAGTACACTCACCTTCTGTTCCAACCATTAAAATGGATCAAATATTCTGGGATCTTTCTGCCTTTTTCGTCTTTCCCAACAATAACATCGACGATCTGAAACCAGAAAATACCGTCCACAAACAATAGAACATACAGAATATCAGAAGCTGGATTAGGAAAACTAGATCATGGGCATTTTTGTAAAAGAAAGGAAAGCATTTTCTCCTTTTTTGACGGAGAGCTGGGCTGAAACATTTTCCCTTTCAATTCCATTTTTTCCCCTGAGTGGATGCCTCAAAATAGGAAACATCCCCCCAACCACCCCCTGATTGGTCTCTCAGTGTGTGAACGGGTGTAGCTTCTGAAGCCATTAGTCAGCCGTGTTGTCACTAACTAAGAGAGTCCCGGCCTGACAAGCGAGCCTCTGCCGATAGACCTCTGGGAGTTGTAGTCTCCTGGGCTCCGCAGGATCCTAGGGCCAGTTAGGCTCGCAGATTCTGCCATCCCGCCTAGCGGTGTCCCCAGGGGGAAATTCGGGGGCAAATGAAGGGGCGTGTCACGCTTGGGGAGACTCAAAGCAGGGAGGGAGGAGACACTGCAAACAGAAACGTGAGGCAGGGGCAGCGGGTTGGAGCCCCAAAGTAGAACGGAAAGCCCGGAGGGGCGCTGGGCCAGCCCCCACCCCCGACCTGCGAGACCCACTCCCTCACGCCACCTAGACCGGAGGAGCTGCTGATGTGGCTCCATTTTCTCCCAACCTCCGAAACTTAGGCGGACAGGCAGGGGGGTGACACGGCCGACTGAAAACCTAAATGGTGCAAGGCCCTGGAGGACGAAGACACCCGCTCAACCTGGCTCTCAGAGAGGATCCAGGCCTGCGGGAGGGGCCGAGACCAGACCACGACGGGCCCAAGGCAACGGCGCCGCCAGTTGACAGCCAGCACTATGGATTAGGACGGGGGCCGCTCGATCAAGGCATCGCGCGGGAGCCCAAGCGGCCCTAGACAGCACAGGACGGGGAGAGTTAACCTCCAGGCAGAGGCCTTGAGCAAGCGGCCTCCTGGACGCGGAGCCCCCGCCGCCCTCAGGTGCACAAACCGACGCCGCGGCTCCTGCAGCGCGACACCGCCAGCGCTACGTTTCCAACGGCGCCGGCGTAGCCCCGGGCCCAGGGCGGAAGCGGAAGCGTCCCAGCCCCGACTCCCCATCGCGGCGCTCCGCGAGCGCCCCCTGCCGCCCGTGCTGCGCCGCGCAGGCCGAGGAGCCGCGAGCAAGGAGCGCCGAGCCCCGCCACTTCCCCCGCGCCGCCGCACCGTCAGCACCCGCATCCGCGTTCGCCTCCCGTCCCGGGGTTCCCGGCCCGCGCCTCCTCCCTGCCCCTCCGCGGCGGCACCTTGGCATCGTACAGCACTCGCGCCTTGGTGGGGTCAGGCTCGAAGCACAGCACTTTCTCCCCTGAATGGAATTTAAATTTCATGCCCTCGCTCGCGCTCATTTGCTCATCGTGGCGGAGGGCGAGGCTCCGGGGCGGGCGGAGCGCGCGCGGTGGGGGAGGGGGGTGGGGGCTGGGAGGTGGCGCGCGGCAGCGGGGTGGCGGGGAGGGAGCGGGGACTGGCGGAGGCTGTGGCCGGCCCGCCCTCGGCCCCGCCTCTGCCCGCCCCGCGCCACCGCTGGACCTCGGAGCGGCCAAGCGCGCGCGCTCCCGATCGAGCGCGTCCCTGTGAGACGCCGCCGGGCTCCCGGGTGGCTGGGAGTCGGGCAGCCCGTGGCCCGTCCAGCCCTCCGGGGAAAGGCGGCCGCAGCGGGCTGCGCCCACGAAGTCAACGCGGCGGACGCGCCGTCTCGGCTCCGAGGACCGGAGACCCTGGGGTGGGCACTGGCGGCGGGGAAGCTCCCTGGCCGCGCCGACTTGGCCACCTTGGCAGAACGCGGTGGCCACCGCGGGCAGGACGTCGGGCCAGAGTCGGGTCTAGAGGGGCAGTGCGCTTGATTCTGGGTGGGGGTGGGGGAGCGAAAAGTGGTGGAAGAGAGATTAAAGCACCGGGGTTATAGCGGGGCCAGGACGAGCAGGTGGCAGCTCTGGAGCATGCCTGTGACAGCGGGCGAGCAGTGAGTCGCGAGGCTGATGGGTCTTTACCAGGGTCGTTAACATCTCTTGTCTCAGCTTCCCCCCCGTGGTTTTCCAACACCCGCAACTGGCAGAGATGCTCCCTCGAGGTCTGTCTTCTCCAACACACTGAAACCTCCCTACAGATGAGAGTTGTTCTAAGGCCTATACTAGCAGGTACTGACAGAGAGGGGATGTTCAGGACGAATGACGGATGCTGGGAGATCCTTTCTTGAAGGGCAAACCTCTACAAACAGGAGAGATGGTGCTGGGTTTCTTTTCTTTTGAGGAGTGGAAAGCCTTTAGGCAGTGTAGAAAACTCATCTGCAAACTGACTCTGAGGTGGTGGTGAACTGCCGGTCCTCCACACTCTGGTCTCTGTTCTTGCCTCCAGAATGTACACTTGCCTCCTCCTTCACTGGGTCCCTGATGCACATCCTTCACATTTCAGTTTGGACACAGCCAAGAGAAAACCCCTCTGCCTTCCCTAGACGATGATGCACCCTTCTAGGGATTCCCTCTCAGCCCTCTACTTAACCATTTCTTGCATTTACTGCCCTGCAGTAGAAGGGCTGTTTACTTGGTAAATGTCTTTAAGATGCTCCACTCCTGAAGTTTGGGGAGGCAGGGCTGCAGGGAATCTCATCCAGCTGATCGTTACATAATCTTGCTTGCATGTCAACTGCGACCCTGTGGACTGTAGTCCGCCAGGCTTTTCTGTCCATGGGATTTTCCTGGCAAGAATACTGGAGTGGGTTGCCATTTCCTCCTCCAGGGGATCTTCCTGACCCAGGGATCGAACCTGCATCTCCTACATTGCAGGCAGATGCTTTACCGCTTAGCCATCAGGGAAGCCAGGCCTGCCAATGCATACTCCTGGCACACAATGAATAGTGATGAATTGATTGACTAGATTACAGACTTATGAAATACAGAAGGAAATGGCAACCCACTCCAGTATTCTTGCCTGGAGAATCCCATGGACAGAGGAGCCTGGCTGGCTACAGTTCACGGGGTTGCAAAAAGTCACAGCTTAGCAACTAAACAACAACAACAGTTGTTGGGATAATACAGTGGAGAAAGCAGAACCGGAGCTATGATTCCTCTTCAGGTTGTGGTTTATCTGGGATGAGATCTTGATGATGGTGTTCCCCATAAATGGCAGGGGGACCTCTGGGCACAAATAATTGCATGTCATACTTAAGCCATAATTTAGTATTAATGTTTTTCTTTTTCTTTCTGGTAAATGGAGATTTCCTCTCCAGACTCTTAAGCTTTCAGAGCAAAACTTGGATGCTTTCTTTTATTTCTCTCCATTTCTACCCCTTATGTCCTTGAGCAATGCCTTTTCCCCTGTCTTCCTAAAAAGTCCAAGAATGCACAAGGCTTCAGGATCCTAAAAGTTACCAAACCCACTAATGGGAGCACCCCCTGGCAGCCCTCATCCAGATTAGGACCCCTAGAGAGGTCTTCATGTCTAATGTGGGTGGAGCATCCTTTTCCTCTTGGGTAAAGAACATGGTGGGCTCTGGGATCTGGTCCTACACTTGTCGGTTCCTAGTTTGTGTCTAACCTTGGACAACTGATTAGTCTCTCTGGGATGCAGTTTTCATACATTTAAAGTGACAATAATAGTGGCTTCTACCTCAGGGTTGTTTTAGGAATAAATCAGTCTATTCAGTGTATATGCCTTTGTGCATAAGAAGTGGTGAGTCAATGCTTGCTATTAATATCAGGCACTTCTTGAACACTTCTTGTCCCAATTCATTCAACAAATATTTATTGAGCCTCCTGTGTGCTGGATACTAGACGCACAACGTAGGATCCAGATATTACCCCTGGCCTCAAAGAGGATACATTTCAGGAAGGGCAGAGCAGCATGAAAGCAAATACAAGCCTCGTTGGTACTCTGAAAAGCTGCCCTGGAAGAAGACAGATACAAGGGCTTACATCTCTCTAGGAGGAGGGAAGTGTCAGAAAAAGCTCCAGACTGGAAGTGCTCTTGTTAAATGAGAAACTAAAGATATACATTTTAAGAGCAGAAATCTATTGCAATCTGGCAGCACCACAGCAGGTGTGGTTAGGAGTGCTACACTGTCAGGAGCTCCGGAGAGGCTTTCAGAGAGAGAAGGCAGAAGTAAGGAAAGTGCTGATTGGCTACAGCATAAAGACCAGTTGGCTGTTTCTGATTGGTTGTCCTTAGCATCTTGATTTCATAACATTGAGGAACTTACAGGCTTAGATTTTGTTTTGCTTACCTAGGCTGCCAAGGCATTAGGGCCACCTCAGTCTAATGGCCTCTTTGTTTAATTGATTAAACATATTCGCCCTTCTGGTCATCCTCTCATGCAGGAGAGATTGACAATTTGGTGTTAGTGCCACTCTCAGTCACTAACAGTGAAGTTGCTCTTGTCTCATTGTGAAACTCACAGGGTTTGATGTCAGATCCGTGAAAGATCTGTTTTTGATGTTCATCTCGGTTTTCATCTTGTTTCTGTCTCTCTAAGTGCAGTGAGACCACCTGATACACTGCTGATGGCTGTGCACATGCATTTAAGACTATTGAGAGAACACAGCACACCAGGGGCTCTACAGTGCCGACTATAGGAGGATAATACCGAGAACCTGAAGTATACACTTTGTCCAGGGCCCCCATGAATCAAACCAATTGGTATCAAATATATCAAAGAATGTACCAGAAGGAGCATCAACCTGTTTTAGCCAAGTGGTTTGATTAATTTATTGCATTTGCTCTAATACCAAAGGTGCTGATCCAGATACAGCCGGAAATATTTGCTATATCCTAGGAGATAGTTGACTCCTCCTTATTCAGCCAACAAGTAATCTACAGCAATTACAGTATCTAAACCACCTTAGCGAGATAGTCTTGGGACTTTGTTGTGTCACTATGGCCTTAGCAACAGATGCATCGATAGTGCTCAGAGTTAAGTGGCACTGTCTTCCCAGCGTTAACAGAGGGAAAACGAAACTAGCAAGAAGGCAAAAGGAATAAAGATTTCATATTGGGGATGAAGATCTTGATCCATGATCTTGGGAGAGCTGTCTCCCTCAAGATGCCATCTGCTTCTGGGGAGGAACCTCCCTAGTCAATTCTACATCTCCAGCTGGTGTGCAGTTCCAAGGGTCTGGAAGAGCCCGTTTTAAGTGGGGGATGTGTACCCAGGTTCAGTTCCCTGAAGTTTGGCTGCCGTCTGAATAGTGAGAAAGACTTGCTATCGTCCCTTCCAAGGAGGTTCAAGAGTAGTCATTGTTCTCAGTGATCCCAAATCAGAAGAGTGGGAGAAAACTGGAAACACTAGTTTGGAGAGTTGTAGCAGATTTTTGAGGAAACTAAAACAATTCAGGATCCAGTTCAGCTTACAGGTACAGTTGTTTCCTTTCACCTTTATTATTTCTAAGTAGTTTTAGTTACATATATTTATTAAAATTCTTGACTTAGAATCCTTTATTTCTAGTGAAAACTAAGAAGTAAGCAGTGTGGAGTATTATACTAGCATTCTGTGGACTGGCATGTTTATAAATACCTTTCACAATTGCTAGAAGTATATTCTTCCTTGTAGTAATTTTTCAGTGTGGCACAAAACATGTTTCCTGGTTAGGATCGAGTATCTTTAGTTCCTCTGCCAAAGAAAGCCAAAAGTGAATAAACCTGTGTTCAGTAATTAATATTTCAGTATTTTATCTTACTTGGAAATGATCTAGATGTTTAATGACTTTCATTTAACTTATCTTATACAACTTTAAGGTTTTAAGTTACCAAGAAGACTTTGGAAACTAATCTTAAGTAAACATATCGTAAGGTATGATTATTGTTGAAAAGTACATTTTAAAACTATTACTTACATCTCCTTAATTTACTTGTTTTCAACAATTATATTTAAATATGATTACTCATGAAAATTTCCATGAGACATTGAACAGCCAGCCATCATCTTAAGTTACCATTCTTGCTGACAAAACAGAGGTTACATAATTTTACTTTACATTTACATAATTTAACTTTAGTTAACTCTGGTAGAATAAAAATGTTCAACTTAATACTGATCAGTCTAAAGAGATACCTGTTTTAATTAAACCAACACACTTAAACTAGCTTTCATTTACCAAAGATTATGCTAGACCACGTGAACTTGAAAAACATTTGGGTTGGTTTCTATATTTTTTAGCACACACTTGATCTATATAAATGTTTGTTTTTTCAGCCTATTAGAATTCTTTACAAATTAATTTTGGCTATACTATCCAAAGGTAGGAAAATATCACACATCTATCACATACATAAACATACAGACAGATGCAGAGATCTTACAGGTTTTGTTTAACATTTTTAGCCATGGGATACATACAATAAGGCTAAACTCACTAGTTTATGAAAGAATGGTTGGATCTAAATTGCATATCAGGCAGACAGAATAAGTTAAGGTTACTTGCTCAGATGGCTAATTTTTTTACTGATATTAGTGGGGAAAAGTTTTAAGATTCTTCGTTCACTCACTTTCCAAATACCTGCTGTTGCTGCTGCTTTTTCTTTTTTCCTGATAAGCATGACTTCTCTGAAGTTTGCATTTCATGAGATGCCTCTGGGTTCCTAGAGAAAAAAACATCATTTACATTTCACAGCTATCCCTGGGAGGGAAAGGATGTGTTTTCCTGCTAAAGTGAATTTGGAAAGGAAAGGAAAACGTGAAATAAATTTCCTTCCTCTCACCCACGCTCCACAGATCCCGGAGATCTGACCTTGGTAAGAACTGTTACCCTTTGCCAGGCTTCTGCCAGTTTTCCCATAATGCCGTCTGCAGGATTCCAAGCAAGTGGGGCGTCCCAGTGGGTCTCATCCTGGTCACTAGAAACCATAGAGGAGGAAAAGTAACTCTCTCTTGACCCTTCATAGTGAGTGCCTGGCTGAGACCCTTTTCTCTAGGACACCTTGTAACTAGATAAGGTCATCTCAGGTGGTTAAAAGTTCTCCACTGTGGCCACTGTAACTCAAGATTATCTTTGGTAAAAATTAACTTCATTTTTAAAAATTTGTATTTATTAATTTTAAAATTTTTGGCTGTGCCACCAGGCATGTGAGATCTTCATTTCCCTGCGAGGGATCAAACCCTCGCCACCCCTGCACTGGAAACTGCGAATCCTAACCCCTGGGCCAGCAGGGAAGTCCGGTAAAATTGATTTCAAGACAACATTTTATTAACCTGAGGCCTCATACCAGACCCGGTCAAGTTTCTAGGTCAAACCCAGTCCCTCCTGATGGTGAGTTGCACAACAATGTGAATGTACGTAGCACCACTGAACTTTACAGTTAAATATGGTTAAAATAGTATGTTTTATATTATGTGACTTTTAACCACAATTGAAAACATTAAAACAAAAACAGTCCGTCCTGGACCAGGCTTCCGGTTTCTTTTAATAAATTGGACTCAGTCCGTCCCCAGACCCATTTCGGTTTCTAAGTCAGAACCAGTTTGTCCCTGGACCCGGTCCAGTTTCTAATTCGGACCCAGTTGTTTGCCGGACCCAGTTCGCCATCGGACCTCGTTTGGTTTCTAAGTCGGACCTGGTCTGTCCTGGCCCAGTTTTTAAGGTGGACACAGTTTGTCCCTGGACTCAGTTCGGTTTCTAAGTCGGATCCAGTCTGATTCTGAGCAGTTTCTGGACCCAGTGTGAGAAAAGAAACGCTCAAAGTGTGAAGGTCCAGGCTCTGAGAGGGACTCGCCCGTCACCTCAGGAGGCGGCAGGCGGGCAGCCCGTCAAGCGACTTCACAGGTACCTGTTTGCTCTCTGCTCCTGGGGGCTCTCGCGGCTTCTTTGGTTCCCTGTGCTGATACCAGAGCTGTTAAAAGGTAAACTGAGGCATATTAAAAATTCGTAGAGTTTCTAAGCAAAATCAGCTAGAACTGGGCAGCACCAAACCGGAGTGGTAAGGGGTGTGCTGCTGACGGGAAGTGTGGGGGCTGTGGGAGGCTTTAAAAAATTTATTTATTTTAATTTATTCTTTAATTGGAGCGAAATTGCTTTGTAACGTTGTGTTGGTCTCTGCCGTGCAACAGCACAATTCAGCCATAATTATAGATCTATCACCTCCCTCTTGCGGGAGTGGGTGGGAGGGCTTTTACAGAGAAAAGGCATAATCAAAATAAGGAAATTATTGATGGGATGTAGTTTCAAGCCTAGTTGGCTGCTTGGTATTAGTTGTCCTTAGGTTTCAATTTGGTAACCTTGAGGCATTTACAGGCTTAGATTCTGCTTTTGATTTGCTTATTTCAGCCTCCAAGGGGTTAGAGTCACCTCTCTAATGGCCTCCTTGTTTGATTAATTCAATAAGTTTATAAGGTATCGTCCTCCTTTTCCAGGTTTTGGGTTTCGCTTTTTTTTGTTTGTTTGTTTTGTTTTTGGCAGGGCATTAGAGGATTAAGATAGCCATCAAATCTCTCATAACAGAATTTTTAAAAATTTTTCTTATAATAGGTCATCTAGATTGAGCTGCAGAGATCCCTTCTCTTGGCTGTAGCAAGTTATGTCCATGTGCCAAATTTATGCGTTGTTCACACTTGGCCTTTGACTGGTCCAGTTTCGTGGCTGCCAGCAGAGCCCCAGTTTTGTGCAGGTCTTTGCCTTCCCAAGTCCTCAGAGAATCGTCCTCCCACCAGAGATGGATCATAGGGCTGGCTTCTGAGTATACATTTGGAGCAGCTGGGGAACTTTTAAAACCTGTGGTTACCTAGGGTAAAAACATGGTTTACAAAGCTCCCAGGTGATTCCAATGTGCAGATTAAGGCGAGAACCATGCCTCTCGCAGTGACTGCTTTTGGGTATGTACAAGGGTTACAGTCCCGCCAATAAGAAGTTTTCATGGTAAGGGGAAAGCACGGGGATGGGCGCATCTAGAAAGGAGGCCTCCTGCCCGCCCCCGAAAAAGATGGATGTGATATAAATTCTCCTTTTACTCACTGGGTTTTATTATCTGGGCGGGAGTCCGTGCTGAGAATGAAGGCAAAACCTTAGGGCGAGATCACTCAACTGGGTCCCTGATACCTTTTTGCATGTGACTCCCTGAAATTATCCAGCCCCGCTGCCTAACTCCAGGCTTCTTGTTATGATGTAGACTGGTGCAGCTGAAACTATCCTGATCACGCCTCTTCTGCAGTTTCAGACAGTTAAGTTTTTGGCACCTAGAGTGATTTTTGTATTCATTTTAATGTTATTGCTGAAATGCTCCCCCCACCCCCAGACTGAGACTGTACAAAAAAAAAAAAAAAAAAAAACAGGGCATAAAGACATAACTGATGGTGAATTCGAAGTAGTCCTTCAGTGTATTCAGGGTTAAATAGGCCTTGTGAATGAAGGGTAACAACCATTTATGATACAGTTGCAATTGGAATTTGCTCTTTTATGTTTGGAGAGAAATTTGAATGCATATCTGGAACAGCCTGTGGCCTTAATAATTTTGATGTTGCAACTTTTTCATTATTTTTGTCTCTAGTGATATGCAGACTTACATTCTAAGAATGTGTTTTGTGGTTAAGGAATATTCTGATACAAAGTTGTAGTGACTTTTTTACAAAAGTGGCAATGCGTCTTCATTCTTAATCCTCAGTTGCTGCTACTCAGGTCAAGTGGGGAATGACCTTTGCTTCTTGGCTCCCACCCTTGGTGTTTCGAATGATATAGAGATGTCTTCCAAGGGGAAATCCAGCTCTTTACATGTGATTTCATTATGAAGAGTTCCAGAGTGACACTGTCAATGACTGCCAGCCAAAACCCACCAAGAATACACTTTTTCAGCTTGAGTGGAACCAGTTTATCACTTTGCTTCAGTCTGGGAGAAGGTGAACTGTGGGGAGCCTTGTTAGAGAACTTGGGCTTATGTTGAGTGATCTGGGGAGTGATTAAGGAAGTGCAGCTTCATTCTGGAGTTGGATGCTGTCTGGAAGAGGGGCTCATGGGACTGGGTATTTGAATACATCTTAACTGGGAGGGGGATCCAACTGAGGCTGAAGCTGTAACTGACAAAGACGCAGCCATTACTTCTTTGCTTGAATAGGGACTGTTTTGTATTTTGGATTTGGACAGTATTTGAGTTTTGTCTGTTCAGGCATGATTACAGAGTGGGTGTCTTAGTGATCAAGGTCCCTAACTGGCCTTTTCTGCTATTCTGTGGCATTGTTTAAGGCCAGTAGGAGAACAACCAGGCCCAGTTGTGAAGTCCTGACCAGTTCCTTGGTGTCAAAAGCTGCTTTTCTTCTTCTTCTTTTTTCCTCAGTGGCTAAGGTTTATTGGGGCTTCCCAGATGGCTCAGTGGTAAAGAATCCACCTGCCAATGCAGGAGACATGGGTTCAATCCATGGGTCGGGAAAATCCCCTGGAGGAGAAAATTGCAACCCGCTCCTGTATGTGGTTGCACAGAATCGGGCACGACTGAAGCAACTTAGCAGCAGCAGCAGCCAGTATTTTTGCCTGGAAAATGCCATGGACAGAGGAGCCTGGTGGTCTACAGTCCATGGGGTCACAAAGAGTCGGTCATGACTGAGTGACTAAGCACACAAGCACAAGATTTATTGAGTGTTTCTGCTGTGGTAGGCATGGTCCTAAGTACTTTACACTTCAGACTGCATCATCCCCACCACCTTATGAGACGGTATTCTGATTATACTTATTGAATCGATATAGAAACTGGGACCTGCATAGGTAACTGACCTGTCTAAGGTTGGGGTGTGAGTTCAGCCAGACGCCAGAGCCCACAGTGCTCTTAACCACTCCTTCCCAGAAAACCATAATACTGTGCTTGGGCAATCAGACTTAAGTCAAGGTCACTTTATAAATAATAAGGCTATTAATATATATGAGGTCCAGCTTGAATTTGAAACAAAGCACAAGTATGAAAAAACAGCATCACATCTGTATTAGGAAGCCTTTTAAAATTATGCTGTATAATTATTAGTGGTATAGTAAAAACAAAAATCATTGCAGAAGGAATTTGGATTTCTGCTCACCCAAGGAGCTTTTTAAACCTGCAGTTTAGACCCTCTGTGACAAAATACTGATGGTGGGCCTCCAGCATCTGTGCACCCAAGAATTCAAACGCTTATTGAACAGGTTAAGCCTAGTGTTTTGAGGGGTTAACTGAGGCAGGTATTTGTCAGGCTTTCCTGTTGTGTGATCAAGAACATTCATGGCCAACACCCAGCTTACATTTGGGTTCTGATGATTTCAGAGCTGTGGAACATGGCTGTTGAACATTCTCTATGGACTTTACCCTTATCTAGGTCCAGTTGGTGCTTTTGAAGATGGCACAGGTGATTATCTATATTAATTGGCAAATTTAAGTAAAGCCACTGTTGGCATTAGATTTGTTGCCAGTAACAAGTCCAGAAATTTTCTTTTGTTTCTCGATCTTCTTAGTCAAGATTGAATGTCTGAAGCTGAGGCTTAATCCTTGTAACAGAACCAGATAATAATAGCAGCCACTTATGAAATGGCTATGTGCCAGGTTCTTTATGTGTCATTTTCTTTAGCCCCATAAACAGTCCTCCAACGTAGGTACAATATTTTTTTTTTTCTGGCCACACCACATGTCATGCAGGAATTTAGTTCCCTGACCAGGGATCGAACCTGTTCCCCCTGCAGTGGAAGTGCTGAGTCATAACCTCTGGACTGCCAGAGATGTTCCCTAAGATAGGTACTATTTTCTCCACTTACAAACAATAAAACCAAGGCTCAGTGACCTTTCAGAGAAGGCAGTGGTACCCCACTCCAGTACTCTTGCCTGGAAAATCCCATAGACGGAGGAGCCTGGAAAGCTGCAGTCCATGGGGTTGCTGAGGGTCGGACACAACTGAGCGACTTCACTTTCACATTTCATTTTCATGCATTGGAGAAGGAAATGGCAACACACTCCAGTGTTCTTGCCTGGAGAATCCCAGGGATGTGGGAGCCTGGTGGGCAGCCATCTATGGGGTCGCACAGAGTTGGACACGACTGAAGCGATTAGCAGCAGCAGCTGCAGTGACCTTTAGGGACTTGGCCAAGGTGGCACGTCAGTAAACCTGTCTTCCACTCTGATTGCAGTTCCCATGTCCTGCTACTTTCTCAGTTTACTTGTTAACTTCCCATTGAGTTTTACAGGCTTTGAAAAAGGCATGCAAAAGTCTAAAGAAGTTTTAAATGTCTCTGTCTTTATGCCGCCATGTAATCTCTGCTCTCTGCACCTGTGACATATCAAATTAGGGCTTGCATAGGGAATATCATTTGCATGAAAAAGGACCCTGAGCTTACAGTCATAGAATCATTTCAGTCTTCAGGATATTGAGTCATACCAGCTACAATAGCCAGATTATGAGTCTCCTTACAGTTAGAATTTCAGATAAATTTACAGACAATAGTTTTATACAAGGGCCAAAATATCGTCAGGTTTTCTTAATTTGACCTAATAATGAGAGTCTCCAAATACCAAGGCCTCTGAAATATTAAAACCTAATTGAAGTTTGCATAAGAATTTCAACAGAAGCATTGAATGTTTTATTTATCTCAAATTTGTTTTACTTAAGGCTCATGTGATGTTTCTGAGTAAAATAACTATATTCTTGACTGATTTCAATAAAATGATAGTGTTATAAATAATAAAATCTGCTTCTGTTAATTATATATTGTGAATTGGTGAACCTTGACTGGGGAACAGAATTCATATAAGCTATAAATTTTGCTGTTAACCATATTCTGAAACTTACTAGTTTCTTGACCATTTAAATGTTCACATTCCAATCAGTGGATCTAGAAGAAAAGCAGTGTTCTTTGGTTTTATCATGTTTGAAAAATGACCCTTTAGTCCCTGTAATTAGTTTTTTAGGTGTTTGGAGAGAGCATGGTAAAGAGAATTGAGGTACAGTTAATATTTATTATTAGCTTTAAGTTCTCCCAGGAGTCATGGCTATAGGTTTACTTCCCCTTTCCTCAAATCTATGAGTATTGTTTACAAAATGTCATGTTGATATTGTTTTTAAGACTCTAAGGAAGAGAATACCATATGAGTATATGATGAACAGATCATGAAAAAAGTGACATAATCATCAGATTAAAAATCATTGGCCTAGATTATCCTGCATTATACTAAAAATGGAAACTTTGGGCTCAAAAGTAACTGAGAATTATTTTCATATTTTATTTTTCAGAGATTAATTACTACAAATATGATATTTTAAAGAACATTCAAAATCCTAGGGATGTACGGTGACACATAGGATTCAGCCTCCAAACTCTGTCTATGTACACAATACTCTCCAGTGAGGATTATCATTCACAATGATGATTCTGGGGTATTGTCAGATCTGTTTCCATGCTATCCAAAAGATTGGATTCTTGGCATCACTGTCATGTAGATTGTGTGGCAGTGACTGTATCTGGTTAGCCTCACAGGATTTGCCATATTCCTTATTCTGGGAGAAGGTCTCTCGTTTTGGTCACAGGCTGAGCACATGACTCAGGGTTGACCCAATGTAGTATTATCTCATCTCCCCACTAAGGTATTAGGCAAAAAAAACAGTCTGAACAGTTGTTGTTCAGAGCCAAATAGAATCATTCCCTCTTCTTTCTTACTACTTGGACACAGAGAGAAAGCAACTTAAGTGGAAAGGAAGCAACTAAACTGGGACTGGGGTGACATCTTCCCCACCTGATGGAGAGGCTGATCTCCATAACAGTGTACGAAGCTAACTCATAAAGAGAAGCAGAAACAAGTTGAAATCCTAGTGGGTAAAGTGTCCTTATGATGATGTTTCCTGAATTCTCAGATTCTGCAGTTTTTTCCCATGATAGCTGGGTAGCTCACTCAATCTAAGGCAATGCATTCTTTTTTTTCTTTAACCTGGGTTTTCAGGTGGGTTTCTGTTACTTGCAACCAAGAGTCCTAATGAACATAACAGTCAATATGCTAAGAACTTGCTGATGTTGCCGCTATTTTATATGTAGCAAAGGTGGAAAAGTGAGCCAAGTTATTTAACACACATTTTTAAAAAGAGTTTGAAATCAATATGAAGGATTTATTCCACAAACCTTGTACCAAATTTTATTTTTCATTTTATTAGCATCCACTTAAAGTTTTAATAATGAAAAATAGGTATTAGCTGTAATGAGTATTGTAATCTCATCTTGGGTTTGCAAATGCTTTTCTGAGTGTGGTAACACTCAATCCTGACTTGTGCATGCTATTATGTAATTGTTGGTATGTTGCAGGAGGAAGCTAGAAAGGATGGTGAAAGACCAGTTCTCAAGTAGGAACAGAAAGATGCAAAAGGGGCTGAGATGTGAAACTAATTCTGCTTTTCTTTACTCAATACTTGGTTTCCATTGGAGGAAAACAGTAACTAGTGAATCTGATTCTCAGAAGGGCTGTAACTTACAGCTGGTGAAGTTGCACAGACAAGATATGAATTATTTTGTGGCTATATAAACATGTGGCTAAAAAGAGATTGGACTCTGATTAATGCATTAGATGGTCAGATCTGCAACCCTAGTTCTTCATGATGGTACTTCCCCAGATGGCCACCTCAGTCCCCCTGGCGGGCCAGCTGGTGACCTGCAAAATCATGACTCCAGACATTTTACTCCCGTGTGTCAGCCTCCTGTCTCTAAACTGCCTGCTTGCCCTGTACCTACTGAGTACCCAAAGTATCTCAAATGGAACAAGTTCAAGGGAAACTCCACCTTTCTTCCTAAACTTCTGCTATGAATCTTAGTGGCTAAATCACCATCCACCCTCTTAGTCAAATCATATACCTGAATATCAACTGTTAATTTTTCCCCCTCACCCAGTCATTCAATTCTACTTTCTAAGTAGCTCTTCAAATTTGTAGTTATTCTTGACACCCTCTTCCTCTCTGCTCCCTCAGTAACCATACACCAAGTCCTAGCACTTAAATAGCTATCCAGTGTATATCTTTTATTCCATCTGAGCTGCTGCCACCCTCATTGAGCCACTGTCATTTCTTCCTGTGTAATGGGACCTCCTTGAGAACTCCTCTGTATCTTCAGGGCCTTGCACAATTTCAGGTACACCATCATTTCTCCAAAAATGCTTGTTAAGTGAACTAATCAGTCAGTCAGTTAATTAGTGAATGTTCAGCCTTCAAAGGTCTCAGAACCTAGTGTTTTTCTTGGTACATTCAATTGCTCCAGAATTGCTTGTTGAATAAAAGAAAAAAGAATCTTTAGCCTTCAAAAGTCATCTTGATCTCAATTTAATTTAAATTGAGAATGTGTAATAGAATATTACTCAGCCATTAAAAAAGAATGAGAATTTGCCATTTGCAGAAGCATGAATGGACCTGGAGGGTATTATGCTTAGTGAATAAAGTCAGAGAAAGAGGAGTACTATATGTTGTCACTTATATGTAGAATCTAAAGATAAGCAAACAAATATAACAAAACAGAAATATGCTCGTAGATAAAGAGAGCAAACTAGTGGTGACCGGTGGGAAGAGGGGCAAGAAAAAGGTAGGGGATTAAGAGGTATAAGCTACCATGTATATGATAGTCAAGATACAAAGATGTACAGCACAGGGAATATAGCCAATATTTTATAATAACTTTAAATAGAGTATAATCTGCAAAAGTATTGAATTACTATATTGTACACCTGAGACTAATACAATGATGTAAATTAGCTATACTTTAATAAAAATTTTAAAATGTGGATAAATAACATTAATAGCTTTGATAGAAACCCAAGTCTATATATTTTTATTTTCCTTTTATTTCTCAAAATGTAATAAAAAGGCAAGGCCTAAGCAAGAAAATAGAGATAGACAGATTTTAGTAAAAGTTATATTGATACTCAAAATGGAAATCACATCCCAGAAATTTATCAAGTAGTAACTGTTCATTAGGAAAAAAAAAAATTCAAAGTTACATTTTATTTTCCAAAAAAGAGGAATCGAGTCTTAAATGAAGCAGGCTACCCATGTAATGAATATTACAGATGTGAGGATTAAAAAATCATTGCAGAAAAAAAAAACATAGAACATTGCTGCTGCCGCTGCTGCTAAGTCGCTTCAGTCGTGTCTGACCCTGTGTGACCCCATAGACGGCACCCTACCAGGCTCCCCCCGTCCCTGGGATTCTCCAGGTAAGAACACTGGAGTGGGTTGCCATTTCCTTCTCCCATGCAGGAAAGTGAAACGTGAAAGTGAAGTCGCTCAGTCGTGTCCGACTCTCAGTGACCCCATGGACTACAGTCCACCAGGCTCCTCTGTCCATGGGATTTTCCAGGCAAGAGTACTGGAGTGGGGTGCCATTGCCTTCTCTGGTAGAACATTGCACTTAGCAGTAAATTTGGAAAGCTCTTCCTCTGAGATGGAGAATGAGACAAGAATGCCCATTATACCTCACTCCTATTCACTACTGAGGTACTAGCTAGAGCAATAAGTCAAGTAAAGAAGTGAAAGAAAAAGTTTGAGAAGGAAAAAAATAAAGCTCTCATTATTTTCGAATGACACTTAACTATAAAAAAAACAAAACTAATGCTCCATCTATATTTAAGCTATAAGAATTATTTAATAAATACATGTAATAAGGTTACTGCATACAAAGTCAATTCAATTTCTATGTGCCACCAATAAGCAAAAATGAAATTTAAAATACAATTTACAATAGCATCAAAAATGCCCAATACCTAGAATAAAATCTAATAAAAGGTATAAAAAACACACTGTTGTAGCCACACGTTCCAGGAAACAAACTCACTCAGAAGGACGATGCAGGATGCAGATAGTGAAGCGCAGTTTATTACACCAGAGGGCCCAAGGCAGAGTCTCCTCTTGGCCAAGGACCCCGACCATATAATGTATACCCTAAGTGTACGTGCACAAATCCACCTCCCCAAATTCCCTGCCAATCAAAGTTAACCCATGATTCCTATGCCTTAAGCCTAGGTAGTTAACAGTGGACAATTATCAATAGGCCTGTGGTCATACCCCAATAAGCATAATAAAATGTATGGTTCTATTCAGTTACACAGATAATTAGGGTATTCTTTTAGCAATGGAGAGCCCTGGGGCTCTTTCTTCAGGGGGCCTGGTTTTCCAGTTGGTATGTCGTTTCCATAGATACTGGGCATATAGCTCGAAGTCCATAGTCCAGCCCAAGATGGAGTCCTGCTTTCAAGATAGAGCTTGTTCTGTTTCCTCCTTCAACACCGTTATTGAGATAAACAGACCTAAATAAATGGAGGACTATATCATGTTTATAGATTGAGAGATTCAATATTATAATTTAGTTCTCCCCAAATTGATCTATAGATTCATAAATGCAGTGTACTCCTAGCAGTGTTCTAAAAAGTTGACAAGTGGATTCTAAAATGTACATGGAAATGAAAAGGGCTAGAAACAGTCAAGAATACTTTTGAAGAAGAAGAAAAAACCTAGAGGAATTAGAAGATATTGGATATCACCACTTATTATAAACCTACAGTATTTAAGAGACTGGAATTATGTAAGAATAGACAAGCAGACAAATAGAGTCCCCTGAGAAACCCCCACATGTCACTTGAATTATGTAAAAGCAGTTGTTTCAGTGTGGTGGAGCAAGGATGGTCTTTCTAATGATGCTGAGTATGTTCATACGAAATAAGTATCTTGATCCCCTAACTCAGCCATCCACAAAACCAGTCTCAGGTGGATTGTAGGCACACATGTAAAAGGTAAAAACAATAAAATAGAAGAAATCTTAAGAAATTTTCTTCATGACTTTAAGGATAGCAAAATGCTTTTAAACATAAAAACCACTAATTAAAAAGAAAAAAGTGTACTACATTGAAATTAAGGACTCTTGTTCATCAAAGGGCAGCATAAAAATAGTGAAAAAAAACGTGGTCACAGTATGGGAGAGGGTATTTGCAAAGTGACTGACTTTAGCAGGGGCATGCAAATTACCAAGATTTTATCATATGCCTGCAAGTTCTTTAAATGGAAATGACCCAAGGCTGATTCTTTGGTTGTTTGGCAACAACCACCCCAATATTGTAAAGTAATTCAGTTCAGCTCAGTTGCTCAGTCGTGTCTGACTCTTTGTGACCCCCATAGACTGCAGCACACCAGGCCTCCCTGTCCATCACCAACTGCCAGAGTCTACCCAAACCCATGTCCATTGAGTTGGTGATGCCATCCAACCATCTCATCCTCTGTTGTACCCTTCTTCTCCTGCCCTCAATCGTTCCCAGCATCAGGGTCTTTTCAAATAAGTCAGCTCATCGCATCAGGTGGCCAAAGTATTGGATTAGCCTCCAATTAAAATAAACAGATTAATTTTTAAAATTAAAAAAATGGAAATGACAGATAATACCATGTTTTGGCAAAGCTATGGAGCAACTGAGACTCTCATACCTTGCAGGTGGGACTATAAATTGAAGCAACTACTTTTGCGAATTGTTTGGAAGGCTTCAGTAAAGTTTAACAGGCAGTACCCTATGACCCAGCTATTATATTCCTGACTCTATGCCCTCCAGAAATGCATACATAAGTTTACCAAAAGACAAGAAAGTTCATAGCTGTTGTTGTTCAGTCACTAAGTCGTGTCCGACTCTGTGACCCCATGAACTGCAGCAGACCAGGCTTCCCTGTCCTTCGCCATCTCCCAGGAGTTTGCTCAAACCCATGTCCATTGAGTTGGTGATGTCATCCAACCATCTCATCCTCTGTCGCCCCCTTCTTCTCTGACCCTCAGTCTTGTAATAGCACCTAGACTATCAGCTATTCAAATATTCAATTGTAGACTGGATACATAAATTGTAATATATTAATAAAATATAGCACAGAGAACAAACAATAAAGGTGAATCTCTCCAGGATATGATAATTTTTCTATTTTTAAAAATTGAATTATAATTAATTTATAATATTGTGTTTTAGGTGTTTGGCAAAGTGATTCAGTTATGTGTATATATATGTATATAATTTTCCATTGTAGGTTATTACAAGAAATTGAATATAATTCCCTGTGCTACATAGTAAATACTTGTTGGTTATGTATTTCATGTATAGTAGTTTATATTGTTAATCCCATACTTCTAATTTTCCCCTCCTCCTTTCCCCTTCAGTAACTGTAGTTTATTTTCTATATTTGTGAGTCTCTTTGTTTTATATATAGACTCATTTGTACTATTCTTCAGATATCAGATGTAAGTGATATCATGTAATATTTTTTCTTTGTCTGACTTGACTTGACTTAGTATGATATTCTCCAGGTCCATCCATGTTGCTACACATAGCAATAGTTCATTCTTTTTTATGGCCAAATAGCATTCCATTGAGTGTATACTCACCACATCTTCTTAAACCAGTCAACTGTTTATGGGCACTTGGATTGCTTTCCTGTCTTGGCTATGGTAAATAGTGCTACTATGAACATTGGGATGCATGTATCTTTTTGAATTAGAGTTGTCATCTTTTCTCGATTGGGGGTGGGATTGTTGGATCATATGATAGCTCTATTTCTAGTTTTTTAAGGAAACTCTGAGCTGTTCTCCATAGTGGCTGCATCAATTTACATTCCCACCAACAGTGTAGGAGATTTCCCTTTTCTCCACACACTGTCCAGCATTTATTATTTGTAGACTTTTTGATGATAGCTAGAGTCCCTTGGACTGCAAGGAGATCCAACCAGTCCATTCTGAAGGAGATCAGCCCTGGGATTTCTTTGGAAGGAATGATGCTGAAGCTGAAACTCCAGTACTTTGGCCACCTCATGCGAAGAGTTGACTCATTGGAAAAGACTCTGATGCTGGGAGGGATTGGGGGCAGGAGGAGAAGGGGACGACCGAGGATGAGATGGTTGGATGGCATCACGGACTCGATGGACGTGAGTCTGAGTGAACTCCGGGAGTTGGTGATGGACAGGGAGGCCTGGCGTGCTGCGATTCATGGGGTCGCAAAGAGTCGGACACGATTGAGCGACTGAACTGAACTGATTCTGACCAGTATGAGGTGATATCTCATTGTAGTTTTTATTTGCATTGTTCTAATAATTAGCGATGCTGAGCATCTTTTCTTGTGTCTGTTGGCCATTGGTATGTATGTCTATTTAGGTCTTCCACTTATTTTTTGATTGGATTTTCTGGCTTTTTTGTTACTGAATTATATGAGCTGTTTGTATATTTTGGATATTAATGCCTTGACAGTCACATCATTAGCAGGTATTTTCTCTCTCAAGGTTATTATTGAATGAAGGAAGCTACATACTAAACAGTACTGGTGGATAATTTCATTTATTTACAGTTCAAACATGGGGAAAAAGTATATAGTGGTTAAGAGTTGAGATAGTGTTTACCCTTGGGAAGAGGGACAAAAGAGGATATTCTAGGTTCTAGGAATATTCTACTTTGTTATGTGGTCACTATTTACTTTTGTGAAAAGTCACTGAACTGTGCTGTACTTTAAAAATTTGTGTATGTCAATTTAAACGATTATCTAAAGGGTTTGTTTATCAGGCCTGAAAAATAAGATGTCAGGGAAGAATTTTTAGAGAATGCTTAGAAATCAATAAGTAAAAAACATTAATGACCTAAAAGAAAAAAGAAAAAAACAGGCAAAGCAATACAGCACTTAACATGGGAGAAATTTGGCAGAAACATTTGAAAATATCGATAACCTCATTAGTGTTTAGGGAAATGTATCTCCAAATAAAAATTTTAGATTTCACATTCTCAAGTTGGCAAAAATGTAAAGTCTAGATAATGCAAAGTTCTGGTAAAGGTACTAGGAGATGAGATTTCTTAAATGCTAGTAGAACTACAAATGGGAAAAACCACTTTGGAGAACAATTTGACCATAGATCATAAAGTTGGAGATGCACTATTTTTGATTCACCAGTTCCATTTTTAGGGAGCCATCTAGAAAAATTCTTAACTTTATGTAGCAGAGACAAGTATAATAAGAATGTTCTTTATAGAATTGTTACTGCAAAAGCTTATGAAAATTATTTAAATATATGATAAATGGAGAGTAGATAAAATATATAGCATATATTAATATAATAGAATACTACACAACAAATAAAATAACTGGAACCATTGTATCAAAACCATCAATTCAGTTCAGTCGCTCAGTCATGTCCGACTCTTTGTGACCCCATGAGTCGCAGCACGCCAGGCCTCCCTGTCCATCACCAACTCCCGGAGTTCACTCAGACTCACGGCCATCGAGTCCATGATGCCATCCAACCATCTCATCCTCGGTCGTCCCCTTCTCCTCCTGCCCCCAATCCCTCCCAGCATCAGAGTCTTTTCCAATGAGTCAACTCTTCGCATGAGGTGGCCAAAGTACTGGAGTTTCAGCTTCAGCGTCATTCCTTCCAAAGAAATCCCAGGGCTGATCTCCTTCAGAATGGACTGGTTGGATCTCCTTGCAGTCCAAGGGACTCTCAAGAGTCTTCTCCAACACCACAGTTCAAAGGCATCAATTCTTCCGCACTCAGCCTTCTTCACAGTCCGCCATAGTAGTTAGTAAAACATAATTTTAAAAAGCATATAAAATAATATTGTATATGATATTTGTATGCAAATGCACAGAAACAACAAACTCATAATGATGGTTCTTTTTCCAGGAAAGGAGAGACACAGGATGAGGGGAGGCGCACATTTCAGGGAGGGGCTTTTCCCATTGCATAAATGTGTAACTAATGAATTTTTTACTTAAAAATTACTGAAACAAAAAGTATAGAATATAAAGAATTTATAAAACTGTGTGGTAAGCATGCAACTATTTGTTATGTTATTTTCTCTAACTTTCTGTGTAGCTGTGATAGTTCATAGTAAAGTTTTAGCCAGAAGAAAAGGTGAAACACTGGGCTATTTTCCACAAAAGTAAACCCCTCTGAAAAGAAGAGCTAGTTATACGTGTGTGTTGATGACACTTAACTTGATCGATATCTCATTCCTACATTCAAAAGTACAGCCAAAAGCATTGGGGATTGTTTTCAGATGATAATAGCTGACAGTTATACAATACTTTCTTTGTCAGACTCTTCCTTTTCCTGCTCCCTTCTTGTCATTCTGTTTTCTCCCTCTCTCTTCCATCTTCCTACCCTTCCTTCTTTTGCTCTTTCAGCCTTTAAAAGTGTAAAATAGTGCATTTACTTAAAAAAACTGCATACAGCTTAACAAACTGTTGTGAAACAAAGTCTTTGAAAACCAAGATTGAGGTGCAGAAACATAGCATCGTCAGCCCCCAGAAAGCCCCATTTTGCTAGATTCTGTTCCGAAGGGTACATAGAGGCAGCGTGAGGTGGAGCCTGTATTCTACGCTAGGTCATTTGGTTCCATAGTCTGTGTAATGTGTGTGTATACACATACCTTTCAGTTTCCTCCTATGTAGACTGAGTAAGGTATTCATATCCGACTCATAAAATTGTTGGAAAAGGCTAAATAATATATTGTAAAGTACTTATAACAGTGCCTGGTACATATAATTTGTCTCCTGCAAGGAAGTATGGGCCAGCAAACTCACAAAAGAGGTGTGAAACAAAACACATGTAGTTTCCTGATGTAATATTGAAATGAACATGTAAAATATTAGGAGAGGGCACACAGTTAGAGCTTGAGAGTCCTAAAGAGACCTAAACCTTTCCTACCCCCAGTACTTTTACATAAAGGAGAAAAGAATATTTTGCAATGGATTTGTAGTATAAATTCTGCATTTTGAAAGAGATGTGCATCCTAGGAGAAACACAGCAACAGAGAGACAACAGGAATAGGAAAGAAGATTATGCAGTGTGGTCATTGCTGATCACTATCTCATCAAAAAAGAAATTAGTAAGCATCACGTCCTAGAGGAGAGACTAAGGAGATGAAACCATAGAAGCACATTCCTGGCTTCATGAAACTAGAGACTAGTCATATAGATGAATTTACAAACTCAGTGAAAAAATAATGTAATGATAAAGGAAATACAGAGGGCCAGAGGAGCAATTTCATGCCTAAAGGTCACAGAAAGGCCTTCTAAAGGAGAATTTATGCTGAAAGAGAATGATTGTAGAGGAAACATTAGTTGTGGAGCTGAACAGAAAAGCAGAGACAAAAATTGAGAAGATGTGGCCAAAGCTGACTTAGCCTGAAGTCTAGACATCAGAGAACACTTTGGGGGCTGCTCAATGCCCAGTGTAGTCTTTTTGACCACAGTGGACAATGGGAAAATGTGCTCAAGTATATCACATTAGCTCGCCATGTTTTCTAAATGCTTATGTTGGATTGTGGCTGATCTAAGTCACTTATCTTATGAACAGCTCTGGGGCTTCTCACTGAGATTGATAGATTAAATGTGATAACGTTATAGTTTACTGTATTGAATCTTTTCTACCATTTTTTCATTGTTTATATCCCAAAGGAAAAAAAATACAAATAATACTGGATTTATTTTATAAACAGAAAGCTCCTAGATTCCCTATAAAGACAGTGTCTCTGACCAAATAGAGTTGTGCTATCAAACTTCCCTTTTTTGGAAATCTTTAACAATTTTCACCCAACAATGTTTAAAAAACAGTTTTTAGTATTATAATAAACTGATGTTGTAAAATAGCACTTGGGACAAGTCATGCATTCTTTACTCATTGTTTAAACTGTGTCATTTCAACTGGACCTAAATATTAATTCACTTTTATTAGTTTTATAACATTTTCCAGGCAACTTTTAAATGGGAGCTGATTATTTTACAGATAAGTCTCTTACAGACTTGAGACCAATGGACCTTCCAAAAGGAGCATGAAAACAGCAAAATGTATAGTGTTTTAATTTTTAGTTCTTTCATAAGTGAGGATGATAAACTTATAGAATGGCCTATATATAGATTAAAACTTACATAATTAAAATTTTATGCACCACTGACTATCCATATCAATGTTATTTATACTAAAATTTTAAGTTTCAAGGGGCAAAAAACTGTGGTTGATAAACTGAGTTATGTAATTATTCTGGAAGACAAATGGGAATAGTGGGCTTTAACATGAATTTGCTGGAAGAAATCAAAATAACATAAATCTAAAACCCGCAACATCCCTATTTCTTCCTAATGGCCCTTTCTTTAGCTTTGAGGACACATTAATCCTTTTAATCTCATTTTCCAATGTACAAACTGAAGGTAGTCATGCCTATTATCTTCCAAATTAATAGCAATCATCAACCTTTTAAAGACTTTATAAAGGCAGTAGTAAAGGACTAGGATTAAAATTTGGAGATAATGGTCAGGTTGTACTGTACAAGCAAGCTAGTTCCTAGGAAGCTATGTTGTGTGAATGTGAAAGTTGCTCAGTCGTGTCTGACTCTTTGCGACTGCATGGACTATACAGTCCATGGAATTATCCAGGCCAGAATACTGGAGTGGGTTGCCTTTCCCTTCTTCAGGGAATCTTCCCAGCCCAGGGATTGAACCCAGGTCTCCTGCATTGCAGACAGATTCTTTACCAGCTGAGCCACAAGGGAGCCTTATGGAACCTATGTTAGGTATGTTCTAAATTTCACTGAATGTGGCTGCTTTGCCTAAGTGACTTTATTTCATTTAGCAAGCAGTATATAGGCATTTTATATATATACAGGCTTCCCTGGTATATATGTGGGCTTCCCTGGTAGCTCAGTTGGTAAAGAATCTGCCTGCAATGGAGGAGACTCTGGTTCAATTCCTGGGTTGGGAAGATCCACTGGAGAAGAGATAGGCTACCCACTCCAGTATTCTTGGGCTTCCCATGTGGCTCAGCTGGTAAAGAATCTGCCTGCAGTGTGGAAGACCTGGGTTCAATCCCTGGGTTGGGAAGATCTCTGGAGGAGGGCATGGCAACTGACTCCAGTATTCTTGCCTGGAGAATCCCCTTGGACAAAGGAAGACAGAGGAGCCTGGCAGGCTACAGTACATGGGGTCACAAAGAGTCGGACATGGCTGAGCGACTAAGCATAGCACACATATAGGCACTTTAATCACACCAGTTTATTAGTATGTATGTATTAGCAGTATGTATGGGGCTCCAAAATGGTTTGAATTTTCAGAGTCCATTTGAATTGATCCCATTTCTGACATAAAGAGGTTTATTAAAAGGATTTAGGGGATGATGAAATAATTGAAAGGGATGGGAGAGTGAAAGTCATGCAGTTGCAACTGTACTACTAATTTCAAAGTTACACAACCATAGCCAGGATCTGGAGTTGCAGAAGCTTCGGTTGCCATAGCCACAAGTGTCACTGCTTATTCATACCTGTGAAGCTGGAGAGTAGACCGTACGAGATGGAGGCCAGCAACCACACAGACTCATAGCTGTCTGACTGTTTGCAGCTTGCACAATACCTTTTAAAATTAGTCACAATTGTTGACATATATACATCACTATGGGCTTCCCAGATGGTGCTAGTGGTAAAGAACCCACCTGCCAATGCAGGAGACGTAAGAGACTCAGGTTCAATCTCTGGGTCAGAAAGATCCCCTGGGGGAGGAAATGGCTACCTACTCTAGTATTCTTGCCTGGAGAATCCCATGGACAGAGGAGCCTGGTGGACTACAGTCCATGAGGTCGCAAAGAGTCAGACACGACTAAAACTACTTAACACGCACACACACGCTCTACTATATATGAAATAGATAACTAATGACAACCTACTGTATAGCACAGTGAACTCTTCTCAATGCTCTATGGTGACCTAAATGGGAATAAAAGCTAAAAAGGAGGGGAATATGTATAACTAACTTTGCTGTACAGCAGAAACTAACATAACATTGTAAAGCCACTATACTCCAATAAAAAGTAAACAAAAATTGAATTGTTAGTCACAATTGGACTTTTATATAATATAACCCAAGGACTAAGTGATAAAAAAACAACCACTGTTTACACATCTTGATATAAAATAATAATAGAAAGGAGGAGAGAGAAAAAGAAATATGATTAGTATATAAAGATATATACATAAAATGACAAGGAAAAAATATCTGTGGCTACAATATTCCTCAATTTGGCAAGTAATCATGGGGTTATATTTGCTGTTTACAAATGTCTTTCCTTTTGCCTTTGAATAGTATTTCAGCTGGTTAGAATTGTGTATATGGTGAGATAATGTCACCCAGTATGGTGATGAACTTACCACTGCCATGAAAACCAAACAGGCTAGAATTCTAATCCCAGTTCTCCATCTTGGTGCCAAATACTGTTTTAGTCAATTACATGCAGAAAGCAACAAAAACAAAACATTAGATATTTCAAGTAGAAAGGAATTTACTACAGAAAATTAGGTGCAAGGAAACTCACTGCAAACAAGGCAAGAGCTGAATTCAGGAGGGCTAATGGTTTAAAGATCACACCATAATGGCTCTGATTAATAAGGCAGGAAGCAGTTACTGTCACCACCGCAACTGAGCTTCTCATTCGTGGAACTAGTAAGTAGACCCTGGAATGTGGGGTACACAGGTACTGCAATTGCTCATGTCCACTTCACTTTGCAGACTCCAAAGCATCGGGAAGATGTCTCTTTTTATTTTAAATTTCATACACACACAGCTTACTGATGAAATCTAAATCATGTCACAAATCCTAGCTGTATGGGAGTCCGGTAAATGTAGTTTTTAGTCCTCTAAACCCCCATGAATACAAGGTAGGAACAAAGAAGGGCATGAGGAAGTTCTGTGCTGCCGTTGCTACTGCTGCTAAGTTGCTTCAGTCGTGTCCAACTCTGTGCAACCCCGTAGACGGCAGCCCAACAGGCTCCCCCTTTCCTGGGATTCTCCAGGCAAGAACACTGGAGTGGGGTGCCATTTCCTTCTCCAATGCATGAAAGTGAAAAGTGAAAGTGAAGTTGCTCCGTCGTGTCCAACTCCCAGTGACCCCATGGACTGCAGCCCACCAGGCTCCTCCGTCCATGGGATTTTCCAGGCAAGAGTACTGGAGTGGGGTGCCATTGCCTTCTCCAAGTTCTGTGCTAGCACACTTATTATCACAGACATGTATGTTCCTTCTTGGCTTTTGTTATTACACCCAGTCTTACGAGGAGTATCTTTATGCACACACCATTTCTCACATATCCTAGGAATTGTATTGTTGGCTTAAGAGATAATGCACATTGAAAATTTCTATTAAGCACTGCCACTCACACAGAGTGTGTTCTGTGGCTCAGAAGTATTGGCATCACCTGGGATGTGGTTTGAAATGCAACATCTCAGGCCTCACCTTCAACCCACTGAACCTGAGTCTGCATTTTCACAAGATTCCCAAGGTTTGTATGCACATTTCATTTTGATTAGTACCAGGATAGGGATTGTACATATTGAATTCCCAGTGGCAATATATGTATGGTATTCTCACAGTATCTTCACTAAGACTGTGCTCAGTCTTCTTAATATGTTTCAAATTAATATTTGAAAATAGCATTTCTTTTTTATGAATGAAACTGAGCATCTTTTCAGATTAAATAAAATGATTTTACATCAGTTTCTTTGAACATACATTATATATCTATTGAATTACTGGTCTTATCAACTTAAGAATGTCTTTAACAGGAAGAAAACTAACCCTTCATCTTTGCAAATATTTCCCCCATTTTGTCATTTTCCTTTTTGTTTATAGATTAATTTCCATACAGAATACACACATATTTTTATCTGGTTGATTTTGTTAGTCTTTTGTTTCATAAATTAGAGATTATTGTCCTATGTTTAGAAAAACTTTTATTGCCTTGAAGTTATTTTAAAGACTCGTGTTTTGTTTTGTGAGGATAAAATCTTTGATTGATCAGAATGTATTTTGGTGAGCAGTAAGAAATAAGGATCTAACTGGATATTTAGCATTGAAGACTGTACATCATGAGTTCTTAGCCTGGCATTCATGAATGCATAGAGCACTTAAAGTCCTGAAATCACATGTGTAGTTGTGCATGGATTTTCATTTTTCTGAAGCAAACATCTGTAGGGTTCATTAGATTCTAAAAAAAAAAACAAACTTAACCATTTCTCTATGTGTCCATTATTCAATATGGTTTCAGTTACTTTCTGAATATTCATTAGCCCCAAGTGTCCAGTCAGATCCTTCTCTTTACCTTCAGACATGGGCATACCAAAGTTGATGGGGCCCAGGGTAATCATCAGAATCCTTATAAGAGAGGCAAGAAGATCAAAGAAGAATGAGATGGAATGACAGAAGTAGAGATTGAAATGATGCACTCTGAAGATAATGGAAGGGGCCAGGAGCCAAGGAATACAGATGGCCTCTAGAAGTTAGAAGAGTCAAGGAAGTAGATTTTCCTCTGGAGTCTACAGAAGGCATCAGCCTTGCTACAGGGACTTTGATTTTAGCCCCTTAAGACTCATATAGGCCTTTTGACCTCTAGATCTATAGCAAAACACATTTGTCTTATTTTAAGCCACTAATTTTTTGGTGATTTATTAGGATAGCAATAGGAAGTTAATACATGTTATACCATTGGGAAGGCAGCAACAAAGTAGCTCAAGAACTTAACAAATTTGCTACTCTCATAACAGGTGATATCATGGGCCCAGATGATACAGCATCCAAGCCCGTCTTAACAGGATACATTTATGTAAAGTTAAAGGAAAAATACACTGGACTTGCAGATCAGCTCTCTTCTGTTCCCCTAAAATTGCAAACAACTGGGGCGTTACTGAAAAGATGGACGGAACTGAAAGAGATGGAAGTCCGTAGAACTTTGACTCTTTTTTTCCCATCTGGCACTCTTACCTTCTTTGTCTCTTTTAGACTCTTGTGCCATACACCTTTCTATCAATGTATGAAATGTCTAGTTATGTCCCTGTTTCTCAAATAGGGGGAAAATGTAAGCAAAGATTCTCAAGCAGAAGGGAACATGGCAGTGAGGCATGCCCAAAGGTAAGAACACACTGAGCATTAGAAAACTAGAACTGAGTTTAACTTGGGGGCAGAGGAGAAAAGTGGAGAAACACTAGCCAAGGCAGGTTTGAATCTAGCACATGCAATATAGTCCGAATGTTGGTACCTCCTCAAAATTCATTTGTTGTAAGCCTAATGCCCAAAGTGATGTTATTAAGAGGTGGGGACTTTGGGGAGGTGACTAGGTGATGAAAGCAGAGCCCTCGTGAATGGGATTAGTGCCATTATAAAAGAGGCTCCAGACAGCTCCCTCATGCCTTCCACTATGTGAGGACACAGGGAGGAGCCAGCAAACCAGAAGAGGGCTCTCTGCAGAACCTGACCATGCTGGCACCCTGATCCTGGGCTTGCAGTCCCCTACAACTGTAAGAAATACATTTCTGTTATTTATTAGGTCTGTGGTATTGTGTTGTAACAGCCTGAATAGATTAAGACACCACCCACCTCTTGAAAATGGGCACCTCGTGTAGCCTGGTCCCATGCCATCTGAATATCTCACTTCCAAAGCCACAGTAAGATACTGTCACTGTGACAATATGGTCAGACAACCAGAATTTGTAAACCAGGGTCAACTCATAACTCCAGCCTCTTGCTGCCCAGGGGAATCTGTGGAACTGAAATTGACAGACTCCTTTCAAGGCCACAGGGAAGAACCTTTAGTAACACTTGCTTCGGAAGATCTCTTTCCTTAACCCCAGTCCCCTGCTCCTTTAAGCCAGAGTTCTATCATTCTCTAACTGTAGTCAAAGACAGCATTTGTTTGTTTTTAGAAGGCATTGACAGACAGACAATGTTAGCCAAGCCAGATGCATTTTCATGTTTGATGAAATCCAAATAGTAACAAAAATTGCTAACGGGATGTTGAAGAGTTCAGAATGACTGAGGATAGTCATCACCACTGTGGAGGGGCCTCAGAGTGGGTATAGGTAGCAAGAATATCTAAGGTGACTTTGAATGGAGCTGTATTTTGATCATTTTACAAATGAAAATGTGCTAATGTAGTCATGATGTAATTAAAAATAAATTTGTAAAGAAAATGCCTGTATTTGAGAAGCTGAATGTTGAGGAACTAAAGATAAAAAAGACCCCCAAACCTCAACAATAAGAAAATAGCACTGAAATCAACCCAGATAAAAGGAAGCAAATGATGCCTTTACATGGATGAGCATAATCCACCTAGAGATGGAATATCAAGGGAAAAAGAGACATTAGATATTAAGATGACTAAAGAAGAGTCTGGAATAGAGTCAGGGCATACCACAAATATACAAGGAGAAGCAACTCTGTTATTCGTCTTCATTCCTCTGGTTCTAGAATAGTTCCTTGTAATTATGCATGCCTACATGAACACACATTGGATCTGTTTTCTCTTATTCTTTTATCATGTGACATGTGATATAGTGACTGCATCATAATATTTAAGTTATAGGATATTAAGAGAAAGAGTAAGCATCACTTAAGGACTTATCTCCTCATCTGGGAAAGGAGTTAGTATGTTTTTGGTTGTACACAGGATCATGTTAGGTAGAATTATGACCTTGTTATTGTGTTTGGAGATTAAGCATGGTTAAAGGAGATACATATTAGTGTCAAGCTGACAAGGTGTGGCCTTGTGATGGGTGATTTTATATATCAACTTGACTGGAATATGAGATACCCAGCTATCTGCTTAAACATTGCTTCTGAGTGTGTCTGTCAGAGTGTTTCCAGAAGAGATTAGTATTGGAATTGGTGGACTGAATAGGCCAGATTGCCCTGTCTGAGGTGGATGGGCATCATCCAACCAGTTAAGGGTCTGAAGAGAACAAAAAGGTGAAGGAAGAGGGAATTCTGTCTCTGCCTGGCTGCTTGAGCTATCAGTCTTCTCTGACCCTTGGCCTGGGACGTACACCGTAGATACTCTGGCTTCCCAGGCCTTTGGACTCAGGTTGGAATTTATATCGCTAGATTTCTGGGTTTCTAGCTTGCAGATGGCAAATCCTGGGACTTTTCAGTCTCTATAATCTCATGAGCCTTATAATAAATCTCATTTTAGATCTCTCTTTCTTACCTTCTCTCTCTCTCAAGATAGATATCTAGAATGAGATTTATTATAATATTTGCATATATATACCCATCCAGTCCATTCTGAAGGAGATCAACCCTGGGATTTCTTTGGAAGGAATGATGCTAAAGCTGAGGCTCCAGTACGTTGGCCACCTCATGCAAAGGGTTGACTCATTGGAAAAGACTCTGATGCTGGGGGGGATTGGGGGCAGGAGGAGAAGGGGATGACCGAGGATGAGATGGCTGGATGGCATCATGGACTCAATGGACGTGAGTCTGAGTGAACTCCGGGAGATGGTGATGGACAGGGAGGCCTGGAGTGCTGCGATTCATGGGATCACAAAGAGTCGGACACGACTGAGTGACTGAACTGAACTGAACTGAACTGATACATAGTACCTCTATATTCATTTCCCCTATTGGTTCTATTTCTATGCAAAACCCTGACTGATATAGAAGGAATGTATAAATACTACTTGAGATTTTATAGTCATTGTGGCCCTGTGTGTCTATTGCTATTCCCATACCATTTATTCATTCACTTCTTAGAATTGAATCAAGTTCTCAATGAATCCTTTTGTTAATTTCATAAAAACATACCTTAAATGAGTCACATTCCATTGTCCTGACTTTAAGCCTAATGCACACATATGGAAAATAAAAAATTATGTTGATTAAAAAATAAAGTATAACAAAAGAACTGAGAGAATCAGTAGAGAAAATGGGGAAGTATTTTGGACATGGTAACACTTTGTGCAATTGTGATCTGTAATTACATTATTCAGTCTTGTGTGACAGGCTGAGACTGAGTTCCTGAATTGCTCTCGGTGGTGGGTCCAGTTTCTGTAGCTGAGTTGTTGTCCCTCACAACCTTTTATTTTGTTCCCCTTAAGCAGGGCCTATTTGTTTCTCCTTGGAAGTGTTGATGGATATGAACTGGTCCTTTGTATTCTCTTACAATATGTCCTTCCTCATCAGTGCTGCCAATTTGCAAGAAGATGTGGAAGCTGAGGTGCCTACCAGCATATTGAGACCCTAAGTTTATTGAAATGAAAAATGATAAAAGGCCCAATGTGTCCTAATTTGGCCATTAATTATGCTTTTGTAGCAAATAATTAAAGGGTCTTATGAAAATGCACAGTTATTTGAGAATTATAAATAATTCGTTATCACTGATAAACTTTGAGCTAGAATTGTCTTATCAGATTTTCTGTGCAGTTAACGTGGAACTATGTTGTGACAATGAGGGTAATAAATGCATAAGTATTGATAGAACAAGGAAGGGAATGTCTGGAATAAGAATGGCAAATCTAAGGCATGTGTGTTATCCTCGTTCTCTTTCCAAACCTGTGGCCAACATCAGACTCTTACCACTTTAAGCCAGAAGAACATCAGAATCCTCCTCAACACAAAGTTCTAGGAAAACACTGCATGTTCATTGGTGTTGCCCAAAGACTTAAAGCCTCTTGTCATGTCCAGGAAAATGTAAGTGTATCAAAGTGGAGGAACATAGGCAGCGGTGATAGGAAGAGGCTGAGGAGCTGGTCAACATGTTATTGCAAAGGGATGCAGTACAATAGCCAACTAGGTGATTGCCTTATTCATAGAGCCAAAGAGCGTCACTTCTCAAAATTTAAGTATCAGTACAGGAGAAATATCAATAACCTCAGATATGCAGATGACACCACCCTTATGGCAGAAAGTGAAGAGGAACTAAAAAGCCCCTTGATGAAAGTGAAAGTGGAGAGTGAGAAAGTTGGCTTAAAGCTCAACATTCAGAAAACGAAGATCATGGCATCCGGTCCCATCACTTCATGGGAAATAGATGGGGAAACAGTGGAAACAGTGTCAGACTTTATTTTGGGGGGCTCCAAAATCACTGCAGATGGTGACTGCAGCCATGAAATTAAAAGATGCTTACTCCTTGGAAGGAAAGTTATGACCAACCTAGATAGCAGGTTGAAAAGCAGAGATATTACTTTGCCAACAAAGGTCCGTCTAGTCAAGGCTGTGGTTTTTCCAGTAGTCATGTATGGATGTGAGAGTTGGACTGTGAAGAAGGCTGAGCACCGAAGAATTGATGCTTTTGAACTGTGGTGTTGGAGAAGACTCTTGAGAGTCCCTTGGACTGCCAGGAGATCCAACCAGTCCATTCTAGAGGAGATCAGCCCTGGGTGTTCTTTGGAAGGAAGGATGCTAAAGCTGAAACTCCAGTACTTTGGCCACCTCATGCGAAGAGTTGACTCATTGGAAAAGACTCTGATGGTGGGAGGGATTGGGGGCAGGAGGAAAAGGGGATGACAGAGTATGAGATGGCTGGATGACATCACCAACTCGATGGACGTGAGTTTGAGTGAACTCTGGGAGTTGGTGATGGACAGGGAGGCCTGGTATGCTGCGATTCATGGGGTCACAAAGAGTCGAACACAACTGAGTGACTGAACTGAACTGAACTGAACTGAACTGAACATAGAAATCACCTGGGGATCAGAATCAGCTTCTGATTCGATAGGTCTTTATTGGATCCCATTATTCTGCATTTCTAACAAGCTGATAGATGTTGCTGACATTGCAGGTCCAAGGATTGCATCTTGAGCAGTGATGATGGAAATTTACTTACAGAGAGTTAACTCATCTGTTGGGCGCACAGGACTCCATACTCTTCCTCTGTGTTGTAGAGGAGAGAGACTAGAGTAGGAGTCAGAATACCCAAGTTCAAGTTTAAGTCCACCACTTATTTTGTGACCTAAGTCTTTAAGGCCAATTTTTCTTATTTGTAATATTGGAACAGAAATACATACCTTATGCACTACTCAAGGGAATCAAATAGATATCTTTGTGTGATATTTAGAAAAGGCTCATTAAGTGTTAGTTAACTCTGAACCTGTCACAATCACTAGTATTCCAAGAAGACTCAGAATTTCTGGCTACACACCACCAAAGTATCTAGAAGAAAAATTTTATCAGCCTTCCAGATGGCTGTCGACACGATGCCAAGCATCCAAATACTTGGACTGCATTCAAAACATATTCAACAAGCATTTTTCTCCCTTTCAGATGGGTGTTTTGGCCTCAAGAAGACAGAGTGAGGGGATTTTACGTAGAAAGATGTTATCTATCTAACTTCACTGGCTCTTTTGTATACTTTGGAGCAGCTTACAGACATCGAAGAATGGTAATGCATGCAACATGGATAATCTCAATTGTCAGAAAGCCTTTGATAGTGTTCCATCTAATGGGCTGCCTAAACCCAAGACAGCGGGGATGCTTGATAGAACCATGGGAAAAGGAAAAATTGGCTAGAGAACAAAACAAAAAGTTTAGAATAAGACAGAATATAAAATAGATAGAAGATGGGGTTGCATTCAAAGAACAGAGGAAGAAGTCCAGATGATTGCATTGTGACTGTGACATAGATTGATGTGCAAACTTCCCAGGTGACGCTAGTGGTAAAGAACCCATCTGCCAGTGCAGGAGACATAAGAGATGTGGGTTCAATCCCTGGGTTGGAAAGATCCCCTGGAGATGGGCATGGCAACTCACTCCAGTTTTCTTGCCTGGAGAATCCGCTTGGACGGAGGAGCCTGGGGGGCTACAGTCCATGGAGTCGCACAGAGTTGGACATGACTAAAGGAACTTAGCACATGAGCTACAGAAGAGGCAATTAGGACTGTGGCTTTACCATACAAGAGCATCAAGCTTGATGGTGATGTGAACTTTAGATGTCACTCAACATTATAAGGCCTACATATTAGACTAGAAAGACAGTTAAGGATACTTGAAATGATGTGAAACCACTTCTGATTTAAGAATTAAAAATAGCCAGCTGCAGCACAAGACTTTTACTAGAAATTTTGTCTTTAATTACTTAATTTTAACCCTGGGTGAATAAGAAAAACATATTCTTTTAAATCAGTGGTTCTCAAGTAGGGGCAATTTTGCTTCCCCTTGACCTCCAGGGGCATTTGCAGATGTGTGGACATTTTTGTTTGTCACATCTGAGGGGTAGGCTGCCATCCAATGGGACAAGGCCAGGGATGCCACTGAACAACCTGCAGTTCACAGCACAGCTTCTTAACGGAGTTCTGCAGCCCAAATGTTAACAGTGACAACATGTGAAACCTTGTACTCTGAAGTGCACAGGAGGGAAGAATTCACAAGAGAAGAATGTTCTGTACAAAGCATCTGTCTGAAAAAACCGTTTGTTGAATGAAGTACTCATTATCACTGCAGAAAAGTGATCTAATACTAGAAACAGGAGGAGGGGAGAGACAGAAGAACAGCAGAAATACAAGGAGAAAGATTCCTTCTCAGGCGAAAACCACGAGCAAAGACGTTTAACCTTGCTGTGAACTTTTGTGTCCCCTCAACTGGTGTTCCTCTTGGGTCTTCTGCTTAATTCACTTCATATGAATTGGTCTGGAGTTTGCTACAGAACAGGATCTGTAAAAAACATCTGTTACATTCTGGCGTGCAGATGTTTGAGTCTGTACATGCCAGCCAGTCCCTTACCAACATCATTCTCTTTTAGAGAAAAATGTAGGTTCAATGAGAGAATGAAGAAGGTAGTTGGAACAAAGAAGGAATTCCAGAAGTTTTTAAAATGTATAAAACTGATTATTTTCCTTTATTTTATGTAATATAAGAGAAGAAAGTAATTCTTCTAAATTCTTCTAAATGAACTTCTAGATGTCCCTAGAGGCACATTAAAAATAAAAACAGGCCTGCTTTCAATAACCACATTCTAGGACCAGTGGAACAGGCAGCTACCATATGGTGTACATGGAATGATTTCAGGGATTCTGGAGAGGACTCCGGTCCCTGTTGTCCACCCTAACTCTTGTCATTTCACCCTAATGGCCACTTTAGAAGTTTTGCTTACTGTCATGGCACAAAACATTCTTTTCAAGGTTCCTCAAGCAACTTACTCAGCTAACTCAATTTATTAGTTAACATGGTGTGTGTGCCCTTAGCTGCTCAGTCGTGTCCAACTCTAACCTTATGGACTGCAGCCCACCAGGCTTCTCTGTCCATGGGGATTCTTCAGGCAAGAATATTAGAGTGGATTGCCATGCCCTCCTCCAGGGGCTCTTCCCAACCCAGGGATCAAACCCAGGTCTCTCACATTGCAGGCAGATTCTTTACTGTCTGAGCCACCAGTTAACATGGAGATGAACCACAATAGAATAGAACATAGCTCATAAGTTGAAGAGAAGTGGGAGAAAAGAAATCTGGCTGAAAATAGATAGCAGAAAAGCTGCCTTAATTTGCATTTTACTCAAAATTCAGACTTATTTGTAAGAAGGCAGGGCCCTGAATCATTCAGAATTCCCTCTTTCTTAATTCATTGGAAAGCAAAACATACCTGTGTCAGGTTCTTGGCTAGCAAAATGATGCTTATTGACCTCTGACTAGTTCTACTTAGGAGCTTGTAACATAGAGCTCCGGAAGTTTGTCTAGTTTCACAAAACGAGAGGGTTTATCTGGTGGAAGGGGTGAATTATGTTGACTAATGTCATGCCAGAGCTAAGGACCCTTGAAGCAACTTGAGAAGAACTCTACAACTAAGCCCGTTTTTATGCACAGATATTCATAGAAACTGGTAGTGTCTTGAGTTTCAGCATTATTGTCATCTTTCTTGGTTGCATTATTTACAAAGGTTGATAGAGCCCTATAAATTAATTTATTTTTTGAATTGGTTTGTGAGATATGTGTATGCATGGGAACATAGACACTATCTTAATAGATAAATGTGAACATTCTTTTCATCCTTTTTTCATGTTCTATTTTAGATTTTATTAAGGTATTAGTGAATTTTAAAAGTTATATTCAATATCAAATAGGGCTAGGTATGGGGCTTCCCTGGTGGCTCAGTGGTAAAGAATCTGCCTGCAATGCAGGAGCCGCAGGAGACACAGGTTTGATCCCTGGGTCAGGAAAATCCCCTTGAGGAGGGTGTGGCAACCCACTCCAGTATCCTTGCCTGGAGAATCCCATGGACAGAGGAGCCTGGTGGGCTACAGTCCACAGGGTCTCAAAGAGTTGGACTCGACTGAAGTGACTGAGGACAGGGCTAGGTATAGGACTTTCCAGGTGGGGCTCAGTGGTAAAGAATCTGCCTGCCAAGCAGGAGACCTGGGTTCTACCCCTGGGTCTGGAAGATGCCCTGGAGGAGGAAATGGCAACCCACTCCAGCATTCTTACTTGGAGAATCCCATGGACAGAGGAGCCTGGCAGGCTACAGTCCATGGGGTTGTAAAGAGTCAGATGCGATAGAGCGACTAAGCAACAACAGGGCTAGCTATGCTTCCCTTTATTACATTTTTGTGGATCCCAGCTTATCATTGAAAAATCCACATTTTTGTTTGCAAATGGGAAGGAGCAAAAAGACAATGGTGAATCGGTGCCACCACTTATCCTCAACTGACCCTTTAGTGAAAGGGGTCATTAAATGCATCTTATATCTATATCTATATATATATCTACCTTGTGTATGTATCTTATCTTATATACATATCTCACCATATACAAAGGGGGAGGATATCGTATATATATCTTATATGTATATATTTAAAATGATTCTCAAAGGACACAGATGGCCAGCGTGAGTTTCCACCAGCCCCAATGCTAAGCAGCCAAGAATCTATTGAGGTGCTAGTCTGTCTGGCAAATGCTGCCTGTAGTTTTATCAAAGTGGTAGAAGCGAGATACTGGGGTGTCCTGAGTATAGAGAGAGTTCCTCACTGGCTCTCCAAATTCTGGTGGTTGTTTAAAAATCTATTTTGCATATGTGCAAGCTTTGGGGCCATTTTCAATCACTTCTAAGACTCTCTTTTCTCCCACTTATTTCAGAACATTTAAGAGGGTCATGAGTAATATTGATAATGTGGAAACTTTACAAATGGGAGCTGCTCAGTTTGCATTTGTCGATTGTCATATTTCAGTCATAGATCATTGTCACCATAAAGCATCACTTAAGTCTCAGTAAGTGAAGATGACAGTTAACTTTCCGCATGTGAGGGATTGATTCATGACTTTGAGTCGGTCAGTCAGAAGAAATGTAGAAGAATATAGAGAAAGCATGCAAGAGTGAAGAAGACAGAGTTACAGATTTCAAACAGCTTAATAAGGAAGATTAAACCTCTATTTTTTGCCTTGTTCTTTCTCTGCAATAGTCATTTTGTAAATGTTCTGTTGGCACTAACCATTATACATATTTTTGAAGTTGATGCATATGTTTTATGGAAGAAACTATCAGGGACTTGGCCCTGGATTATCCTCTAATGTAGTGTACTCATAGACAAACCCACACTGAGGGCATCACTATTACCAAGCATGTGTAAAGTCCTGACCCTGGAGGGTATAAAAGATGCCTAAGAAAGAGTCTACCCTCAAGGAAACTGCACTAATGATGGTGGCAAGAAGACATACTTCAGAAGGTTAGATGGCAATACAAATGTTTTCCTTCTACACCAAGACATGTCGTTGGTGACGGGTACAGCCAATACTTCCTTACTAGGCAGAAAAATGTAACCCTCACCCTGCAAAGATCTCTGCATCCTCATCCCTGGAAACTGAAATGGTACCCTGCACAACAAATCACACTTGCCAGGTATGATTAAGTTAAGGCTATTGAGATGGAGAGATTGTTTTGGATTATCTGGGTGGACCCGGTGGTATCACAGGGACTTTCTAAGTTGGAGGCAGGAAGGTCAGAGGCAGAGCAGGAGACGTGAGGAGTAAAGGGGATCAGAGTAAGACAGGGCCCTGAACCAAGGAACTCAGACGATCTCTATAATCTGAAAGAAGCAAGGAAACAAATTCTCTCTTAGAGCTTCCAGAAGGAAGCAGTCCTACTGACCCATTTTGCATTTCTTACTTCTACAATCAATTTGTGTCATTTTAAGCCACTGAGTTTGCACTAAATTGTTACAACTGCCATAGGAAGCTAATGCACTTTCTATAAGAATGCACCTCATTTCAGTGAACCCTGAAGTCCACAGCTGTCAAAGGGAGGTGAGACAAAATCACTATTAAGTACTGACACATCATATTCTTGACTAATTAAATATCTAAATATGCATTCTTTAGAGAATAAAACAGAGCAGAGGAAAAGCAGCCCAAGTGCAGACAGGAGGAGGTGGGAGGCAATGCTTAGTTTCTCTGTCTGAATTTGCAAAGTAAGGAACGAAGGTGGTATGATTTTCAGGACTTCTCCAGTTTCAACTCCATTTGAGGTGAAGTATCAGAGGATTGTGGTCCAAGTCTACCAAAGCCATTAATTGTTGGTTTGATTCTCAATAATGAACAAAAGTGGTTTTTTTTGTTTTGTTTTGTTTTTACTGATGTCAGTTTTACTCAAACTGATGTCGTGTTGCCATTATCAGGTAAAATTGCAATGTTATGACAGAGATTTTTTCTATCAGTCTACAAAATTTTAGTTGATTTTTTTTTTTTTTGCAAAAAAATAATCTTGGTTTATAGAAGACCTTGAGGTGGGGTGGAAATGGACATGAAGGATCAAAGCAGAAGTACTAATTTAGGGATGATGGCACAGTGAAGGCAGCCAGTTCCTCATTGTGAGCCAGGCATCTTTTCCTACTGAAATTCACAAGAATAAGATAGAGTAGTAGTATTGCAAGCACCATAAAAAGAAAATAAATAAAGTAAGAAAGTCACTTAAGAATGAGAAACCACTTGGTGTTCAAAGAAATATGTTTTTATTTTTAATTGCTATCCTAGGATCACTAAGGGACATGGACTTCTTATCTTAAAGGTCCTAGGAAGCTCAAACTTCAAGAACAGAGGATAACAAAGAAAAGATCCCTGTACATATAAAATGCCAGATATTGAAGTGGCATTGGAGGATCCAAATGAATACCTCAGTAGTGATGCAGAGACAGTTTTCACCAGGGAATCTGGCCATGATGGGAACTTCAGTGTGAGATGGCAGGGAAAGTAAAAAGGAAACAAAACACACCCCCTCCAAAAGAAGAGAGAGAGAGAAATTAAGGCAAATAAAAATGATTTATGCAGGAACATTGTTGGGAAAGAACAACACTTCAAGAACTGAAGTGAAAAAATCTAAGATGCCACCTTAGTGTGTTAATCTCCCCCTTAGTTCTAAAATCAATTCCACACCCTAGCTGAGCCCTTTCATGTGCTTCTAGGTTACAGTAACAGTGATGGTTAATAAGAGCCAGCCCCTGTGCTAAGTACTACCGCCCCCCGCCCCATACATTATCTTCCTATGGAAGGTAGAGAGACAGATGAGAAAATCAAGGCCTAAGCTACTTGCCTGAGACCTCAACATTTCCAATATGGAACCACTCTCAAATTAAAATCTCTCTGGTTCCAAAGGTCATGTTTTCAAGCCCCCTACTATACTGAAGTTAAATTCACACATGGCTGCAAGAATATTTTCTGGAAATGTCTTGGCCCTTATCCCTTCCATTATTGCTTCTCTCCCCTTCTGTCCATCTTTCCAGCTGTAACTCCTATTAATTGCATGTTGGAGCCCACCATTTCATCTGTCTTGTTTCTTGGCTCCTATTGTGTGTGTTAGTCACTCTGTTGTGTCTGACTCTTTGTGACCCTATGGACTGTAGCCCACCAGGCTCCTCTGTCCATGAAATTTTCCAGGCAAGAATACTGGAGTGGGTACCCATTCCCTTCTCCTGGGGATCTTCCAAACCCAGGGATCGAACCTGGGTCTCCCACATTGCAGGCAAATTCTTTACCATCTGAGTCACCAGGGAAGCCCCTATTGAGAAATTTTCAAATATTTATCCTTCTGCTCTCTGATCTTCTTGTTAGCTCTCTTTTCTAACTCACAGTTATCTATTCAGCTGTATCCACCCTAATGTTCAGCTTATTTACTGAATCCTTTATTATAATCATCAAATTGGATTCATCTATTATCTATCCTTGTTATTTCTATGAAATTTGATTTCCTTACATGCTTTATAAGTTTTATCTGTGAGCTCATTTTTAGAAGAAATGATCTTCTATAGGAGTCCTTTAATCAGCCTATTATTTGCCTATGATGGCCATCTTTGTCAGGACTCTATGAGGTGTCTCATAGCCCTTCATCTCTTCAGCTGTGGAGGCATGAACAAGAGACACCCAGGGCAAGTATGCAGCAGATATCCCTCACAGTCATCCTGAAGGAAATCTAGCAAGTGGTTTGTAGACTAGACTGGGAGTTGGAAAACTATAGCCCATGAGCCAAATCCCCCTCTTGATTATTTTTGCAAATTGAGTGAGCTAAGAATGATTGTGGCATTTTTAAATGGTTGGAAAATACATAATATTTTGTGACGTGAAAATGACATGAAATTCAAATTTCAGTGTCCATAAAGAAAGATTTACTGGAACGCACTGTGCCCTTTTGTGTACATATTGTCTGTGGCTGCGCTCACCCTACAGTGGCATCGTTGAGTATGTGAAACAGAGAACACATGACCCACAAAACCTAAAGTGTTTATTTTCTGGGCCTTCACAGAAAACTTTTGCCAGGCTAAATCATCCCTGTTTGAAAGTGAAAGTACAGTCCACAGATGTACGTCAAAATTCTCTGCTGATATGAAGAAAACTCAGAGCCACAAAATAAAAAAGAAAGGCTGTGATTGCCAGTACCTTCAGATACCAAGGAAATATCTAAAATGCCCCCACTTCGCACCATTATTTCCTCAGGAAAACATGCCATTCCTCACAATGACCACCAGATGGCGACTCCAATGGTGGCATGAAGGTTCATCAACATTTACTTACATGATCCTTGCTTTTCTGTCTTAGAACCACAGTGAGGAACTGGTATGGGTACGCAGCAAATGGCCATGAAAATAAAGAATTAAGTTCAATTTTAAAAGGAACAGAATCCAATATTATTCTTGTCTCCTTGATCCTTCTTTTCACATGGGGAATAGAGGTTTGCATTACTTCACTGCTCACTTCTTGGTCAACGATTCCTGTGTCTTTTTTTCCATAGTATGTAGTATCTATCCCTATAGCTTGTCCAAAGTTGGGATAACATGTACACTGCTTTCTTTCTATTATTAGCGTAAAATCATTTTGGCATTTAAAGGTATATTTATCAGAATATCAACTTCCATGAGAATATAATGAAAGGAAAAGCTACTTTGAACTGACAAACTTAGTCCAATCTACGTATCACTGGTGAGAGCTCATGGCATAGTCACATAAGAAGCAAGGGCAGCCCCCAAAACAGTGCCAGATGTGGTGGTTGCTTTGCAGTGATCACCCCTCATGATGGAAACGGAGCACAATTGTTGGTGGGCAGTTAGCATCCTGCCATAATGAATATACATCTTTAACTCAAAGCACTTTAAAAAAAGAAAACTTAGTAATTGCTGTAGGTTCAGAAGCGTCTCCTCAAAAGACATGAAGTTCTAACACCCAGTACCTCAGAATGTAACCTTTAGAAATAGAGTCATTGCGGGGCTTCCTTCATGGCCCAATGGTAAAGAATTGCCTGCCAATGTAGTTCGGTCCCTGATCTGGGCAGATCCCACATGCTTCAGAGCAACCAAGCCCATGTGCCACAACCATTTGAACTTGTTTTCTAGAGCCCAGGCACCAACTACTGAAGCCCTCGTGCCCTAGCGCCCAGGTTTCACAACAAGAGAAGCCACCACAATGAGAAGCCCACGCATCACAAGCAGAGAGTGGCCCCCACTCACCACAACCAAGAAAGCCCGTGTACACTAACGGAGACCCAGCATAGCCAAAATAAGTTATTTCTTTAAAAAGAAAAATAAAAGAAATAGAGTCATTGCAGATATAGTTTACCCCAAAGTAGAAAGTCTGTATATATTCCAGATATATTAGGTATTTAACTATAATTTAATTGAATTTAAATTAATTGAATTTTAAATAAATTTGAGCAAATTCCAGGAGATAGTGGAGTACAGAGAAGCCTAGCATGCTGCACTCCGCAGGGGTCACAAAGAAATGGACATGACTTGCAACTGAAAAATAACAACAAAGTAATTTAAATTTAAAACTAATTTTTATTACTTTTATGCTGCTATTAATAGTGAAGTAAGTCATAGTCATTATACCACACAAATAAGGAGAAGTTTAAGGAGATGGAGAAGGCAGTGTGTTCTTTGTGGATATTTTCTTTTCACTCATCATTCCAACCTCATGTGGTTCTGCCTTGGTTTTTGGATGGAAACAGAAGGATGTTTTCATTTCCAAATGCACAGACTTTCAGCCTTTCAGATATCTTTATCATGTGTCTCTTTGTTCAGTCCTATTGGCTCAGACATCTCTGGTGACTAGTCCTGATACCATCCGCACTTTAGAATGTCATGAACCCGAGGAAGCTTAAGAGACTTCTCAGGAGAAAGGCAATCTCACTCCGTATGGAGATCTTAGAATAAAACACTAATGCCAAAGGCTTGGTAATGGCAGAAGGTCTTTATAAAGGAATATATACGTATATACTTTTTGGTTCAGACATATTACCTGGAGCAGAATTTCTCTGCCTGGTGTGATTCTGCACGCGCCTCCCCTGGGCAGGTTGACAATGTCCAGGCACAGATTTGGCTGTGACAACTGACAGTTAGTAGGTAGAAACCAGGGAAGTTGCTAAACATCCTACAATGTACAGGTCAATCCCCTGGCAGAGAACTAGCCAGTTCCAAATTTCAGTCATGCTGAGGTTGAGAAACCCTGATATAGAGTAACACGTATAAAAATAGTTCACATTTAGGTAATCCTTTTATGGCATTTGCTTTATTCTCAAAGCTGAAGTTTCAAATAGAATAATCTTGAGAATTCTAAGAATAATACTAACTTTCCGTGAAATTTGATCATGTGCCAAGCACTGTGGTAACTGCTTTGTATAAGCAGGAGTGACTTACAAATTCCCAGATCTCAGTTTTGCTTTTGATGTACAAAATTGAGAATCTAGGAAATAGAGAATTTACAATTTTTTACATTAAATTTACTTATGAATAGAACTTAATTTAAAAATCATAGAAACACTAAATAAATCATCAAAGACTCTTAATTCCATGAGTGCTAATGCTTTTAGAAAAAAAACCATAAACACAAATAAGCATAATATTACTCTAAGATGGACATGTTGAGAATGCTTCATCTTTTTGAAGAATATTTATCCCTTTGAGAAAATGTACATGATACAATGTTCAATTAAAAATTCAGCTAGAAAAGTATGATTCCAATTCATAGTGATACTTTTCTTTATAAATGAATGCATTGACAAAAATAGTGGAGAGAAAAATGTAATGAATGAAGTATACTAAAATATTATTGTTTTTTTGAGGTAAGTTTCCTCTTTATTTTGGTTATTTTATAAACTTTCCACACTGAATATGCTTATGCACTACAAAAGACTGAGGGGAGGAAAACAAAGAGGGAGAGACAGAATGTCCTTGGATGGAAACTCTTAACACATTCAGTGAATAGAGACATACTTTTGATTAAACTATTTATGACTGATAATATTGGCTTCATTAATTGTACATAATTGTATGGAAAATTTATTAATTATACAGAATAGGTCTGATGGGATAAATTATCCTTTCCATATTTGAGGAAATTTAAGCAAAATTAATTACTAGCTCACCTAACCAAATGTGCTTTGAAAGTCTTCATTTCCTTCATGATGTGTCTATTTCTGCTCAATTTTGTTTTTGAAGGTGTGCGAAAATGAAACCTTTCAAATGTTAGCTATATTTATTTCAAACATTCTTAGGTATTTGGCTAAATAGAGAAAAATTCCTGTATTTGTATTTAAGGTTCCTTTACCTATGAATCTAAAAAGAGATTGTTGAGAGAAATTAATTCCAACTTCCCACTACCTTTTAAAAAAAATTCAGTTTGAGATCTTTCACAACTCAGACTTCTTAGAACTCTGGCTTCTGACCACAGATGCTTAAGATAAATAGTATGAAACAGTCAAAAACCATACCTCAGTATTCTGAGCTTTGTACTTGGGAATGCAGCAAGGTACACTCAGATTCAGGAATCTTCTCTGCTCAGTTACAAGCATAGATGAAAAGACTCTGGCCCAAATGTAGGAATGGTTTCCTCAAAGATGAGAAATCATTTTTTCCAAAATTAAACTGACAGGAATTTGAAAACTAGTTACAAATTTCACATTGAGTTAGCAGACAGGCTGTTCCAATTAGGAATGGTAAAAAGAGGCTCATTTCTCATTTCTCTTTATTATTATCAAAAACACTTGATCGACGTTGTACTCAAGTGGTAGCAGACCAGTGGTTCTCAACCAGGGTGATTTTTCGCCCCCAGGGGCCATTTGACAATGTCTGGAGACAGCTTTTGGTTGTCACAACTTGGTAGTGGGACGCTACTGGCATCTGGTGGGTAGAGGCCAGGGATACTAATTTTGAAATGTGTGTTCAATAGATATGTGTGTTCTTGACATTGATTGTATTTTCAAAATGGATTTAGAATTTTTAAGGTATCTGTTACTGAGAATTGACAGGAGCCTTGAAATCAGGAATCCAGGACATTAACATGCAAGCTATGTAACTTTTAATTTCCTTAACACTGTAAAAACTAGTAGTTTTCAGAATTTAAAGTTGTATTCATTTGTTCCTACATGGGAATTTTTCTTATATTTAAACATGAAGCTAAACATTAAGTAGGAATGTTTAAGTAGGAAATGTGCCGATCATTAAGTTATTTTCTCTCAGCCCAAACTCAGTCTTCTATATTTTCCTCTTGATATTGGAGCTGAGAATCTGAAAACTTCATTTTCCTTTTGCCAGTAGGGTACTGGCAAGGAGGGTACTGCAGGGGAGACTGCAAAGCTGGAGGAGGCAGAAGGGACTTGCCCTTTACTGTTTGCTTCTTGTTCCTGTCAGTATCACCCTGGCAATGACTGTTTAGCTGGCAGTGGCAGTTGTTTCCAAGTTTCTAGATTTTTACCCCCCCCCAACCCTCATTGTGCTACCTTAGAGGTACCAGCACAGGCCAATCGGTACCCTCTCTTCAGAGGTCTGGGTACTAGTTCTCTGCTGACCTCCTCTGATCTCCTAGGCTCCAATATCCCCAAACTCTTCTCTTTATTTCCTTAGCCCTCGAGTGGCAACTATTTCTTGCAGTTACTATGTCTGTTTTACCTCAGTGGGTCCTTATGTCCCGTTCAACCAATTCCTTATATCTAATTCTTTCTGTTAAAATACCTGGTATGATTGTCATTTTCCTGACTGGATCCTGATTGAAAAATTAAATCTGTGTTTGTTTGTTTGTTTTTTACAAATGATTGCCACAGTATAGTTCTTTATACTCATCTGCAATATGTAGAAGTATGAGAAACGTAAGTTTCAACACTGCTTGAACTCTATTAAGAAACAAAACTACCAGAAAATTAACCAGAAAACAGGTAAAGCTATAGGTATTGTCATTTAGAGTCTGCTATTTTATACCTGGTTTCTTTAGGCTGACTTAAAATAACATCACGTGTATGGGATTACATTCTGTTTCACCGGTGGAAATCTTTTTACGGCGTGTCTTTTGATTGTTCAAGTCATTGGACAGTTTTTGGTGGCATCCTTCAGTTCCTTTTCAAACTTATCAAATACTCCCTTAGGTTCATAAGGGATGAGTGATCATAATTACTTTAGCCTACATCACTGGATGCCCAACCATTCTCCCCCTATTATTTAGAGCAACCAGACACAAAATAAAAACTCATTATCCTCAGAGCATAGCCCAACTGTGCTCCCGAATGTCAGTACTTTCAAAGAGAGTACTCAGTACATTCTGTGAGAGTCTTTAATCCATCTAAGAGTTGCATCTGATGGTGGTACATTTTTACTGAAGAAGGCATCAGAGATAAGGTATTATTTGAGTTGGATCTTAGGGGATAGACATAAGTATTCTAGGTGGATGGGAGTGGAGAGGAAGACATGTCTGGGGGAATGCTTTGTGGGGAATTAGTTGTGTGGGCTGCCCTGGAATGCAGATGTGGGGGCAATGTATGTGGTTAACCATGTGAGAAACATGGGCTGTGGCCATGCTAAGAGGAGGGCATGGCAACCCACTCCAGTACTCCTGCCTGGAGAATCCCCACGGGCAGAGGAGCCTGGCGGGCTGCAGTCCATGGGGTTGCAAAGAGTCAGACACGACTGGGTGACTAAGCACACACACATGCCGTGCTCAGGAATAAAATTTGGCCTGCAGCCAAGAGGAAGACATTGAATGATTTTAATCAGGGAACTGGGGTGAATAGGTCTGTGCTTTAGAAAAATACTTCTGGTAGCCATGAAGGGATCAGATTAGAGGAGGAAATTTGAGGCTAAGTGAGACCCAAGTGGGGAGCCTTCTCTTTATCCAGATGGGAGAAGGTAAGGCCATGAACCAAGTTGATGGCTGTAAAGGCGGAGAAAAGGATATGCAAGCTTTCCAAAATTATAGTAATTAAAAAAACACCTTAGGACTTACCTGGTGGTACAGTGGAGAAGAATCTGCCTGCCAACTCAGGGGCTATAAGTTTGATCCGTAGTCTGAGAAGATCCCACGTGCTGTGGAACAACTCAGCCTATGTGCCACAACTACGAGCCAGCGTTCTAAAGTCTAGGAGCCACAACTACTGAAGGCCAAACACCTAGAGCCTGTGCTCCGCAACGAGAAGCCACCACGATGAGAAACCCATGTACCACAATGAAGAGTAGCCTCCACTCACCACAATCAGAGAGCCCTGCACAGCAATGAAGACCCAGCACAATCAAATAAATAAATCAATAAAACAGTAATCTTCAAGGAAAAGAAAGTTAGCACCCAAAGCTGGGAGAAGTGGGAAATGGCAACTGAATGCAAGGTCCTTGACAAAATGAGAAATATAGAAATAGTGGATGGGGGCAATTTCACCTTGTCTCTGTCCCCTAGAGGCCCTCTTCCTATCACTTTCTTACCATGCTTTGGATATGTAAGATATCCAATAAGTATTTGTTGCATGATTTCCTTAATTAGGTTAACCTTCTTCAATTGCTATTCTCAGGCCTCTATTTTAGAAAAAAATTTCACTTCAGTTTTATTAATAACATTTGAATTTCTATAGTAGATATAGATAATTATTGTGTCACATATGAAAATATATCGTGAATGGGAGACATACTTTTTATTTTCCTCTTTTTCTTCTATTTCTTCTCTTTTTTGGGGAAATCAACTTTGACATTCTAATTAAAAGATAAAAACCAAAAGCAAATTGACTGCAAAGTTTTTAGGTATTTTTAATACTGAATATGCAAATTCCCAAATATGCCTTTAGCAGAAGATGAGAACTTAGTGGTGAAGACTTGAAGGTGGGAGGTGGGTCTGGCAACACTGTGTGAATGTGAACGCTGTGCTTCTGCAGGGCTCAAATTGGCCTCAGAATGAGGAAGAGGAGGAGGAAAGAGCTGCCACACTGGCAGCGGCAGAGGAGGAGGGACACGAGAAGGGGAGGAGGAATAGGAGTAGAGAAGTAGACGCTGAGTTAACCGAACAGTGGATGTTGAGCTCAGTAGTTGACTCAAACCTGCTAGAAACCATATTGTGAATGTTGGTCACAAGTGCTACTATAAGGAGTGATATTTAAAACCAATTTTGAGTTCTGTTTGGAATTCCTGTTGTGTTTGAATGTTTTCTAATTTAAAAAATAGTGTACTAAGGACTAGATAGTGACTTCTAATGCACAGGTTTCCTTTCTTGGGCAATAGAAAAATTCCAGAGTTAGTATGTATCTTGCACTATTTGTGAATATACTAAAAACCATTCATTTTTACTCTTAAAGAAATTTGAATCATAGTTTTAGTTCATGTTTTAATTGTCATCTTAAGTTCTGTTAATGAAATTAGTAAACTGTTTCATGTGACTTTTTATTGAAATATGGCTCATGTACAGTATTATATGTTATAGGTGTACAATATAGTGATTCATACTTTTAAAAGTTTATACCCCATTTATAGTTATTATAAAATATTGGCTATATTCCCCATGTGGTAGCTTGAGTTCTGAATTCAGTCTCTCAGTCATGTCCGACTCTTTGCGACCCCGTGAATCGCAGCACGCCAGGCTTCCCTGTCCATCACCAACTCCAGAGTTCACTCAAACTCACGTCCATCGAGTCAGTGATGCCATCCAGCCATCTCATCCTCTGTCGTCCCCTTCTCCTCCTGCCCCCAATCCCTCCCAGCATCAGAGTCTTTTCCAATGAGTCAACTCTTCCCATGAGGTGGCCAAAGTACTGGAGTTTCAGCTTTAGCATCATTCCTTCCAAAGAAATCCCCAGGTTGATCTCCTTCAGAATGGACTGGTTGGATCTCCTTGCAGTCCAAGGGACTCTCAAGAGTCTTTCCCAACACCACAGTTCAAAAGCATCATTTCTTCGGCACTCAGCCTTCTTCACAGTCCAACTCTCACATCCATACATGACCACTGGAAAAACCTTAGCCTTGACTAGACGGACCTTAGTCGGCAAAGTAATGTCTCTGCTTTTGAATATGCTATCTAGGTTAGTCATAACTTTTCTTCCAAGGAGTAAGCATCTTTTAATTTCATGTTGTAGCTTATTTTATACCTAATACTTTGTACTTTTTAATCCCCTACCCCTATCTTGTCCCTCCCCATTTCCTCTCCCCACTGGTAACCAGTAGTCTGTTCTCTGTGAGTCTGCTGCTTTTTTGTTGTATTCACTAGTTTGTTCGATTTTTTTAGATTCCACATATAAGTGATAACATACAGTTTTTTTTTTTGCCTTTGTCTGACTTATTTCACTTAGCATGTACATGCATGCTAAGTCACTTCAGCCATGTCTGACTCTGCGACCCTGTGGACTGTAGCCCACCATGCTCCTCTGTCCATAGGATTCTCCAGGCAAGAATACTGGAGTGGGTTGCCATTTCCTCCTCCAGGAGATCTTCCCAGCGCAGGGATCAAACTCCTGTCTCTTAGGTCTCCTGCATTGGCAGGCAGGTTCTTTACCACTAGCGCTACCTGAGAAGCCCAAGAATACTGGAGTGGTTTACCATTCCCTTCTCCAGGGGATCTTCCAAACCCAGGGATCAAACCTGGTTTCCTGCATTGCAGGCAGATTCTATACCATCTGAGCCACAAGGAAACCCTCACTTAGCACAATACCCTCCAAGTCCATTTATGTTGCTGCAAATGGCAAAATTTCATTCTTTTTATGACAGAGTAGCATTGCTTTGTGTATATGTATACTACTGCTTCTTTATCCATTCATCTGTTGATGGACACTTAGGTTGCTTCCATATCTTAGCTATTTTAAATATTGCAGCTAGGAACATTGGGGTACATGTTTCTTTTCAAATTACTGTTGTTGTTTTCTGATACATAGCCAGGAGTGGAATTGCTGAGTCACATGGTAATTCTGTTTTTAATTTTGTGTGTGTGTGTGTTTTGTTTTTAAGTTTTTGAGAAACATCCATACTGTTATACACAGTGGCTGTACCAATTTACAGTCTCACCGCAGTGTAGGAGATTTCCCTTTTCCCCATATCCTCACAAATATTTGTTATTTGGGTTCTTTTTGATGATAGTCATTCTGACAGGTGTGAAGGGATATTTCATTGTGTTTTTGGTTTGCTTTTCCCTGATGGTTAATGATGTTGAGCATCTTTTCATGTACCTGCATTTCCTCTTTGAAAAAATATCTAATCAGGTCTTCTGCCCATTTTTAAATCAAATTTTTAAAATAATTTTTGTTTCTTTACTTTTGGCCATGCTGAGTCTCTGTTGCTGTGTGGAATTTTTCTCTAGTTGCGGTGAGTGGGGGCTGCTCCCTAGTTGTGGTGTGCAGGTTTCTCGCTGTGGTGCCTTCTCTTGTGCCGCATGAGCTCTAGGGCACGTGGGCTGCAGTAGTTGCAGCTCCTGGGCTCTAGAGCACAGGCTTCTAGTTGCTTCACAGCATATGGGATCTTCCTGGATCAGGGATTGAACCTGTGTCTCTTGCATTGGCAGGCAGATTCTCTACCACTAAACCACCAGGGAAGCCCCAATCAGGTTGTTTTGTTGGTGTTGAGTTGTATGAGCTCTTTATATATTTGGGGTATCAATCCCTTATCAGTCACATTGTTTGCAAATATTTTCTTCCATTTAGTAAGTTGTCTTTTTGTTTTGTTGATGGTTTCCTTTGCTGTGCAAAAGCTTTTAAGTTTAGTTAGGTCCAGTTTGTTTTTTATTTGCTTTTATTTCTTTTGCTTTAGGAGATAGATTCAAAAGAATATTGCTATGATTTATGTAAAAGAGTGTTCTGCCTATACTTTCCTCTAGGAGTTTTATAGTGTCCAGTGGTGGCTCAGATGGTAAAGAATCTGCCTGCAATGTGGGAGACCTGGGTTTGATCCCTGGGTTGGGAAGATCCCCTGGAGAGTATGGCAACCCACTCCAGTATTCTTGCCTGAAGAATCCCCATGGACAGAGAAGCCTGGCGGGCTACAGTCAATGGGGTCTCAAAGAGCTGGACATGACTGAGCAACTAAGCACAGCACTTAACATTTAAGTCTTTAATCCATTTTGAGTTTGTATATGGTGTTAGAGAATATTCTAATTTCATTCATTTACATGTAACTGTCCAGTTTTCCCAGCACCACTTACTGAAGAGACTGTCTTTTCCCCATTGTGTATTCTTGTCCCCTTTGTCATAGATTAATGGGCTATAAGAGTGTGGGTTATTAAAGAGTATGGGCTTTCTCTTCTGTTCCATTGATCTATGTATCTGTTTTTGTGCCAGTACCACACTGTTTTAGATTACAGGAGCTTTGTAGTATAATCTGAAGTCAGGGTGTTCACTTGATTTTTAATAGATTTTATTTTATTGCTATTTTAAATAGCTCATATATTTACTTGGTTCAAAAGACAAATATATGAAATGCTATTACTTGAGAAGTTTTATTCCTATGAATATTTACTCTTATTTCCCACCTTTTCTTCACAAAAGGTATTATTCTATACACAGTATTATATATGTTACATTATCCACTCAACAGTGTTACCTGAGTATCTTCCCAGACTGGAACATAGGAAACTTTCTGACTCTTGGATTTACAGTTGCACAGTATTCCATTAGTGGAAGCCAGAGAATTTAGTTAATCAGTCCCCTGCTTCATCTGTTTTTTTTTAAACATAAAGAAACATCTAAATAGAATTTCAAAATGTCAGTGAGTAAAGAAAACACATACACAACTCACACAGATGTACGGCTTCAAATATTTCAGAATGGTTTCAGAATGAACAGAGTAAAGAAACTTCTTATTTGTTAGGTTCTAAAACAACAATTTATAGAAAATATACTATAGAAAACTTATTTGGAATCAAAATACTTATCAGTTACAGAAAAGAAAAATGTCAGTGTCCATAGTGCAATTCTTTTTTTCAATATTTTGAATGAGGATACATTTCTTTTTAAAGTTTATTAGAGGTTCATATAATGGTGCAAATTCTGTAATTTTACATTTAATAGTAAAACAAAGCATTTTATCATAGAAAATTTATTTATTTTTTGAAGTTTTATTGAGTTATACTTAGTCTGTGTCTAAATTTGAAAGCATAAGCAACATGCTTTCATAGATTGCAGCAAAGTAGAAATGTTTAAGTTCAAACATGCAAAAGGAGCTAATTTTTTACTTTCACATTTAATAGGACACAATCAGCCTTTTATGACTGATAATAAATTTAATTTAAAAATCTTATTCAAAGGAATCTTTGATTAATCCTAGATTTAAAAATCCACAGTTTTTAAAAACAAGTGGTCAGTTTTGCATGTGTTCATACTCTGTAACAAAGCTGAGATACAAACGGCAACCTTTGAAAAAAAGCCAAGAGGTTGAAAGTCAGTATATCAGAGTCTTTTCCTATTCATGCTGATAAAAAGCACTGACTTTATATCATTTATACACTCAGCAATTATATCCCGTTGTGTAGGAAATAACGAAAAATGAGGAACAATCAATAAAATAGATGCTGTGCCAGAAAGAAAAATCTGTTCAGACATTTGTTAGCATGAATGATTTGATCATGCTAACACTGGTTTTTGAATAAGTATCATCTATAATAAAATACATTTCCCAGTGAACTAGAGGGTGAGATGATCGCAGGTGAATTTTTTGACAATTTCATTGAGTATCTGTTAGTTGTTTTCCATGTAATATACATTGGCAAGTCTTGAGGGCCAAACGTAGCATGTATGACTTTTAAAATCTTTGTGACAGTCACCAGAATAATCTCATTTAAAATCTAGCTTGATTTTTAAATGCAACTGATTTTGGTACTTTTAGCAAAATGGTATAAGAAGTTGTTTTTTGAGAATTATTTTTCAATGTGGCCTTCGAAAGGAAATTTATTTTCTTTCCCTGGTGTATAGAGCAACACCAATCACAAGTTCCTCTTTTATTGCTCTTGTAACATTCCCATATCACAAGGGACTTTTGCTCATTCCCTTATAACTGTGCTTTCTAAGTGTTCATTAACTAATTCAATCTATTATTCAATTTATATATTTTTTAAAGTCTGTTATGTGAAAAGCCATGTACAATTTGCTGTTTGAGAAGCAAAGTGAAAAGTGTATGCCTGCTTAGTATACATGTAGTAAAACAAAATAGAAACACGTGAAATTTTAAATAGTAACATATAAAATGGATAATATGAAGTGTACCAATATAAGAGGAGGAAAATGCAGGTAGGATACATGTGATTGCCCAGTACACGGAGTGAACAGATACCATGTGCGATGCAGAGAAGATCAAGGTGTGTATGGGTGTGAGTTTGGGTGGCTTCACAAAGAAGGAAAGATAGCAATAGGCCATGGACAGAATGGGTGAGCAGAAGGTAAGGAAGGTCAGCAGGCGTGGAGATACTTAGTAAGAAACCTTGGAGAGGAAGAAGTCATTCTGTTTGGGGCCAGTGACAATGCAAGTGTGGCTGGGGTCAAACATAAAAGGAGGAAAATAGCAAGCCTGGGAAACTGAGGTTGGAGTCAACCAATGAAAGGTCTTGAGTTTGGAAATAGGGACAAATTTGCCATTTATTTTCTCCATACTGGGTACTATTTATTCATTCACCAAGAATTTATGGAGTGCTGGGCATGGTCCTGAGGAGCTGGTCATGAAGCAGTGACTAAGATGCTCAGAGTCCCTGCTGCCCTGGAGCCTTTGTTGTAGAAGGGGAAGACAGAAGATAAACCACAAAGCAAATTAACAAGATCATTTTAGTTACTGAAATCATGGTGAAAATAATGAAATAGGATGATGAGAAAGACGATGATTGAGGGCTATGGACGCATTTGAATCACATACATGTGTTTTTTAAAGCAAGGAAATAACACTATCAAAACCATGTCTTAATGAAGTTCCATTTATCTTGACTTGATAAACACACAAATACCAGTGGTAAAGAGGAGTCTCCTGGCCTCCTCACCTCTTATGAGTTTTATAAAACATTTACTGAATGGAGCTTTTCTGGAGACTATTCTTTAATTTTGTTTTGTAAGTTAAGATCTCTAATGATAGAGATTTTGATCCAAGTAGAATAGTGAGTTCAAGGCAAGTTGTCACCTTTCCAATATAGGTCAACAGGAAGTTTCTCTGGGGGGTTTCGGTCAATGATAACATTGGAGAGGGGCCAAGGCTTTGGAAAAGGAGTGTTCCCCTGACCCATACACTGTCACTTACTGTGCATGCTCCTTCATGATCATTCCCACTGAATGTTATCATTCTTAAGGACAAATAAATATTCATAATGCCTATTGATTTCAGTCTGTATTTGCACAGGTTACATGAACCAACACCATTTTAGGCAAATGAGCCCCTCACCCTGCACCCTGTGACCAGATGGGCAATGTTAAGCCAACAGCATAGTCAGCAAAAACTGCCAGTAAATATGAACAGAAATGAGTGTTTCAGATAAGAAATGATCTCCTGGACGTGCTGCCAGAAAACAACTGTGTGAGTTTAGCACTCTGGCTGAGGGTTTCTGGAGCAAGTCAATTTCATAATCTCCTGATCTCTGCTTGAAGATGCAGATCCCAGCAGTTCGTTCTATTGGTCTCTCACCATGAAAGCACATCTTCCTTTCCTTCCAAAGTTTTATTCATTTTCCACCTCCTTTCAACTTGTAGCCAGAGAATCATTGCAGTATAGCAGAAAGAAGTGGACTTTGAAGTCTGGAAGACCTAGGTTCATAAAACAGCTCTATCTGGATGGCTCTGGGGATCATTTCACTTTTTAAGCCTCATTTCCTCTTCCATGTAGATCACTGACTAAATGCTTACCATATCTGAACTTTAAATAATGTAATGACTATAAACTATAGTATGTATATGTATGTATGTGTGTATATAAATGAATGGATGAATGAATGGATACCTTGCACATAGAAGAAGATATACAGACAAATGTTGGAAACTAAGCACCCCATTCCTCCCCTTCCCCCTATAATTCCTTGTTTGGAAAAATTGCTATTATTCTGTATGTGTACCCAGGCCATTTTCTTCTCTCCCTGTTTCCATAATGTCTTAAAACTGTGATTTTCAAACTTTAATATGCATACAAATCACTTGGGGATCTTGTTAAAATGCAGATTCTGATTCAAAGAGTGAGGTGGGCCTGAGATGCTGCCTTTTCTTTTTTTATATAAGTTCCCAGGTGACACTGTGGCTGCTGGTTCATGGAACATCGTTTGAGTGGCAAAGTGTTAGAAGGAAAATTGAAAAGATAGTGTTAGGAATGCATTCAGCTACATGTAATACAACATCTAAGAGTGCCTTATCAAATTTTGTTCCCACACATCAAGAAATCGAGAGGTGGCAGATTGCTGCTAGCATTACTTTTGTGATTCCGTGATATCTTAATTTTCCCTCATGTTTATTGGTGAGTGGCCACAAAATGGGTGCTGCAGTTTCATGCTTCATTTTCACATTCAAAGCACCAAGAAGGGAGAAGGCCCATGCCAAGCTGTTTTCTTTAGTCATGAGAACAGAAGCTTTTTCAGAACTCTCTGAAAACTTTATCTTATGTTACAAGTATCATCTTGGTGTCATATGGCCAATGTTGCTCCAAGATAGCATGAGAAAATGAGTCTTCTAGGAAGAAGGAGAGAGTGGGTATTGAGTGGGCAACTAGTAGAGTCTGCCCTGTGTTCATCCTATCTTGGATAAATAACTTCTATATAGCTCTTCTCTGATACCTAACCTCTTAATATACACTTAAAATATTCATAATAACTTCTGTAGGCTGAATGTGTATGTGTTCCCCTGAAATTCATAAGTTGAAACCCAATATCCATTGTGATGGTTTTTGGAGGTGAGGCCTTTGGGAGGTGATTAGGTAATAAGGGCAGAGCTTTTATGAAAGGGATTAGTGCCCCTATGAAAGAGACCCCAGAGACATCACTTGTTCTTTCCACAGTGTAAGGATACAACAGGAAGATGGCCTTTTATGAACCAGGAAGCTGGCCCTCACCAGACATTGAATTTTTGCTGGCATCTTGATGTAGACTTCTCAGACTCCAAAACTGTGAAAAATAAATTTCTGTTGTTTGTAAGCTACCCAGTCTAGGTATGGTTATAGTAGCCCTAACACATTAAGACAGTAACTCTTTGAAGATTTACTTAGCTGCTCTAATTGGCCAACTGCTTTTTATAGCTCTTATATCACATAAGACTAATATGATCTTCAAGACTACAGAAAATATAATTGTGAGTAAAGTCAGCTTTCAATTATTTAAGAAAATATTCAGATTCTTACTGAACATAGACCACATCACTTAAGTAATCCAGACTCTTAAATACTTTAATTTATATTTAATTAGGTCTCAGTGAAGGAATTAGATGCTAAGAATAATAGGTCAAAGGGAACATGGGAATGTTAATCCCTTAACTATAAATAGAAGACTAGTGATACACAATAAACACAGATCAAAATTAAGTTCAAAAGGCATGCCTGAAATAGGCTTTTGCAAATGGGACTTCTAAGGAGGAATTATTTTAGCAAAAATGGCTTCTATTTTAAGAAATCATGCATGTTATAGTAATATATTTAGTGGCAAATAAATTAGTGGATGTCTAATAAAATTGCATGAAAAAGAATTCTTAATATGAAGAGACAAGCAGATTTATTTTCTAGGAAAATTGAGCCAACTCTTAGGAAATGAGAAATACAAAATTAATATTAAATTAATTTTCATTAATATTAGATACCAATAATAAAATCAGATTTCAATTACTCAAAACTATATTGATATTTCACCCACTTTATTTACTGAATCAGTCAGTCAATACACATGAGATCTTTAAATAGTCTGTTAGGGACCGTAGACTAAGATTTTAAGTAAACGTAATTACCTCTGTGTCCTAGTATGACACGAACCAAAAAAAAAAAAAAAAAATCTGTTCCCAGAGATGATGTGCAAAGATATGGTTTTGACTTTAGATACAGATTTGGATTTAAAACATTCACCTGCCACCTTCTTCAGCTGACTGATGCTAGACTATTTCCACACTGTATTACTAATGTTGACCACGTAGGATTGTTCTGAAAGTTAAATAAGAGGATGGGTAGAGTGTCAAGCACTCAGTAGGCCTTCAAAAGTGTTCTTCTTTCCTTCTCTGTACCTTTCAGAGAATACTCAGTCTTCTTTCTGTTACTTGGTTTTCAGATATTAGATTATCAGAAAGGTGCTTTGAGGGAAAGTATGGGAGGCAAGAGACTGTGAAAGCCTAACAGAGTGACTCTATTATTTTAAAGTATTATAAGCCCCCAGGACATCTGAAATAAATACTAAAATAACATCTAAAAGCAAATGTAAATAATTTTTACAATTCTCTACTCTTTGATTGTTTGAAAGTCTCAAGCTTTAGCAAATTTGGCCATAGTACAGATAATTAAGAGTTGATTAATTCCATTGACTAGATTTAGGCTCAAGGACAGCTGGTTTGGCTTCATACTTTGTTAAAAAACATCTTTTTAAGAATCCATGTCAATTAGCGTCTGAACTTAAGAAGTCTTAACGGCAGAGAGAATTTGGGTGATAAAGATCATTTCCAAAGAAAATGGGTATGCTACTACTGCAAAAATGAGGAGCAACTTCCTACTTGACGTTTTGGAGCAAACCAGGCACATTCACCATTACAGCAATATCAAAGTGGCTGGTTTCTTTTTCTGTGACACAGTAATCATTTTTACCTATTATGTCTAAGATCATAAAAATGATTGATCATATTTTTGATGCAGGATTAAAGCAGGCAAGGGATAGAAGTAAGGCTAATTTATCCATTATATCCTATGAGCATATGATTAAGGCTTTGGGGCTTTTTAGGGATTTAAAAAATATTTAAGACACAAAATAAAATTTATAGGCTCAAGAATACAAAGTGAAGACTGTAAAATGAATAAATGTTTAATTAAATGTCCACAAAGCCTAACATTATGTCAACTTCAATAATTAATAAACTTAGTATCCATAAACATTTCAGTATATTTGAAAACCATCAGTAAGTTATATTTTCTCACTTTGTGAGAGTTGGTGTGTGTGCCTGATGACTGCTGAGAAATTATAACCAGTTCATAAATCAGAAGTTACTTGTAGCCAAATATCGTAAAACATAATTATAAAATTGTTAAATTTTTTGCAGCAGTTGAATTATGCTTCCTTTGAGATGTGGGTTTGTTTTAGTATGTTTTATATAACGTAGAATGGGGACTCCAAAAGTAACAGAGCATACTTAGACCAGCCCTGGTAGTAAAGACTTGTTCAGTCACTCAGTAGTGTCCGACTCTTTGTGACCCCATGGACTGCATCATGCCAGGCTTCCCTGTCCTTCACTATCTCCTGGAGTTTGCTCAAACTCACATCCATTGAATCGATGATGCCATCCAGCTATCTTATCCTCTGTCCCCCTGTTCTCCTCCTGTGCTCAATCTTTCTAGGTATCAGGGTCTTTTCCAATGTGTCAGCTCTTCACCTCAGCTGGCAAAGTATTGGAGCTTCAGCTTCAACATCAGTTCTTCCAATGAATATTCAGGACTGATTTCCTTTAGTATGGACTGGTTGGATCTCTGTCAAAGGACTCTCAAAAGTTTTCTCCAGCCCCACAGTTTGAAAGCATCAGTTCTTTGGTAGAGACTTGATTGTATATAAAAAAGTATGAGTTAATGAGCACCCATCTTATAGAAATCCTATAATATAGAAAACTCAGTAATGTGATTAACATTTGATATGCAATTATGGCTGTTATTGGCAGAAGAAATCTCTAAGTTTTATACTTTAATGAACAATTCCTCTTTAAAATCTTCTCTCATCACCTTTCTTTTCCTCTGTCCTTACTGATTCCACATTTTAAGATTTCTCAAATATAAAATTCTAGACTTGGTTTTCATGGAGTGTCGTAACTTACTTATAACTGACACAGTTATCTATAGCTGTGAAATTAAGGCTTTGTCTTCCTGGTATCAACATTGCCCTTTCCCATTGCCCTTCGAAATAGTCCTTCACTCCTCCTTAATCTTCATTCGTTTACAAGTTCATTCAGCATTTATTAAGCCTACTATACCAGACAGTGTGATAGGTTTGGGGAATGTGAAGGTGCCTGCCTCAAAGAACCGGTAATCCAACTACCTAGAATTACTGTTACGCAAACATGAGCACTGTCCAAACAGACATACTCCAGTCCTGCTGAAGCACTGTTTATTGGGGGGAAACTGAAGAAAACAGAAGCAGTGGCCAGTGTGCAGGTCTCTAGGGCAACGCACAGAAATCTGGCAGGACTGGACACTAGACCCTAGGAGAGGGGAGAAATAAAATAGAGAGGAAACTTAATACAAAGGACAGCAGAAATAGAGAAAAAGGAAAAACAGAAAAGAAAAGTTGGAACAAAGGAAGAGCATACGATAAGATGGAAAAAGGAACCCAAATAGTTTATAATCATAATAATTATAATTAACTCTCTAGTTAAAAAGCACTGATCAGCAGCCAAAATGAAAAAAAAAATTTTTTTTCTAAGTTGTATTGTTTACAAGAAAGGTCTACAGTAAAAAAGCACAGAAGTGTTGGAATTAAGATAATTAAAAATATTATATCAGATAAATATTAATCTAGAGTTGATATATCCATAAGTCCTCAAAATAGACTTTGAGGCAAAATATGTTACTTAGAGGGCCACTAAATATCAATAAAAGTTTTAATGAGTAAAAAATTTTTGACAGTTTAAAACTTGTATTGTTTAATAATAGAGCTTCAAATTCTGTAAAAATAGATATTGATAAATTATAAGGATAAATAACAAACTTACAATAATTGAAATAGTTTTTACTTTTCCCTGTCAGTAACTCATAGATGAATAAAACCATAATGATATAGAAGTTACAAGGAAACTTGAATATATATGTATATATTTACATATATATAGAGAGAGAAAGAAGGGTTGATTATAGTAAACAACTGTGCTATATATTCTTTTCAAGCACATGTGGAACCTTATAAAATTTGAATACACACTGGAGCATAAAATAATCTCAACAAATGTCAAAGAACATTATCATACATCTCATCTTTTCTGATCACAACTACATTAGAAATCAAAGCCAAAACAATAGAAAATAAAAACATACCCTACACTTTTGGAATTTAAGAAAAAAATATATAGTTTAAAGGAGAAATATTGGAAATTTGAAAATACTTATAATTTAAATATATTAAAATACTATTTATAAAATTTGGGGGATGCAACTAATGTGATATTTAATAGGAAGTTTATAGACTCAGATGCTTTATTAGTTCAGTTCAGTTGCTCAGTTGTGTCTGATTCTTTGTGACCCATGGACTGCGGCATGCCAGGCTTCCCTGTCCATCACTGACTCCCAGAGCTTGCTCAAACTCATGTCCATCAAAGTGGTGATGTCCAACCATCTCATCTTCTGTCATCCCCTTCTCCTCTTGACTTTAATCTTTTGCAGCATCAGGGTCTTTTCCAGTGAGTCAGTTCTTCACATCAGGTGGCCAAAGTATTGGAGTTTCAGCTTCAGCATCAGTTCTTCCAATGAATATTCAGGACTGATTTCCTTTAGGATCGACTGGTTTGATCTCCATGCAGTCCAAGGGACTCTCAAGAATCTTTTCCAACACCACAGTTCAAAAGCATCATCAATTCTTCAGTACTCAGCTTTCTTATATTAGAAGACTAAAAATAAGTGAAACCTCCAAATTAGAAAGCTAGAAAAATCACAGAATAAGCTCAAAGAATGTAGAAAGATGAGAATAATAGATAACATAAATTAAAAGAAAGATAAAATAGTTCAAATAAAAGCCAAGTCATTTATTGTAAAAGATTAACAGTAGTGACAAACAACTGACAAAATTCTTAAAATAGAGAAATCAAAAAGCCAAAAGCCCACAAAACAGTATTAAGAATATAAAAAGGACTGACTACAGATGCCACAGAGATCCAAAAGCTAATGAGAACGACTGGCTTAGACTGTGTACAAGTTTTATGCAAGGGAGGTTAGAAGAAAGAGTATATAGCATAGGTTGAGTGCTGAGGTAGAAAGGAGGAAGTCTTCTGGTTTTCTCAGAGAACTAAGAAACAGGGATCTCAGTGAGAATGAGAAAAGCAGATAGGGAATTTATAGCTCCTTAAAAGTAGAAAAAAAAGTGTTAAGTGTTAGTCACTCAGTTGTGTCCAAATCTTTGTAACCCCATGGACTGTAGCCTAGCAGGCTCCTCTGTCCATGGAATTCTCCAGGCAAGAATTCCCTTTTCCAGGGGATCTTCCTGACCCAGGGATCTACTGCATTGGAGGTAGATTCTCTACCGTCTAAGCAACTAGGTGTGGTTCCTTGACTATCCTGCAAATCACTGTCATTGATCTTTTTTACACCTTTTCACCAGAATTTACTCCTCTAAAGAAAAGTACAAATATTTCCTTTGACAAAGACTTGGGAGGCATGTAACTTAGTAGTCATGATGCCTTTGGCCAGAGCATTTGGGCAACCCCTCTCATGCTTAGCACCATCATGGTGAGTGCTTTGAGAACATATTTAATTTTTCAACTCAGTTTAAAAAGCCACTTGGATCAACCCTGATAAGAAAGATGAGTCAAGGTGAAAAACATATTTTGAACCAAAATAATCTGTAACTTTACAGAAACAAGTGTTATTTGCTTCTTAAATGGCATTAGAAACCCTTTGTATAAAGGATTTCCACATATTCCAAACAATGATAATACACACCATCTCCATGGGTGGTTATGTTGGAGTACTCATTCAGTTGGCAGGTCTTTAAAAAGAAAATTTGAATTACCTTACTCAGGATAATTACTCATTTAATGTTTATTTTGATTGAGGAAACAGATTAATAAACCCACTTAGTATTTCATAGGTGCTCAAAACTGGAAATTATTTTGTCAATGTTTAATATCTTTACTATAATATATATGTTAAAGAGAACATACAGTCCCTACTCTGAGAAGTATATTTCTCGATGATCCTTTAAACAAAATTAGCAATAGACTGGGGTATGCATTGATTTCTTTAGTTAACTATTTAAGATTTACTATATGAGTGATAATTAAAGAAACTGCACACATCTATAATAATCAAAATGTTTCTCTAATTCCAATTAGATGATTAATCGACTATTCTTTATTAAAGTTTTTTCTGTGTTTGTCCTCCAAGAATTGAGTAATCTTGTCACGAGTTGAATTAAATAAGCTGGGAACTGGGGGTTAATTTTCCTTACACCGATGGTACCAATATCATCAGTGGTACTAGTTCAATTTATGTCACTACTGTTCTTTTCCTGATGCTTTATAATACAAAAATGTTTTTCTGTCATCAAAATGTGACTATAAATTCAGTGGGAAGTAGAAAGTTTATTAATTAATTTGTTTATGTCATCATAAGGCTTGTGTCCAGAAAGAATGAACAAAAGATTACATGAATATATATTCAGTTCAAAAGCTGATTTGTGTGAGTACCATATGCATGTTGGTAGAATAAACGTTTGCACCCCATCTTCCTTTTTATACAGCCAAGAGCTCACAGAGCAGTGTTTTTCCATTTGGATTCCATCATTTATTTTGTTTATCACTTCCTGGCCCTTTCCCACGGGACAGCACCAAACTGATGACTCAGGTTTCAAAAAGCCACTCAATAGGTCAAAGATAAAGTTACTTCTCTTCTCCTGCTAGCCCCCTCCTCCTTGCTTACTTTATCTTCATGTGAACGCTGTTGAACTGCATCACAAGACACATACATGCGTGCGCGCACACACACACACACACACTAAAAGGAGGAGCAAGCCTTTGCAAAACAGTGAGTACATGCTTAGCCCCCAGTCAGATATTTTCGCATTAATCTTTTTTGTTCCTGCAGAGACAGAATAATTGGCATCATAAAGCCATCAAGTTCAACCCAGGTTTCTAAGTTCAAGTCAGAGGCTTGAGTTCTAGGCCCAACTCTTGAAATATGTCTTGTGAGTAATTTCAACAGTTGATGTTCTATTTGTTTCAAGACTTTTTTCACTAGTCACTCACCTGCCCCCACAGCATGGTAAGTTACATATCCACATAAAATATGGTGTGAAACCAGTGCCAGATTCCCAGGAAGAAAGCTAACGAGAAGCATTATAAGTAATAGCTCTTGAAACGACTTCGGTGTCAGTCTTCTTAAGTGTACTTCTGGAAGAGTTCTTGTCAAACTATTCATGGTTAAACAAATGTATTGCTCTCTTTGAATACAAGTAATTTTAGAATTTTTTAAAAGTTAATTTTCCACATTTTATAAATATTTTCCTTCAGCCTAAATTGTGGAACATGCTAACTATAAATTGTGTCAAAATAGCAATAATATTTCATAAGTCCAGATGTCCTGTTTCACATAAAAGAATGAAGATTTTCCTTGTTTATTTTGGCAGATGAATGAAACAGGTGACCCTTCCATTTGGTCCCACAAAAACAGTTAACAGTTTCTCTTCGGTCAAAACAGGAAGGGAATTTTGGGGGCAACCCTCCAGCTTGGGGACCATATTGCCCTCAGGCCTTTGAAATGTAGATCACAGACTTACATGACCTCCATCTAACCCCATTCTCCAGAGATGAAATAGGGACCAAGGGTGTTCAATAATTGGGAAGGTCCAGGTTATATTAACCATAGATTCACAAGATTGGGTTGATCCCCCAGACACACGGATGGCTAAGGGAGCTTCAACAGATCCAATGACGAGAGTTACGTGGACTCATGGGTTGGCCATTTCTCTTCCTTAGCACTCTCCATCCCTGCCTAAACCCTGCCCAGTGGCTGCAGGCTTCTGACAGTAAGTGGCAGGCACCGCTGTCTACCTGGGAGCTGGTATTCCCACTCTTTGTTTAACAGAGTTAATATCTGGAGGGAAGTGAGTTACTTGTAAGATGAAGTCCGTTCTACTTGCTCTCTCACAGCCCTCTGTGGTATCATTATCTGTGACATTCTGATAAGGCTCAGAGTGGAGTGGGCTGTGGGGATCAGCCAGCAAGTCCAAGACAGAGCAGGAACTAGAATCTTTGTTTACCCCTGGCCTGTTCTACATCATTGCCTTCAGAAAGAAGCCAGCAATTGATCATCAGATGCCAGAACATGATATTGCTCCATGAAGACAAACACTCTGTTGCCCTATCCATCTATTGTTTTGTGAGACCAAACTTTGAATGTTCTTTTGCATTTTTTAAGCTTTTAGTTTCAGTATTTAGACCTTAGATCCACAAATGAGTTACTAATATTCCCCAGTATATAATATATGATCCCCTTTATTATCATTTAAAGCATTTATTCTTCCCCTTTATTTTCCTCTCACATTACACTACCCTGACAGGTTGAATATATGTCTTTACATAGGCATGTAGTCTTGAAAAAATTTCTCTCATAGTCCACTGTTATCATCAGTCCAGGTGATATCTCTTTCCGATTTTGTCTGTTTTCTTCTTCATTCTGAACCCTGTCTTAGGCATACACCCTAACACGGTTAATACATATCTTTGAATAAGAATGTATTCTAGGAAAATATTCATTGTTGTTTTGCATTTTATATTTAAAATTTTAATTTACATAAATGATGTTGTATTCAAGATCTGATTCTGTTTCTTATGATTTTACTTAACTCTATCATTTTAAGATCTGTCTTTTTTGTGTACTTCCAGTTTACTGCTTCTAATCACTGCTTTGTTTTCTATGGGTGACTTTCATTTTGGTGTTTTTAATTTACTTTGAGGTCACTTGTTCACAATGGTTTTAGATAGTGGTCCAAATTACTTTTCTTTATAAATAGAGCCAATTTTCAAAATTCTGGGGAGGGAGGTGGGAGGGGGGTTCATGTTTGGGAATGCATGTAAGAATTAAAGATTTTAAAATTTAAAAAATAAAAAACTAAAAATTAAAAAAAAAACAAAAAAAAACAAAAAAAAAAACATTATCCAAGAAACATTATTGTCATTGGTTTTGAATGAAATTAGTCAGGCTCCTCTCTCTCCCCTTATTTTAAAGAAATTTTAATTGAAATTGATTGAAATGCCTAAATATTTTGCTTTCTTTCTTCATTTGGCTAGGTAAGTCTATTTAATTCAATTAAATGAACATTTCTCAAGCACCTACTCAGAGCTAAATATCATGCTGAGTACTGGGAAAGTGAGATAAATTGAAGCCAGTGTTCCTTTTTGCTTTACAGTCTAGTAGGGGAGACACTTCCACACTAACAACATAATGTAGAAAATGCAGTAATGAAGGCACATACTGAAGGTTATAAGAACCATGAAGAGACTTCATAGAAGCAAAGTTCAACTGGGCCTTGATTCTTGAAGCAGGTGTAAGTGTTAGACATTTTTAAGGAGGTTAGAGGTCACTTTCCAAAAAGAAGAAAAGGCCTCTTTAAGATACCAAGGCGTGACAAGAGGTGGGTTTTAAGAGCAGCCAGGCAATGCCATTAGGAGGAAGGAATGGTGTGAGTATGAAATGCCAAGTTAGATCATGACTGGTTAAGATCCCACATGCTTCTGAGAGCTGGTGGTGGTCATTGTGGTGCTCAACTGGGAGAGGATCCTAATAAAGTTTGAATTTTTGGAGTAAAACTTTGGGCCAGATGAATGCAGCTGAAAGAGGAAGAAGCTGATATCAGGGAGACAAATTAGGAGGCAGTTGTCAGAATCAAGGGTGAGACAATGAGGGCTTGCTTCACAGCAATGGTAGTGGGGAGGTGGAGGAGGGGATGGATTGGAGAGGTATCCAGGAGCAAAATCATTTGTAAACCACCAGTGGCTCTGGAAATCGAGCAGAAGGCCTCTGAATTGATTAGTTAGTGCAGTGTGTCTGGTTCTTACTTGTTTAATATGGCCATGGCCTAATAAAACTGTGGTGCTAAGTTTTAAGGCTGCAGTCCTGTATAGAACTTGAACAAATTTCTCTCTGGCTTAGGAAAACACCTGATGGGCCTCTGGGCTCTGTAAAGGTCTGTTGCAGGACCTAGTCACAGATGAGGAGTTTGAGGAAGATAGGGCTGTCTGCTTTGTGCTCTGGAAAAAATAGATTTGAGCTCTCAGAACTGGTGGAAGTGAAGGGGGACTGAGATCTGTGGAAAGAGAATAAGAGGATTCTCTGTAACAGCTGTGGCTGAGGAAACCCAGGAGTGTTGATGCCCAGTTTCAAATGACTTCTAAGACTGTGTGGTAAATCTCCAGTTTTTTCAATCTTTGATAACCTCTACTATAGAATTCAGCACTTTTTTGAGTTGCCCTTTGACAATGAAGAAGAGGAGACTGTGCATCCAGCCTGGGGCAGAGTGGTTTGAGGACAAAGGTAGAAGAAGCCTGGAGAGGTAACTGAGGATGGCAGGGCTCAGGAGTTCAGGGGAGGAGGAATAGGTGTCCAACACTGCAACACAGACACACCCAGAAATCCTTAAAAATACCAAAGTAGCACTCAGGGCTGGTGAAGTGGACAAGAGCCTAGATTTCAGTTACTTTAATTGGAAACTTAAGGGAAGGGCAACTCAGCAGGTCAGAGGCACTCCAGTTACAAGATAACCAAAACATTCATACCAGTCCTAAGCATTTTGTATCTATACAAAGACTCTAAACCCAACTTTGTGTGCTCTGTGTGGCCTGTGTTTCCTCAGTGACTGAGAGAAGATGGGTTATACTGGGTCCAAGATAACTTCTGATTCTAAAATTCTAAACTAACCTGATCGGCTGCTTTAAGTGCTGACTAACATGGTAAGTCTTGCAAGTGGTTTTCAGAGTGTTGTTTTGGTTCACCACATTGTACGCCAGGGTCAAATGTCTTCTCTTGGTGCTTTCCCTCAATCACTCTCTGCTGCCTTTATTTCATTTAATGGGGGAATGTGCCTTATTCACACCCCAAATCTTCAATCAGTTGAAATTTTTTATACAACTACAAAGAAGGAAATACTGCATTTTTAAAACCTCAAAATGACTTGACGTGTTCAGTTCATAGCTAGAGGGGATTTAATCCTCTTTTTACCAGGGCCTTGTAAGTTCTAGAATAAAGAGCATACATCCCTGCTTGGTTCCATTTTAAATGAATTGTGCTCCTCCATGACAGTTTTGGAATTCCTAAGCACCTTTTCTCTGCTGACCACTTATTTCACCTCCAGACTTTTGGGGCTACTGCTTTTTTCCCTAATTGTGGACTTGAGATTGCTCTCAAAATAATTTTACTGTGAAGCTTATGTCTCTTCTCATTGTGACAAAAGTGATATGGGCAAAACATATACTACTTTTATTTTCTAAAATTAAAAAAACATAGTTGTGCAACAGCCATAAGTAACTATTAATTATGATATCAATAATAAAAGCATCTTTGGTCTCTACTCTGTAACAGACAAAAGAGTAGTTGCAGAGAAAAGTATTTGCTTTTCAGTCTGTACTTTTCTAGCCTGTGGTAGAAAGAAAATATACTTTATTTAATGTCTGTCATTCCCTTTAGTAGATGTGTTCCCTGGAATGCAATTGTTGCCATATCCACTGATGAGTAATAGTTGGGACACATTGTAGATTATTTAGAAGAGGAATCTATTAATTTTTCCTCTAAATTAACCTGTAAATTAATTTAATTCCTTTAAATTAATCTATTAAAATTATTGTAGGGAAACAATTATTTTGTTCAGTTCCTTTGCTGAAATTTAGTACAATTCCATTCAAAGTACTTTCTTTTGGGGAGAGGAAATTTGCATTAAAATATGTATGAAGAAATAAAATTCATCAAATATAAATCATTTATAGAATATTCAAATTGAAGGTATAAGAATGCCAGTAACTAGATAAAAATGAGGTGGTGTAAGAAACAGTAATTTCAAAGAGTAGTATTAACTTGAAACTATCTTTTCCAAAGCATGAAGAATAATAAAGCAGCTATTTTACTGCCAAAACAATTTTGAATTAACAAGAGAAGTCTGGCTCCAAAAAAGACCACCAGACTTGAAGCTAAAGATAGTGCTAAGAACACACTCAGTTCACCCAGCTCACATTTTTGTGGTGACCCAGTAACAAAGGAAAAGCTTATGGCATCTTTTATGTTGTTGCAGATGGATGTAGGTCTTAGCATTGAGGGCAAAGCTCATTTTCCTATATATCCAAAGATCACTGGTGCACATCTTTTGTGGATAAATATATAAATATTTTGGTTTACTCTCAAAATTTTCTTGTTTTTATCCATGTTGTGTTACTTATATTTTCCACAGAATGAATGTATTCAACTTCAAAACAGCACAAAATTTTCAATGGGAAAATTTCTGTAAAATCACAGATGGTTTCTTTGGAAGCCCCAGAGTGAAAAAAAATCAAGGCACTTCACAGAGGAGGAAAAATTTCAGTTCCTATAATGCATTGTGTGTACATGTTATGCAGGAAAGAAATGTTGGGTGGCCACTGTGAAATTAATCAACTCTCTGAAGACCAGTTTCATTTCAGAAAAAAATTTGGGGAGTGGAAATTTCTATTAGAGAACTTTTCTAGGGTTAAAAAATTGTAAAAACTAATGGAAACATTATAACGAGTTGCTCTTTATAAACATAAACACTTGGAAAGAAAGAAATCGAAGTATGAATTATGAGCAATCAAAATACTTCCTGTTTTCTATCAACTAATATACCTACCAAAATACAAAATAAAATGTTAAGTGTAATTGTATTTATTAATTTAAAAAAACACTCATTGAGTGTTAACCATGTGTCAGGCACAGTCCTAAGCATTTTACAAGTATTAACTCATTGAATTCTCATAATAGCCCAGGAACAAAAATGGCTATTGTCCCATTTTTTCAGTGGAGGAAATGGAGACACAGAGCTGGGAAAGAGCAGAACCAGAAGTCAAATGCAGCCCTGATTCCAGCATCTGTGCTCTTCACCCCTTGTTCCATTGCCTCTCAGATATGTCTTTGCTATGTGCATGATTTGCTAGATGATGGCCCATGAAGAAAAAAAACAAGGTAAGCTCTCTAACACTGCAATATTCGAGCCAGAGATGCTTGTAATAGGGGAGCTAAGAGAGCTTTCTTGTTTGTCAGTGCTCCCTGCTCCCCTCCACACCCCTCCTGAGAGGGTGCAAACAAACCTCTTTGCAACCTGTCAGTGTGTAATTTCTGACCCACCACCTTTTTATTTCCATTCCTTCCTATGTTTCTATTCCTAAAAGCCCCATTGGGCAGAGAAGAAGCAATCTGGGTTGATGGAATTTCTCCCCCTGCCTCAGCTCTCAGTCTTGATTCTAACCTACGTATTGTCTTTCTAGGAATGATGAAGGTATGAGTCTCATAGATAATCAGGGTAAAGAACCTGGTCCCAGGATGGATCCACTGATATGCATAAACTTTATATGTTACAAGAGCTAGTATCTTTTTTTTATTGGCAGATAATTGCTTTACAATGTTGTGATCTCTGCTGCACATAGACATGAATCAGTCATAATTATTTATACACACACACACACACACACACACACATATATATACACACACCCCTCTCGGGGGCTTCCCAGGTGGTGCTAGTGGTAAAGAACCTGCTTGCCAGTGCAGGAGACATAAGAGACATGGGTTCGGTCCCTTGGTGGGAAAGATCCCCTGGAGAAGGAAATGGCACCCTACTCCAATGTTCTTGCCTGGAGAATCCCATGGACAGAGGATCCTGGCAGGCTATAATCCATGGGGTCGCACAGAGCTGGAGACGACTAAAGTGACTTAGCAGAGCACAGTACTCCCTCTTGTGCCTCCCCCTCCATTCCACCTCTCTAGGTCATCACACAGCACCAAGCTTGAGCTCCCTGTGTTATACAGCAGCTTACTGCTAGTTATCTATTTCACACATGATATAGTGTATATATATCTCTGCTGCTTTTTCAATTTGTAAGAGCTAGTATCTTAATTAATCTTGCTTAGTTCAGTCCCACTTTTTAAAAGAATTCCTCTATCATCTGTACAGTACTGCAATACTCAAGAAATTCATTAAAAAACTGGTGTTTTTCCATGTGAGTTATTTGTATAACTGCTCAGCTCTCCTAGTTAATTCCCATTGTGGTTTCTGTGGAAATAATGAGGCAACTAGCTTAGAAATTGTGTTCTGCAAAATTTCCTTTAAAGCCTAACAAATAATGAAAGTTACATGTTCAAACTTTGCTTTATAAGACACGTTTATTTTCTTTTAAAAACTGATTTTACTACTATGACATTGTCATTTGGTATTTATGTAGCACTAATTCATTGTGGATGAGTGAGTGAACAAAGATGCCCGACACATGAGTGGATTTTTATCAGCATCTGCATCATAAGACTAGCAAGTTAAAGGACTGCGATTGTTTAGAGATTTGGCCAGAGTAACATAGTTGGAGTTAGGAATAACCCCTTGAATCTTGGAGTCTTGTTTAATTAGTCCATCTACTGCTGATCATTTGCATTGTTTTAGATATTTCTGACCTAGAAATCATGACACTGGGACTGACCTTAATAGCCCAATGTGATATAGGCTCTAGAAAATACCTGATTTGCGCAGCTAAAGAATTCAGGTAACACTCAAGATCTCTATTGTGAATTCCCTCCCAAGTAGATACTCCCCTTGAATGTTTGTTTGTTTTTCTTACCCCAGGTAGAGTGTTTTACTTCCCTGTTGAGTTATTGAGATAACTGTAACTCTGTTGACCTGGCCTCAGAAAACTGGAGAGGATCCTGACTTCATTTCAGCACCAGTTTCTGCATCTTGTCAGGTCTTGTGTTTGTTTAAAAGATGATATATTTTGAGGTCAAATTAGTCTAAGCACCAAATTTAGGATTTTGTGAAAGAGAAAAAGGCAAAAGGGCAAAGGTTTGCAAAACCTAATGTGAAGAGAAATGTTTGTGTAAGGTTTTTTAAGAATTAATGAAAACATGAAAGGTCATTGAAACACTGCCACTTGCAGGGCTATGAACCCAACTAACAGCAGTGTCTGAAAGCATGAGAACTAGAAAGTGCACATGCCCTTAAAGGCAAATGCAATGCAGCGAAGTCAGCCAATGGAATGTGTGCCAAAACTATATTTAGTTTTGGAAACTATAATTTCAGGGTAAGTGAAGTATATTACAAAGATTTTTTTTTTTTGAAATCACAGAAGTACCGTCTTTTCAGAGATTATAGATCTGTGCATTGAATAGGAACTCTTGGTCTCCTGAAGATAAATGCCATTGCCAATCAGGGAAATATTTTTAAAGCCTCTAACAGGTCTCTTAAGAGAAGCCAGACTTTGCTTTTTTCATAAGGACAGTGAAGTGAGCCTTGGGAAAAACTTCAGGTCTATTAAAGCTTACTCTTCAATTTGCCTTTGTTGCTCAGGGCTTTTAAGGTCACCACAATTTGCCTTTTTAAAAATATATATATATATATATATATATTATTGAAGTATAGTTGACTTATAATATTTCAGGTACACAGCATGGTGATTCAATTATACAAATACAGATATATTATTTTTTAAATTATTTTCCATAATAGGTTATTAACTGTAGTTCCCTGTGCTATATAGTAAGTCTTTGTTGCTTGCTGCATATCTATTTTTTAAATAGAAATATAGCATTCTATTCATACTAAGTCAAACAACTGGAATCTAAATGTCATAATTTTTTTAGTTAGGCAAAAAATCATAACTTTTCTAAAATATATGTTCTACATATTTTTATATATGTATGCTGCTGCTGCTGCTGCTAAGTCGCTTCAGTTGTGTCCGACTCTGTGCGACTCCATAGACGCCATGCCAACAGGCTCCGCCGTCCCTGGGATTCTCTGGGCAAGAACACTGGAGTGGGTTGCCATTTCCTTCTCCAATGCATGAAAGTGAAAAGTGAGAGTGAAGTCGCTCAGTTGTGTCCGACTCTTAGTGACCCCATGGACTGCAGCCCACCAGGCTCCTCCATCCATGGGATTTTCCAGGCAAGAGTACTGGAGTGGGGTGCCATTGCCTTCTCTGTTATATATGTATACAAAGGCTTTTCTACTACACTTGATAAAGGCTTGAGAAAGAACATTAAAAAAGAGATGGAAAAATTGGAGAATATAAACTAAATGAAAAGGGAACACTGAATATGAAATAGAAAAAGTGAAACAAACTAGATCAAAGTAAAAGATTATCATATAATCCAGTTGCTTTTAAACATGACTGCTCATGAGAAACATATCTGGAGCTCTGGAGAAAAAAGCAATACCTGAGCATTTGTGTTTTTTTTTTAAAACTTTCAAGATAATTCTGGTATGCATCTGGATTTTAAAAAGTGATTATAGGTTTTTCTGTTCAGTTCAGTTGCTCAGTGGTGTCCGACTCTTTGCGACCCCATGAATCGCACCACGCCAGGCTTCCCTGTCTATCACCAACTCCTGGAGTTGACTCAGATTCACGTCCATTGAGTCAGTGATGCCATCCAGCCATCTCATCCTCTGTCGTCCCCTTCTCCTCCTGCCCCCAAACCTTCCCAGCATCAGAGTCTTTTCCAATGAGTCAACTCTTCCCATGAGGTGGCCAAAGTACTGGAGTTTCAGCTTTAGCATCATTCCTTCCAAAGAAATCCCAGGGCTGATCTTCAGAATGGACTGGTTGGATCTCCTTGCAGTCCAAGGGACTCTCAAGAGTCTTCTCCAACACCACAGTTCAAAAGCATCAATTTTTCGGCGCTCAGCCTTCTTCACAGTCCAACTCTCACATCCATACATGACCACTGGAAAAACTATAGCCTTGACTAGACGGACCTTAGTCGGCAAAGTAATGTCTCTGCTTTTGAATATGCTGTCTAGGTTGGTCATAACTTTTCTTCCAAGAAGTAAGCATCTTTTAATTTCATGGCTGCAGTCACCATCTGCAGTGATTTTGGAGCCCCAAAAGATAAAGTCTGACACTGTTTCCACTGTTTCCCCATCTATTTCCCATGAAGTGATGGGACCAGATGCTTCGTTTTCTGAATGTTGAGCTTTAAGCCAACTTTTTCACTCTCCACTTTCACTTTTATCAAGAGGCTTTTTAGTTCCTCTTCACTTTCTGCCATAAGGGTGGTGTCATCTGCATATCTGAGGTTATTGATATTTCTCCCGGCAATCTTGATTCCAGCTTGTGTTTCTTCCAGTCCAGCGTTTCTCATGATGTACTCTGCATGTAAGTTAAATAAGCAGGGTGACAATATACAGTCTTGACGTACTCCTTTTCCTATTTGGAACCAGTCTATTGTTCTATGTCCAGTTCTAACTGTTGCTTCCTGACCTGCATACAGATTTCTCAAGAGGCAGGTCAGGTGGTTTGTTATTCCCATCTCTTTCAGAATTTTCCACAGTTTCTTGTGATCCACACAGTCAAAGGCTTTGGCATAGTCAATAAAGCAGAAATAAATGTGTTTCTGGAACTCTCTTGCTTTTTCCATGATCCAGCAGATGTTGGCAATTTGATCTCTGGTTCCTGTGCCTTTTCTAAAACCAGCTTGAACATCAGGAAGTTCACGTTTTGCGTATTGCTGAAGCCTGGCTTGGAGAGTTTTGAGCATTACTTTACTAGCATGTGAGATGAGTGCAATTGTGCGGTAGTTTGAGCATTCTTTGGCATTGCCTTTCTTTGGGATTGGAATGAAAACTGACCTTTTCCAATCCTGTGGCCACTGCTGAGTTTTCCAAATTTGCTGGCATATTGAGTGCAGCACTTTCACAGCATCATCTTTCAGGATTTGAAACAGCTCAACTGGAATTCCATCACCTGCACTAGCTTTGTTTGTAGTGATGCTTTCTAAGGCTCCCTTGACTTCACATTCCAGGATGTCTGGCTCTAGATGAGTGATCACACCATAGTGATTATCTGGGTCATGAAGATCTTTTTTGTACAGTTCTTCTGTAGGTCCAGACCATTTCTGTCCTTTATCGAGCCCATCTTTGCATGAAATGTTCCCTTGGTATCTCTAATTTTCTTGAAGAGATCTCTAGTCTTTCCCATTCTGTTCTTTCCCTCTATTTCTTTGCATGGATCGCTGAAGAAGGCTTTTTAAAATCTCTTCTTGCTATTCTTTGGAACTCTGCAATCAGATGTTTATATCTTTCCTTTTTTCCTTTGCTTTTCACCTCTCTTCTTTTCACAGCTATTAGTAAGGCCTCCCCATACAGCCATTTTGCTGTTTTGCATTTCTTTTCCATGGGGATGGTCTTGATCCCTGTCTCCTGTACAATGTCACGAACCTCCATCCATAGTTCATTAGGCACTCTGTCTATCAGATCTAGTCCCTTAAATCTTTTTCTCACTTCCACTGTGTAACCATAAGGGAATTGATTTAGGTCATACCTGAATGGTCTAGTGGTTTTCCCTACATTCTTCAATTTCAGTGTGAATTTGGTAATAAGGAGTTCTTGATCTGAGCCACAGTCAGCTCCTGGTCTTGTTTTTCTTGACTGTATAGAGCTTCTCCATCTTTGGCTGCAAAGAATATAATCAATCTGATTTCGGTGTTGACCATCTGGTGATGTCCATGTGTAGAGTCTTCTCTTGTGTTGTTGGAAGAGGGTGTTTGCTATGACCAGTGCATTTTCTTGGCAAAACTCTATTAGTCTTTGCCCTGCTTCATTCTGCGTTCCAAGGCCAAATTTGCCTGTTACTCCAGGTGTTTCTTGACTTCCTACTTTTGCATTCCAGTCCCCTATAATGAAAAGGACATCTTTTTTGGGTGTTAGTTCTAAAAGGTCTTGTAGGACTTTATAGAACCATTCAACTTAGCTTCTTCAGCATTCCTGGTTGGGGCATAGACTTGGATAACTGTGATATTGAATGGTTTGCCTTGGAGACGAGCAGAGATCATTCTGTAGCTTTTGAGGTTACATCCAAGTACTGCATTTCAGACTCTTTTGTTGACCATGATGGCTACTCGATTTCTTCTGAGGGATTCCTGCCCACAGTAGTAGATATAATGGTCATCTGAGTTAAATTCACCCGTTCCAGTCCATTTTAGTTCGCTGATTCCTAGAATGTCAACATTCACCCTTGCCATCTCTTGTTTGACCACTTCCAATTTGCCTTGATTCATGGACCTGACATTCCAGGTTCCTATGCAATATTGCTCTTCACAGTGTCAGACCTTGCTTCTATCACCAGTCACATCCACAGGGGGGTATTGTTTTTGCTTTGGCTCCATCCCTTCATTCTTTCTAGAGTTGTTTCTCCACTGATCTCCAGTAGCATATTGGGCACCTACTGACCTGGGGAGTTCCTTTTTCAGTATCTTATCATTTTGCCTTTTCATACTGTTCATGGGGTTCTCAAGGCAAGAATACTGAAGTGCTTTGCCATTCCTTTCTCCAGTGGACCACATTCTATCAGCCCTCTCCACCATGACCCGCCCATCTTGGGTTGCCCCACGGGCATGGCTTAGTTTCATTGAGTTAGACAGGGCTGTGGTCCTAGTGTGATTAGATTGACTAGTTTTCTGTGAGTATGGTTTCAGTGTGTCTGCCCTCTGATGCCCTCTTGCAACACCTACCGTCTTACTTGGGTTTCTCTTATCTTGGGCATGGGGTATCTCTTCACGGCTGCTCCAGCAAAGCACAGCCGCTGCTCCTTAGCTTGGATGAGTGGTATCTCCTCACCGCTGCCCTTCCTGACCTTCAACATGAGATGGCTCCCTCCTGTGTCCGCGCAGCCACTGCTCCTTGGACATGGGGTTGCTCCTCCCGGCCGCCACCCCTGGCCTCGGATGCAGGATAGCTCCTCTCGGCTGTTCCTGCGCCATCGCAGCCTGGCACTCTCGGCCGCTGCTCCTGACCTTGGACGTGGGGTAACTCCTCTTGGCTGCCGCCCTCGGGCATGGGGTCTTCCCAGCTTCTGCCCCTGACCTCACACGTGGGGTAGTTCTTCTCAGCCGTGCTTAGTGCGCCGGTCGCAGCCGCCTGACTTAGTGCGCTAGTTTTGCTGATCTAGAGTTCTATTATTTTTCTCTTGACCAATCATGATACAGTGGTATTGAGTAATAGTTACATAATCACAATAGTAAATGATGTTTATCAATTTTCACAATCAATAGCCAGACAAAAATAAAGAATATAATTGCAAGCTATAATGGGAACATGATTAACTTTACAATATAAAGTAATTACATAAAATTTGGGGGGTTCAAGCAGAGTGATGTGGTAAGTAGAAGTGCATACAGGCACATGTTTACATCCACCCAGTCAGTCTATGTCTTCTGGTTGGTGCATTTAATCCATTTACATTTAAGCCAATTATCTATATGTATGATCCTATTATTGTTTTCTTAATTGTTTGTGGTTTTATTTTTTTGTAGGTCTTTTCCTTCTCTTGTGTTTCGTGCCTAGAGAAGTTCCTTTAGCATTTGTTGTAAAGCTGGTTTGGTGGTGCTGAATTCTCTTAACTTTTGCTTGTCTGGAGAACTTTCAATTTCTTCATCAAATCTGAAGGAGAGTCTTGCTGAGTAGAGTATTCTTGGTTGTAGGTTCTTCCGTTTCATCACTTTAAATATATCATGCCATTCCCTTCTGGCTTGTAGAGTTTCTGTTGAGAAAGCAGCTGATAGCCTTATGGGAATTCCTTTGTAGGTTACTTGTCATTTTCCCCTTGTTGCTTTTACTATTTTATCTCTATCTTTAATTTTTGTCAGTTTGATTACTATGTATCTTGGTGTGTTTCTCCTTGGGTTTATCCTTCCTGGGACTCTGTGCTTCCTGGACTTGGTTGACTATTTCATTTCCCATGTTCAGGAAGTTTTCAGCTATTGTCTCTTCAAATATTTTCTCAGGTCCTTTCTCTCTCTCTTCTCCTTCTGGGACCCCTATAAGGCAAATGTTGATGCATTTAATGTTGTCCCAGAGGTCTCCTAGGCTGTATTCATTTCTTTTCTTTCTTTTTTCTATATTTTGTTCTGTGGCAGTGATTTCCACCATTCAGTCCTCAAGGTCATTTATCCATTCTTCTGCCTTAGTTGTTCTGCTATTTATTCCTTCTAGTATTATTCATCTCTGTTTGTTCTTTAATTCTTCTAGGTCTTTGGTGAACATTTCTTGCATCTTCTCAGTCTTTGCCTCCATTCTTTTTCTGAGATCCTGAATCATCTTCACTATCATTCTTCTGATTTCTTTTTCTGTAAAGTTGCCTATCTCCACTTTATTTAGTTGTTTTTCTGGGATTTTATCTTATCCCTTCATTTGGGACATAACTTTCTGGTTTTTCATTGTGATTAACTTTTGTAATATGGTTTTTGTTTTAGCTGCTGTGAGACTGTGTTTCTTCTTGCTTCTTCTGTCTGCCCTCTGATGGATGAGGCTAATGGGCTTGTGTAAGCTTCTTGATGGGAGGGAATGGTGGTGGGAAAAACTGGATCTTGCTCTGGTAGGCAGGACCTTGCTCAGTAAAGCTTTAATCCAATTATCTGCTGATGGGTGGGGTTGTACTGCTTCCCTAGTAGTTGTTTGGCCTGAGGCAACCCAGCCCTGGGGTCTACAGGCTCTATGGTAGGGTTAATGGCAAACTCCAAGAGGGTTTATGCCAAGGGGGACCTTCCAGTGCCCCTGTATCTGTGATGAGCCCCTGCTGACTCATGCCTCTACAGGAGGCCCTTTAACCCTAGCAGGTAGTTTTGGACCAGTCTCCTGTGAGGTCATTGCTTCTCTTCTCTGGGTCTTGGTGCACACAAAACTTTGTTTGTGCCCTCCAAGACTGGAGTCTGTTTCCCTCAGTCCTCTGGAAGGCCTATAATCAGATCTCACTAGCCCCCAGTGCCAGATTCCCTGGGAATTCCCAATCCTTTGGTCAATTCCCCAGGCTAGGAAGCCTGATGTAGGGTTCAGAACCTTCACAATAGCACAAGAACTTCTTTGATATTATTGTTCTACAGTTTATGGGTCACCCACGCAGTGGGTATGGGGTTTGATTTTATCGTGATTGCGCCCTCCTACTGTCTCACTGCAGGTTCTTCTTTGTTGTTGGGCGTGGGGTATTTTTTCTTTTTTGGTGGGTTCCAGCATCCTCCTCTTGATGATTGCTCAACAGCTAATTTCAGTTGTGGTGCTGTCACAGGCGGCAATGAGTGCACATCCTTCTACTCTGCCATCTTGAACTAGAAGCCCCCTTTGCCTTTTGATTATTGTCTTAGTCTGAGTTTCCTATAGGCAAACAGAAATCAAATGGGCTACCACCTCAGAAATGTCTTTTTTCATCACTGTAGCTAAGGCAGCCCACAGTCCCTCTGTTTTCCACTCTTTATAGTATATAGTAGTCCTTGAAGTTATATATTAATTTGTTTATGTATTTGCCATGTGCCTGCCTTTATAATTTGATAAGCTCTTTGAAGGCAGAGATGCTTTTTTTTTTTTCTGTTTACTGCTATATATCCAGCACAGAGGAGAATTCCTGGTGCATAAGTTGTTGCTCATATTTGTTTACTGTTTGAATAGATGTATAAAGCCATGATCACCCGTTTTAAGGCAAAACATTTCAAGAGATGCTTTGACTAGAACTTGGAGGTTCAAACACACCTACTGACAACTATTTGTGTATGAAAACTATTTGACTAATTTGAGACAGGTCAGTCAAGAGATTTGTGCCAAAGTTTCTTTCCCTAGAAGGATGATATGTGAAAATCAGCATTTTGAAGGTGTCTTGTGGTTGCCACACAAAAGGGGCTCCATGTTGGAAAAAGTTTCATTTCCATTAGCAATAGAGCCTAAAAGCTGACAAAGGAAAAAAGAGGAGAAAAGGTGTTTCTCACCAGCAGGTTACTTTCATTTGCCTTTTTCAGTGTTACCAAAGGAAAGTGTCATTGAATCCAATGTCTACCTTTAAAAAGTTGATGATGTTCTACATTAGACTGATAATTTGAGCCCTAGAAGAGAAAGAAGCTAGTTGACCATGGGTTAAATCTTTTCAAATAAAGAGAGGCATCAACAAAATATGGCATGAAAAGGCTCTCAGTCATCTTTATCAATTACTCTATTCCTCCAGGGTAGTTTGGGATTATGTTTTATCTGGCCCTTTCATTTCCAGTGTTTTTAATTTGCCTTTTAAACAACAGTAAATGTCAAACCAGGACACTGAAGCAATCTGTGAAAACAAATACTTTATCTTGCTGGAAATCAGTAATAATAAATCCATCTGGCTTATCCTTAGAAGTCTTAGCCTCTGGATCTGGTCAATCATCTGAAAATCCCACGATTCTCCTTTGGAAACTTTTTTTTTTCTAGCAAGATTCTGACTCAAAAAAAGTATATTCTCATCTTTGCAATGATTTCTCCAGTAAGTTAAAAATGTACAAAAAGAAAAAAAACAACAACCCTCTTTTAGTTATAGCCAATATATATTTTGGATCAATAATACTCATTTCTTAGTTGGTGGTTGCAAGGGATGCATTAATGAATAAATTAAGAGATAGATTCCAAAACTAGTTTTAGCTGTATATATTCACTGCATCTCTCAACAAATCTTGAAACAGACTTTAAATACACACACACAAACATATATATATCTCAGAACTATTTGGCTCAGTTGAGTTAAAATGAACTGAGCTGGAAATGGTGAATTTTATGGTATGTGACTCATATTTCAGTAATGATGTTTTAAAAGATGAACTGAGCTAATTAATGTCACAGATGCAATTCAGAATAACAAATAACATTACAGAGGATGACTTCAGTGTGTGAGGTGGCAAGAATTCTAGCTCTAGCAATCTCTCATTCATTTACTGACTTACTCATTTTTTTTCATTTAAATTAGTGCCTACCTTGTATCAAGCATTGTAGAATATTCTGAGGATACATGATGAATAGAATACAGTATCCCATATCATAGGCATATCATTTGTCATTTTTGTGCCACAGATTTCTCTATTTCTTCAGTAAATGGACTGGATACTGTGCTTTTCTTCTTGTATGAGTCTCATTGCTGGTAGAGATAGTAACAACTAAGTCAAAGAAAAGAGGCATAGATTTGAGGACATACTGAATGCATAAAAGATTGCCTTGGCGCTGCTGAGCTGTAAGTGCTTACTGTCAGTAAAGTATACATTTTTTAAAATTCAAGACTTTTTGAATAAAAGGTTTATGCGATCAAATCAAAGTGGATTATTTCCTCAAATCAGGCTCTTGAGGAGTTTAAGCATATTTTTTTCTATTTTCTTAATGATCCACATTTTGTCACATTGTCTGAGCCAAATAAATTCTTTCTTGGCCCTCTCTGCTTTATCAACTCAATCTCCATTTAGAAAGACACCGTTTGGTCCAACATCAATTTGGAAATGCCTCAGGGATCATCTGGCTCAAGTTCACTGACTTTCCATTGACAAGAACTCATCTGGGCAAGAGGAGCCCTTCTGAGTAAGAAAAGGGAATTTAGTAACAGTAACTTCTCATAACCTTAAAACCTAGTTTTTCAGGGTTGGCCTCCTTTCACTTTATAGATAACAAGAATTTGATGAGCTTACCACCACTCTAAGGACATCAAGCAAATCATAAAAGGCAAATAATGGCCTTCCACTCAATTTCTTATGAAGTTATGACAAACCTAGACAGGGTTCATGTTTGGGAACGCATGTACACCCGTGGTGGATTCATGTCAATGTATGGCAAAACCAATACAGTATTGTAAAGTAAAATAAAGTAAAAATAAAAAAAAAATTTTTTTTAAAGCAGAGACATTTCTTTAACTTAAGAGGAACATGTAGTAGGTAAAAAGTGCCCCAAAGAACATGTTTAAAACACTAGATAGCGATACTGGGAAAAACATTTAAAGGTTTATCCTGGAGGGAAAAGGGCTAGAACTCTTTCAATAAGTGAGAATATGCACAAGACACACACCTCTGGCTGCCTGATTCCCATCTGCATTCAGAAATTATGAAGGGAAAGTTCAAATTAAATGTATGACATTCCTGTTCGTGTTTTAGGATGACTGTGATCTTTTGGTCTTCTTAGCCAGATTTCCTTGTGGCTCAGACGGTAAAGAATCTGCCTGCAATGCAGGAGACCTGGGTTCGATCCCTGGGTTGGAAAGATCCCCTGGAGAAGGGAAAGACTACCCACTCTAGTATTCTTGCCTGGAGGATTCCATGGACAGAGGTGCCTGGCAGGCACCATAACATTGCGAAGAGTCAGACATGACTGAGCGACTTTCACTAGCCAGATTCAACATTCATGAAGTGCAAATGGGAAATAGATGGGTTTTGACAATGGACAGGTATGGGTGTGAATCACTAATTTATGAAATGGTAATAAGAATATTCACATCACAGTAATATTGTGTAGAAATTATCTGTGTAAAGTTCTTGGCATGGAATAGGTGCTTTAAAAACATTAAGCCCCCTTTCCTCCTTTCTTCCACACCTGACTCCCATACCCAGACACTCCCAGTCTTGGCTATGTGGTCTAGATTGGGGTCCCTAACCTCTGGGATCTAATACCTGATTATCTGAGGTAGAATTGATATAATAATAATAGAAATAAAGTGCACAGTAAATGTCATGCAATTGAATCATCCCCAGACTACCTCTCTGTCCCCCAGTCTGTGGAAAAATTGTCTTCCACAAAACTGGTCCCTGGTGCCAAAAAAGTTGGGGATGACTGGTCTAGATCATGTGAATCAGGAGATTTGTGTGACATTATTTGTCATGCATCTTCCATAGAAAATATATTTTAAAAACCCAGTTCATATTATGTGTTGGGATTAACTTACTGGCTCCATCATTGACCCCTTAACTTGTGTAAATCCTGGCTCTGCCATTTACTAGGTAACTTAGGCAAGTTTTTAACCTGTTAGCAACTTGGTTTCCTCATTTGAACAATGAAGATAATAACTACACAGGATTAAATAACATAACCTATGTAATACACTTGACAAAGTACTTGATGCATATTAGGGGTTGGATTTTATTACTATCACTGTTACATTATTAGGTATTTGATTTGTAATGGTACATAGACAAGCTTAGACAAGCCATACTATGTGCCTTATTTTGTAATCCATGCTAATAAATTTTATTAATAGGTAATAATTATATGTTTGTTATATATCAGTGTGTTATTCACTCAGTCATGTCTGACTCTTTACAACCCCATGGACTGTAGCCTGCCAGGCTCCTCTATCCATGGATTTTCCAGGCAATAATACTGGAGTAGGTTACCATTCCCTTCTCCAGGGGACCTTCCCAACCCAAGGATCAGACCTGGTTTTCCTACATTGCAGGTAGATTCTTTATCCTCTGAGCCACCAAGGAAGCCTATAGACATCTCATAGTTATTAAGTCCATGTATCAGAGAAAGTACTGAGTCTCTCTGAAGAACTAAATAATTTTACCCAAGGTTGGTTGGTCTCCCTCCTCCCTCCCTCTGTCTGTCTGTCTGTCTCACACACGCCCCTAGGATTCAAACTTGATAATGTCCAACTCAAAGGCCATGCATTTAATGAAATAGCAATAGTTTTGATAAGCAGATGCCTGTGTCATAATTGCTTTTTTTAGTTCTTCCACAACAAGTCAAATCAACAAAAACACCTTCCTCTGGTTCAGTTCAGTTCAGTCGCTCTGTCGTGTCCGACTCTTTGTGACCCCATGAACCGCAGGACGCCAGGCCTCCCTGTCCATCACCAACTCCCTGAATCTACCCAAACCCATGTCCATTGAGTCAGTGATGCCATCCAACCATCTCATCCTCTGTTGTCCCCTTCTCCGCCTGCCGTCAATCTTTCCCAGCATCAGGGTCTTTTTCAAATGAGTCAGCTCTTCGCATCAGGGGGCCAAAGGATTGGAGTTTCAGCTTCAGCATCTGTCCTTCCAATGAACACCCAGGACTGATCTCCTTTAGGATGGACTGGTTGGATCTCCTTGAAGTCCAAGGGACTCTCAAGAGTCTTCTCCACCATCATAGTTCAAAAGCATCAATTCTTTGGTGCTCAGCTTTCTTTATAGTCCAACTCTCACATCCATACATGACTACTGGAAAAACCATAGCCTTGACTAGACGGACCTTTGTTGGCAAAGTAATGTCTCTGCTTTTGAATATGCTATCTAGGTTGGTCATAACTTTCCTTCCAAGGAGTAAGCATCTTTTAATTTCATAGCTGCAATCACCATCTACAGTGATTTTGGAGCCCAGAAAAATAAAGTCAGCCACTGTTTCCACTGTTTCCCCATCTATTTGCCATGAAGGGATGGGACCGGATGCCATGATCTTCGTTTTCTGAATGTTGAGCTTTAAGCCAGCTTTTTCACTCCCCTCTTTCACTTTCATCAAGAGGCTCTTTAGTTCTCACTTTCTGCCATAAGTGTGGTGTCATCTGGATATCTGAGGTTATTGATAATTCTCCCGGCAATCTTGATTCCAGCTTGTGCTTCCTCTGGTGCCTGAGGATAATTCCAATTTTCTGAGATGCACAGGGTGAGAGCCAGCAGGGACCTGAAAAGCCAAAGATAATTAGAATGGGGCTGGGAGGTTGATTTATAATTATCGATTGAGCCCTTAGTCTTATGTGATATGAAATGTTCCAGCACTGGGAATACAAGGGGAAACCAATAAGTCATGGCTCTTGCTGCATGAAACTTTTAATCTTGGCAATGTCAGAGCTTGAACATATATAACTGCATTAATAAATACCATATAACTAGCATTTAGACAAGTGCTATGGTGAAGAAAAGGTCTGAGAGTAAGAGTACGTATAACATCTACCTAATTTAGCCCAGAAAGGAGAAGAAGTCAGGGAGAACTTCTCAGAAGAGTGACATTTGAACTGAGACCTGGAAGGTGAGAAGGGATTTATTTTGCTCAAGTTTAGTTGACTGGGCTAGTTAGTATCCAAACCTGAATTATACGTTAGACCCATGATTCTCATTTCTGGGTTTCTCTCACTGCTCTATAAATCAACAAGTTCTGACAGTTTGCCTTTGCCAACTCCATGACACTGCTTTATAAAACCATTTCTATTTAAAAAGGGAGGAAATCCCTTAGATTTGGCTCCCTGATTCACAACCTGCTTATTATCTTTGAGTGTCTTATTTCCGTTCCTATATTTTTAAAGACATGATGGGAATTCTTTGGTATGTCTCTAATGTGTGTCATCACAAAGCAGTGAACTGTGAAAAATACCGTAGGAATTCCCAATAAATTGTACAGGAGGCAAATGAAGGGCATCCAGCTATGAACCTGAGCAGTTCTCTTTTTTCAACTAGATCCCTGGAGGTTGTTTCTAGAGCAAACCTTACCAGGATTTGGTTCTACATAACTTTTGAGGAGTTTGATCAGCTCCCACCAAAGGCATTTCTCTTGGGTTTGTTCTGTGAAGTTATTTGTATCTCAGGTATGTGCTCAGCCACTTTAATGCAGAATGAATTAAACACCAAAAAAGGTACCCTAAAGCATCATAGCCCTCCAGATGTTAGTGTCTTTTTCTGGCTTGAGCCTGTGATACACTTCTGTGTTTTGCTCATCAGTTACATAACCAAGTCCCAAGGGCAGAAGTTTCCTGAGGGGCAGAGTGGACTCCATTCTGAAGGAGACCCATGTGGGGGACCCAGCTGTAGCTCAGCTGCTGCTATGACAAGGATGGCACCAAGCTTAGCATCTAGGCAGAATGTGCCATGAATCCTTCTCCTTTCTTTTAAAATGAAATACTGAAAAGCATTCTTTAGCCATTCTCTTGCCCTGTTTTTAAAATCTTTGAGATTGCTTTTTTGCTCAATGAATTCTTGGCTCTGGGTTTTATCAAGTTGTAAGAAAGAATGAGAAAGAACCAATGGAAATAGTGAGAGACTTTATTTTTGGGGGCTCCAAAATCACTGCAGATGGTGACTGCAGCCATGAAATTAAAAGATGATTGCTCCTTGGAAGAAAAGCTATGACCAAGCTAGACAGTATATTAAAAAGCAGAGATATTACTTTGCAACAAAGGTCCATCTAGTCAAAGCTATGGTTTTTCCAGTAGTCGTGTATGTATTTGAGAGTTGGACTATAAAAAAGCTGAGCACCAAAGAAATGATGCTTTTGAACTGTGGTGTTGGAGAAGACTCTTGAGAGTCCCTTGGACTGCAAGGAGATCCAACCAGTCCATCCTAAAGGAAATCAGTCTTGAATATTCATTGGAAGGACTGATGTTGAAGCTGAAACTCCAATCCTTTAGCCACCTGATGTGAAGAACTGACTCATTTGAAAAGACCCTGATGCTGGGAAAAATTAAAGGCTGGAGGAGAAGGGGACAACGAAGGATGAGGTGGTTGGGTGGCATTTCTGACTCAATGGGCATGAGTTTGAGCACGCTCTGGGAGTTGGTGATGGACGGGGAAGCCTGGCATGCTGTAGTCCATGGGGTCGCAAAGAGTCGGACATGACTGAGTGACTGAACTGAACTGATGCTTAAGTAGTATAACAGAGTTCTACAAACTGGGTGGTTTAAAACAACAGAAGTTTCTTCTCTCATGGTTAGGGAGGCCAGAAGTCTGAAAGCCAGGTGTCAAGAGGATGGCTTCCTTCTGGAGGCTCTAAGTAAGTAAGTAAGTGTTAGTTCCTCAGTCATGCCCAACTCTTTGCGACCCCATGGACTGCAGCCCACCAGGCTCCTGTGTCCATGAGATTTTCCAGGCAAGGATACTGGAGTGGGTTTCCATTTCCTTCTCCAGTGGATCTTTCCAACCCAGGGATTGAACCCTGGTCTCCTGTACTGCAGGCAGATTCTTTACCGACTGAGCTACAAGGGAAGCCCTAAGGGAGGATGTATTTCATGCCTTTTTCCTAGTTCTGGTGACTGCTGGTGACCCTTGGTGTTCTGTGATTTGTAGACGCACCATTCCAGTCTCTGCCTCCATTTTCACATGGCCTTTTCTCCTGTGTGTTTATGTGTGTCCAGATTCTCCCCTCCTTTTTCTTATAAAGATGGCAGTCATTGGATTTGGGACTCACCCTCGTTTAGTCTAACCTCATTTTCACCTAATTACATCTTTGAGGACCCTATTTCTAAATAAGGTAACATTCACTGATTATAGCAGTTAGGACTTGGACTTATCTTTTGGGGGAGGATACAATTCAACCCAGCACACGAGGTAAAAAACCCTGCAGTCTGTTTAATTTTCCTTCCCTTTCTATACTGACTGAAGGCACAATTGAACCATTATACAGTGTAAAATCTGGTGGTTAGTGTTTATGGAATTTTAATAAAAGCATATCCAGGAGGTGATGGGCATGTTCTATATTTTAATTATGGTGGTGGTTTGATAGGTACACATAGCTATCAAAGCTCATTGTTACAGTTTGTTGTATGTAGATTATTCCTCAATAAAGCAGGTAAGAAAAAATATATCCCTGAGGCACAATACCAATTGTTTTTCTTTTCTCCTTTCTTTTCTATGCTCCATCCCATCTTGTCAGTAGAAAAACGTATACGATAAATAGGTTCTCCCATTTCCATCCAGATCCTGGGGAAAAAAATAAAATTTTCAGAGGAAAAAATCTATATTATTTAGTTACTTTCAAAATCAGAAATACTGACAAATGTTTGGACTGTGAACATTTTAATTAACAAAATATTAAAAATTTTTTACATTATTATATAATTCTCCATCTTCAAAAGTAGTTCTAAAACATATGCTATGGCAAGGTTTTAAAAACTACTTTAATCACAGCTGAACCATGTACCATGTTCAGAAAAAATTAACTTACCTTAAGATTCCAAGTGCACCTTCACCCACAAGGACAGAAGAAAGTAAAACAAAGAAGGAAGGCCATTGGCACAAAAATGCATGTTCAAAAATGTTTATAAACACAAATTAAGTTTAGTTGTCAGTTAACTTTATAATATTAATGTTATTATTAAAAGTGTCTTGCATCATTTCAAAGCCAAAAATGAAACTGATGATGTTCACTCATTTCAGATTTGGTGTTGGAAAATTCTTTCAAATGCTAGTTGCAGGTAAACAACAATTGTTTGTTTTATGCTTTGGTCTCTAGAACTCTGCTAAGCACATCTAAACTGGAACTTAAGATTTTTATATAATCTTGCTTTTTACCTGCCTCCCTAGGGGGTATCCTGAAAACAGAAGAGTTGATATTTAGAAATACTGTATTCATACCAGTTGGAAAAATAAACAAGTAACAGGGTAGAACACTGTGTTTATGCAAACCTGCTTTTTAAAGTTGAGAGGATAAAGATGAAACACTAGAAAACATAGAAGTGAAACTGCTGGTTACTCAGTCATGTCCAACTCTTTACAACCCCATGGACTGTAGCCCACCAGGCTCCTCTGTTCATGGGATTTTTCTGGCAAGAATACCGGAATGGATAGCCATTCCCTTCTTCAAGAGATCTTCCCCACCCAGGGATTGAACCTGGGTCTCCTGCTTTGCAGGCAGATTCTCTATCATCTGAGCCACCAAGCGGAGAAGACAATGGCAACCCACTCCAGTACTCTTGTCTGGAAAATCCCATGGACAGAGGAGCCTGGTGGGCTACAGTCCATGGGGTCATGAAGAGTCGGACACGACTGAGCGACTTCACTTTCACTTTTCACTTTCATGCATTGGAGAAGGAAATGGCAACCCACTCCAGTATTCCTGCCTGGAGAATCCCAGGGACAGGGGAGCCTGGTGGGCTACCATCTGTGGGGTCTCACAGAGTCGGACACGACTGAAGCGACTTAGCAGCAACAGCAGAGCCACTAAGGAAGCCCCAGAAAACATAGACGATATTGCTAATATTTGCACAGAAAATGACAGAATGAATGGTGTTAAAAGTGGCTTTTTAACACAGAAATAGGCATTTTCCCCTCTTCATTAATTTTGCTTTTTTTTTTAAGGTCATAATTGATAAGAGATGGTGGAATTAGACATACAAAGTTGGGGGAAAGTGAGAAATATGAATAAGAATAGTCATTTAGGTTTCTGTATATCCTGTCTGAAGAAATTGTCATAGATCTTGATGTTAACTAGATGAGTATGAAAACTAGGTGCCTGTTTTAAAGGCGACTGGGTGCCTTTTAAAGAGTTTTCAAGGCAACTGGGTGCCTGTTTTAAAGAGAGAGTTCATGGTTCCAGTTCTGGGCAATGTGAAACTGATCCAAAACACTGAGTCAAAAAACTGACCTGTTGGTATATAAATGTAATAGAGGGCAAAGAATTTTCTACACTCTGCTCTGACCCAAACTGTCTTTCATTTAACTTAAAAAGTGCCCTGCCTTGAAAGACCATATTGGTATTATTTAGTTGATATTGACAACATCTCTAAAACTTGGAGAGGGAGGTGAAAATCCCAGCCAGACTCTTCACTGGGTTGACTATGAGTCTTTTTCTAAGAGTTTTAAACAAAGGTTTCATTAGCAAATTAGAAAGGTTTGAGTAGATCCTTTGAGTGTAAGACCAGGTGAACTCACACTAGGGATGGTCCTTCAGTATAGCTGGATTCGTCAAGTAATTAAAAAATATTGATTTTGTATAGATGATAGTACACTCCCATCACTCTGCTTGTTCTCTCCAGGATGCTCTATGCTAGGCACGCTGCATACATTAGGTCCTTTACTCATACTCAGCCTTTTTTTTAATTTAAATTTATTTATTTTAATTGGAGGCTATACTCAGCCTTTTGAAGTGAACATGATTTTGTAGACTGGGAAGTGAGGATGAAAATTGTAAAGTGATGTGCTCAAGGTCACACAGCTAGATAAGAAATCAGCAAATTGAAATGCATCCAGAAATGGTCCCAAAGCACTTCCAAATTGAACAGCTTCTTAATCTGCAATTCTAGTCCTGCAAGAGTTAGTAGTTGAGGTTAGATCACATGGATCTGAGTACTAGCTCTGCCACTTAACTAGGGAGTTAGATGCTTCTAGATCTTGTTTCCTTCATCTGTAGAACTGGGGGTTAACTATTATAGCTGTGAGTGCATGTATCTATTGATCTGGATAGTAAATGCATAATTTCACCCCAGTGCCTGCCACATAGGAAGTTCCAACAACTGTTTTTTGTTCTTATATTGTTATAATAACAATTGATTAAAGGGTTAGGAGCAAGCTGAGTAGATAATCTTGAATATAACATTAAATTTAAGTTATCAGATAATATGGACATGTTTGGTGCTTTGTGCTTTTTCCCTTTAGTGTTTGCATGAATGTTTTTTCTGGATATCTCTTTTGGTATTATAATATTAAATTGTCATTTAAGGTAGAGAGTCAAACTTATATCTTAGTCTTTTCACCTCACAGTACCAGTTAGGACTCAATCTCTCAAATACCGTTTTATCCTGTAAATTATTATATTCACTATCTAGAGAATAACTATGATACCATTTCCATCTTTTGAAAATGATCATTGCTCCTCAGTGCTGGGTTGGTGTTTAACAAAGTGAGTTTTTGCTGATATTACCCATATAAGATTATCCTGCAAAACAAGATTTATTTCCACTGACATCCATCATTTGTAGTTTAAGTTCTTGAATATTATATTCATTCAGGGAGATCCTAGAATATGAATTTTAAAAAACCACTCTTGCTTCAGCTGCAAAGAAGAAAAAAATCCTAGCTTAAAATCAAAAAGAATTTTAGGCATGGGGTAGTATGACTATTTAATTAGAATTCTTAAGGTCTGTAAAAGTTCTTCACCTGTTTCTCATATATTCCATGTCATACAGATTAAAATCATGTCCTCCTTTTCATATTTCAGGAGCTTGGAGTTAGAACCTTTGACTTCTATGGGATAGTCAGATACTGTGAACTGTTTACCCTAGGTACCACTAAGAATGTAGAAATGATATCAGAGGAATCACAGTCAGTTTGAGAGGCACAGGCAGGATGAAACAAAAATCAGTGGTGCTGCTTAAGACTTATTGGAAGCCAATCAGATAGAAGTCTGAAATATTATATGGCAGTAAATCAGGAAGTTCAGTGTGATTTGGGACTATATAAGCAATGGGATTATATAACAAACAAGGGTAAAATAGGATGCCCTAACCTGGAATATTGGACCTCAGCACGGAAAAGAAATAAGCAACTGGAGGGTGTCCAGAGGAGATCATCTACAATGATGGTTTTAAAGCAAAATATGAACTTTATAGTGTAGCCAAACCACAAAGTCAGACCCAAGGGGCATGATAGAAATCTACAGATAGCTTGAGGGTCTAGACACCAAGGGGAAAGAGGAATCTTGGCTGGAGATAAGAAAAATGTCAAGGGATAAAGTTAAGAAAAGGGAAATTTAGGTTTAACAGAATATATTCCTTGGTAATAAGATGTATGTTTGTAGAACAGTGTCTCAAGGGAATAGAAAGAACACTGATACATTTTCAAGGATCCTTGATAAGAGGATAGCTTGATGTTCAGAACTTTCATTAGAATATTCTTGTGCCATGACCAGATGGAATAGATATATTTTTTATCATGAATTTCTAGGATAATTATAACATGATAGTGAACACACTGTTCTGCCCTTCAATAAAAGGTATCCTAAGGCTTTGATTAACTTCAACTCTGAGGAAAAAACAAAACCCAAAACAAATAAAGACACTACTTCTCAACATTAAATGCCCTAATAAATGAGCAAAGTTTCAGAGACTTGATTTTTAGAGTTGTTGTTCAGTCGCTCAGTTGTGTCTCATTCTTTGGGACCCCATGGACTACAGCATGCAAGGCTTGTATTCAAAACTATTTCTTTCTAAGCTTTCAGTTATATTGCTTCTGAAGCAGGCTAATGAATTGTAAGAAAGATTCTGGGGATCAATATAACAAAACCAGTCATTTTTTAAATTGGTAAATGAAACCCAGATCTTCCTTAATCAAGCCTGGCATAAAATGGCAGTCAATCAGAAAGGCCAATGTGAATTGGGTCTGTCTAAGCAAAAGGGATTATATAACAAACAACAGCAAAATAGGATGCCTTAACTGAGAATGAATGAAAAAGCCATGCACCACAGTGACTGCAAAATAAGACTAATAACAGTCAGATTGGAAATCACAATACTTAAAAAAAATACTTAAAAAATCCAAACAATCTTATAAAATCTTTCTTTCCAGAAGTGCCATTACATTTTCCCCATGTGTTTTAAAAACACATATACTTACACCAGGTTTCCAAAAGGGAGCCAGGGCTTAATTTTATGGATATTTAAAACAATTTGTTCATTGTTTCCTTATGCCGGGGCAAGCTCTAGGTTGATGGAGTCAGGACCTGTTGAAAACAAGATGATGAATGAACTGGATGCTTCTGCTCTAAGCCTGAAGTGGCAATAGAAGAGTCTCTCTGCTCATTGGCTCCCCAGCATCCATGACCAAGCCTGTATGACTTTGTGCCTGGCCAGTATTCTTATTAGCCGTACATCATTGTGGCAGGGTTGCATTTTCAACCCCATGGTCATCTTTTGTGGTTAGAGAAATATTTAACATATATGAATTATAAATTACATTTGCCCAACCACCGGAATTGTAAGTAATCCTGTGAAGTGTGACTTTGCTAACCACGTACTCCAAATGCCAAAATCCAACAAAGCATAACCAGTTCCATACATGGGTATCCAAATGGCAGACATTGTTTTCTTTGCTAGTGACAAGTTACATGATATTGTGAACTAAGGAAAGGTCAGGCAAGACCCTCCGTCTTTTCTGTCTTCTGGGATTTGTTTGAGGAGGGAAGAAAGCAAATGACAACAATCCCCCACATGTAATTTGATGTGTGTAGTCAGGCAGGAAAGTCAGCAATTTTAAAGGCTATGGCTCTCCACAGTACACCTAATCAACAGCCACTGGAAAGTGTGCTTATGTTTCAGGGTGAGAAGACCTGGGCGGCAGGGAGGGTGATAGGAAATTAGTTTCTCACTTTGTCTTGTGGTGGCAGATGGATCATAACGCTACAGGAGGGAACTCCCTGAGCACAGTGAGTCCCGCTGCATTTACAAAAGTGGGTACATCAGAGATCCTGGGGTCGGAATGAAGCCCTTTGTGGAAGTGTTGAATTCTTCTGTTAATTAGATTTCATGACGTGACCTTTACTAGACAGTCAAATACCTAAGACTGTTTAACACATTTTTTAAGACAAGAAAGACATTAAATTTTCCCCTGAAAATTTTACTGGGCATAAAACAAGCTTTCCAAAATCCATGTCGGACAATTCTGATATGATACACAACAGAAGGCGAGTGTTTGTGTCAAACACTTGCATTTATAAGTTCATAGTAAACTTCTGTTCTTTAATGAAAAGTAACGGTAAAGGAAAGCCACCTTCCCATTTGCCTAAAATCCTCTTCAGCCAGAAGGGGTAAAAGAAGGCACAAGAACACAGTTAAAGTACTCAGGCATTTCCAACGTTTTCTCTGTTCCCCTGCTGAGATGATTGTGAGATGCGTTACGAAACATGTTAGGTAAGAAACATAGAAGCCTCATAGAAGCAGGCGAGACTTTGAACTTTATATTCTAAGGTGCTCCCAGACTTGTTTTCAACAGGGAACATGGACATCGCCAGCGTTTTCCAGCTTCCCAGGAATGTGGACGCAGCGCTCTGCACCCAGAGGCGTCCCACAACCGAACTCTCTCGGAGACTGCTCGCTTTCTAAGCGCCAATCCCCGCAGCCTGTGGGCTGAAGCTGCGCGGGGCGCCTGCCGCCTGCTCGGCCCCACTAACCCCTCCTCCTCGAGTACAGTTACTGCGCGACCCTTACAAGGCGAGGACCCCTCGCTACCCCCAGTTTTCTTAGTAGGTCCCCATCTCCAGCCCATTCATCAGCAGCCACTGCATTTGAACTGAATCTCTATCCTTCCTTTTTAAAAACAAAAACAGCAAGGCTGGGGCGGGGCGGGGGGGAGAGGAAGGCAGGAGATTTAACTCCAACTTCAGAGCAGCCGTCTTGGGCTGCCCATCTGACACCAGTGGGTGGGGTGCAATCTGACACTTCCTTTCCTTTCCAGAAACGTGAGCGGAGCTGGCGCCCCCTTCGATCTGGGGGAGGGGAGACCGGGGAGAAGGTCCGCACTTCCGTCCTCAGGGCTTTCTCCCCAGGAGACCCGGTATCAGTGGTGAGCAGCGCTCCTCTCTCTGCTCAGCTCCCAGGTTTGGCGCCTGGAAAACTCCACGTTCTGCTTTCTCCTACTTCTGGCTCCGCCCCAGCTCCAGACCTGGCTTCTCTCCCACCCTACCGGTCCGGGCCGCCCTCTTCGCGCTGCCTCTAGCGCGAGCGTGCGGGGACATCCCGAGCCAGCCCTGGGCCCAAGGCTGGGTTGAGAATATTAAGGGTCCCTCTCCGGCGGGTCACGGACATCCGACACTGGGGTTCTTCCCTTAGCTCCCTGAGCGCAGCCAGGAATTCTCTCCCACCGTAGCCACTCAGCCGTTGGAAGGCCCTGGGCGCTGCGCGCTCCGTGTCCCCACTTTGTAGCGAGAAACTAGCACCTCAGGGGAGCCTGGAGCTTGGAGACACTCTTGCGCCTAGCCAGTCAGAGGAGTGGGCGCAGCAGCTAAGTGGTGGCGAGACGCGTAGCTTCAGGGGCCCGGATACGGCGAGGGTGCCCTGGGGCGCAGATCGGGTGCCCAGCTCCAGCGCGGGAGGAAGTCCCTCTCACAGCGAGCGGAGAGCGAGGGACGCGCCCTGGGCGCACGCCCAGGAGGCCTCCTCCTCAGCCCTCGGGACCGTCCTTAGGGCGCGAGGAGGAGCTTGCTGGAGACTTCGAGGCTGTCCAGAGCCAGAGAGCTCGAGCGCGGCATCTCCTGCCTCAGCTGGGAAGGGGGAGTGGCGCTGGCCGCCGGAGCTGGGAACCCAGCGAGCGCCTGACCTTCCTCTTCTTCCTTACCCTCTTCAGGACTTAGGCTCTGCGGGAAGGTTCTCGCCACCGAAGGAGTCCTCCCTCCCCACCCCTTTTCCTAGAAGGCTGGTGATGGATCTCCTGCTTCTGCCCCCACCGGGGCATTTGGAGCGCGCTGGTGGCGCGTGAGCCGGGAACTGCCCTCTACCGCCCTCGGCGAGCCTCGGGCCGACGCCGCCTGGCAGCCTCGCCTGAGCCCCCTTGCTTCCTGGTCCCCAAATCGCTAGCAGTTCCGAGAGCTGGAAGAGGGTGGCCCTCAGGCACAGCCCGCCGAGATGTCCGCGCAGAGCCTGCTCCACAGTGTCTTCTCCTGCTCCTCGCCGGCCTCGGGCAGCGCGGCTTCTGCCAAGGGCTTCTCCAAGAGGAAGCTGCGCCAGACCCGCAGCCTGGACCCGGCTCTGATCGGCGGCTACGGGGGCGAGGCGGGCGCAGAGGGCGGCTCGCGGGGGACCAGCGGGGGCCGCCTCTGCTCCCCGCTGTCCCTGGCTGAGGGTCTTAGCCCTCGCTCGGCGTTCTCTCCCCGGGGCCCACCTCCTCGGGCCAACCGCCTCCCACCCCCTAGACCCCTCTGCTCGTCCTTCTCCACACCCAGCACCCCGCAGGAGAAGTCGCCGTCTGGCAGCTTCCACTTTGACTATGAGGTCCCACTGGGTCGCGGCGGACTCAAGAAGAGCATGGTGTGGGACCTGCCTTCGGTCCTAGCCGGGCCAGGCAGTGGTCGCAGCGCCATCCTTTGCTCTTCCGGGGGAGGCCCCAACGGCATCTTCGCTTCTCCCAGAAGGTGGCTCCAGCAGAGAAAGTTCCAGTCCCCACCCGACAGCCACGGCCAACCCTATGTCGTGTGGAAGTCCGAGGTAGGGTCCGGTGCCGCGTGTCCTCGTGGCCCAAGGCTGGCCACCTGGGCAGTTCTTTAATTACTTCTCGTTTACACAGCCAGAGCACCTCTGAGGGGCTTTCCTGGTGCGGCTGTTCCTCTGTGGCTGGTGAAATGGTGTCTGGAAATGGGACGTCCCTAGTGGCCACCCGCATGTGTTTGTTAGGACTCCTTGGCTCCGCACGGAGCAGTGGTAGGAGCTGAGGAAGAGATGCTTTCTGTGCGGCAGGTGATTTCAAAGGGTCACTTATCCCTTCAGCCAATATTGATATTTTTTGGAACTCCAAATGGTCTAGTTCTAAGCTGTTTGTCAGGATTGGAGGAAATCATATTTTGAAATATTTCTGCCATGTGGTTATTTTACAGAGAATTTGAAGGTGGTGTCAGTATGTGTGTGTAGTTCTGTGTGTTTGGGGTTGTAGCTACTACTAGAATTCTCTAGTTTTGATTTTTTCTTCTCCATAAAAGTTTAATATCAGAGATCTATGGTATTAAGCACTAGTTTAATCCTGGAGAAAAAAAAATCTCTGCTTAAGGCTATCAAAGATCATGGAAATATGCCCCAATTCCACTAAGGGCAACCTGTAGTTATTTCACTAGCTACATGACTCAAGAATCATTAGCAAATAAGGGACTCAGAGGGAGCTACTGGTACCTTTAAAAATGTTTGCTGGTTAAAAAGAATGGAGAACAGAAGTAATAGGAAACTGTGGTTGATGTGCACTTGGAAAGCTGCATGCTTTTAGAGAGTAAATACTAGTTGTTTTAAAAATGAACAACTCTTGTTCAGTTCACAAACTCTATAGATTTGCCTTGGGTCTGTTTCCATAAGGGGAGATTCCATCCATTGTAATGAAATATTTTAAAGTACAGTTAGAATTACAGAAATGGAGTGCAACACCATGTAATTGCTGGAGATTTAGACTAAAGGAAGAAAATACAACCAAGAAAAACAGTTGGAAAGTAGTGTCCAATAGTATATACCTTGCTGTCTTAACATGAGACAACTAACTATGAAATTTTGGCTTTTATCAGACCTCCTTAGAAAAATCGATATTTAGCAGAAATATTTGCATCGTTTGTTGGTAAAATATTAGTTACTGTGTCAAAAATAACTGCTGGTGTTGGGTGGGGAGGATGGATTACAAATACTAACAAACACTGTTGACTGTCCTGCCCATTTTCATGAGGAAGGTAGACAGTAGAGAGAAAAGTCAAATAGGAGAGGGAGAGATTCTCTCCAAACCAGAGAACTCAGCATTAGGAAGAGGGTCAAGAATCTAAATGCTGAATTTCTGTTGGTCTTTAGAGGAGCCTGGATTCCTACTGTATATCAGAAGCACACACTCGCAGATTAGCCTGTAGGAGTTGAAAGAGAAAGAAATGCATAAAGCAAGCCAAGTTCTTGGATTGGGTAGTCACTGACATTCACGTTTAAACCAACTGCATCATTAAGAATGTCTCTGCTTTTCTTTGCAACTGTATGTACTTGGAATATAGTATGCAGATGCTGTTTGTCACTATTATGATCAAAAGGCAGTCTACTGTGGATGAGCACAACAGAAATTTTCTTCTTATCCATTAAAATCTCATCATCAATGGACAAATATCTGAACTTCAGCAATACTGAGTGGCTTGAAACTGTTCTATGCAGTGTACAGGCAGTCTTCAGGCTCACCTACCATGACTTTCATCTCTTTTGTAGTGGTTAAAACTAAGTACATAGCCATCTAACAAAAGAACAATTTTTTTTTCATAAAATTTTCATGTGTGTGTGTATGTAATCCCTTTAGTCTTGAGGCAAATGTGGAATGATTGGTTAGAATCCTGGCATGAAAGTCCAAGGCTGATTTTGTTTGAGTCCCAGATATCCTAACTTAACCCCAGGGTCTGGAACTTAATGGCCTGGATTACCTTTCAAAGGTTTAATGCCTTGGAACCCTCTCAGAAACCAAGGAAATTCATCCTATTGAGCACTGCTTGTCCTTCTCACTTGTAAGCAAGCTGGGTCCTTTGTCCTAAAAGAGAATCTTTACTAATGATGTCAAAAGTCCAGCATGTGAGCACCTTGCAAGGTTACTCATGGGCCCTGGAAAGGAGATTTGGATCGTACAGACTTGGTTCTTATGCTTCTCCTGGTCGCTCTGGCTTGGGGTTTCTCTGCCTCTGTACTATTGACAACTGTGGCTGAGTAACTCTTTGCTCTGGACACTGTCCTGTGCATTGTAGGATGTTCAGCAGCATCCTGGGCCTATACCCACTAGATGCCAATAGCACCCTTCCCCACCAGTATGACAGTGAAAAATGTCTGCAGACACTGCTGAATGTCTTCTGGGGGTCAAAATTGCTCCAGTTGAGAATTCCAACACCAGTGAGTTGAATGTAGCCCACAGGATGGCCATCTTGACTGCCCACAGAAGTGCTTTCAGCTGTCAGAAAGTTTCCTTTTGGGGTCTTCTTCCGATTCCAAAACCATGTAGATCCTTCTTGAGTCTTGCCTACAGATTCCATGGATCTCTTATAGTTTATTCAACTTTCAGTTTCTCTTCCATTGAATCCATGGGCAAACATGAGAATTCACCTTCATTCAGATGTACCCAGCAATGGATCACATCCATCTCTATTTAGTTCTTCAAACAGATTCTCTGGTTTTAAACTAAATTGTTCAAACAATGGCTCCTGCTCCCCAAACTCTCCTAAATGCCTGTAGCTCTATGCCTTCTGTTCATTCAGAGCTCACAAATGGCAATTTTATGGCTTAAAATGAGGTGTTAGACAAAGTCAGCTACCACTCAGTATTTCCTTACTATGTGTTTTAGGATTACTGTAACAAAATTTGAATCATGGACATGCTGGGTAGAATATCTATTGAGTTGAAAATGGGAGAAGAGAAAGGGATAAATGTACATGGTGATACAGCTGGTGCACATTTCTCAGCTTTGTTCTTAGCAGCCAGGTTTTATCCTTTACTCTGATCACAAACAGGGGAGTAAGGTCTCATTCTAACCCTGGGGTTCTAATTATTTTGGATCAGAGCTGAGCTGACATAGAGTTTGCCAGCCTTTATCCATGAATTCTTTTTTCTTCATTCACACCACAAGAACTTCTTGAGCACAAGCATTTCTCTATGTACCAGGAATGAAGAGAGGCTAAATTATGGCTTCACCCATTAAAGAGCTTACAGTCTAAGGAGGGGCATGGATGACTCAACCAATAGCTGCAGTGCAGAAGGGTCAGCACAGTGAGGGACTGGGGAATGTGATTCACAGTGCTTTGGGGAGTCTTAGAAAACTTCACTGTGCAGAAAACACCTGAACTTGTTCTTCAAGGGTGATTGCCATTTATCAGAAGAAGAAGGGATTCCTTGATGAAACAGAAAGGAATGGACCTGCAAAGGCACAGGGGTGCTGGTGATGCCAGAGTTTCCATCAAAGAGGACTTAGAAGAGCTTAAGTGCAATAGTTTGTTTGGAGGAGGAGGTTAAGTTATCTGAAGTTTAATATATGTAGCAACCACATAGTTTTTAGTATAACAACCTAATGAAACCAGAAGTGAGACACATACTTGGAGGCATGCAGTGCTGTGCTTAGTTGCTCAGTCGTCTCTGTGATCCAGTGGACTGTAGCCCACCAGGCACCTCTGTCCATGGAGATTCTTCAGGTCAGAATACTGAAGTGGGTTGCCATGCCCTCCTCCAGGGCATAATAACTATCTATGGGGTTGGATAAAAATGGCAGAAAGGCCAAAGCACATTGCCCATCTTCCAAGACAGCCTTTGGCATCAAATCTGCAGGGAAGTGAAAGGATGTTTTTGAAGTTAGAAGTTTGGTGTGCCTGGAGCATAGGCTATATCTCACTGTATGTTAGACACTAGCATTCAACAGGTTGGGTAGGAGTTTGGACTCTGCATTTCAAAGAACAGTAGTTCTCAACCTGGAGGCAACTTTGTTCCCAGGGGACATTTAGCAATGTCTGAAGACAGTTTTGGTTGTCATAACTGGGGATGATGAAGTATTAACTTCATTTTGTGGCTATAACAAATTACCCCAAATGTATGGGTTAGAGCAATACGAATTTCTTATCTTATACTTGTAGAGGTCAGAAGTCTGAAATAGGTCCCCTTCGATTAAAGGCAAGGTGTTGGCAGGGCCACGTTCCTTCTGAAGGCTCTAGGGTCCATTTCCTTTACTTTTCCAGTGTCCTCATTCCCCCATCTTTAATGCCAGCTGTGTTCTAGTTTTTTCTTCCTCAGACACTCTTAAGGATGCTTGCAATTACATAGGGCTCACCTGGATCATCCAAGGTAATCTCATCGCTTTAAAGTTGGTTGATTAGCAACCGTTAATTCTATCTGCAACCTTAATTCCCACTTGCCATGTACACTAACATATTCACCCGTTCCAGAGAGTAGGACGTAGAAATCTTTGGTGGGACATTCTTCTGCCTACTAGGAGGGAAGGTGCCAGTTGCATCTAGCTGGGAAGAATCCAGGGCTGCTGCTAAACACTCTACAGTGCACAGGACACCACCCACAACAGAGAATTATCTCAGTTACCTCAATGTCAAGAGTGCCCAGGCTGAGAAACCCTGTGGTGGAGAGTGGGGTAATTGGTGATTTTTAAGTATGGGTGTGTAAGATGATTCAATATGTGTTTTAGAGAGATCACTGTAGTGTTTGTGGGGGGCATGCATCAATAGGATGAAACAAGCAGGGGGACAGATACTCAAAGGAGATAAGCATGGGGTAACCATGCGAAGCATCCTACAAATAAATGGTAGTTGGCATAGAAACATAGCACTTCTATATTTCTTACTTTTCCACTTTACCAAATTGTTTTTGCACTATTGAGCTACGTTGAATAGTTTGGTCTCAATAAACCAGTGGTTTTCAACCAAAGGGTAGGTTTGCAGCCTGGATGTATCTGGCAGTTGTTCAGTCATATCTGACTCTTTACGATCCCATGGACTGCAGCACACTAGGCTTCCCTGGCCTTCAGTATCTCTCAGAGTTTGCTCAAACTCATGTCCATTGAGTCGATGATGCCATCCAACCATCTCATCCTTTGTTGTCCCCTTCTCCTCCTCCCTCAATCTCTCCCAGCATCGGGGTCTTTTCCAGTGAGTTGGCTCTTCATGTCAGGTGGCCAAGTAATTGGAGCTTCAGCTTCAGCATCAGTCCTTCCAATGAATATTCAGGGTTAATTTCCTTTAGGATTGACTGGTTGGATCTCCTCACAGTCCAAGGGACTCTCAAGACTCTTCTCCAACCCCACAGTTCAAAAGCGTCAATTCTTTGGCACCCAGCCTTCTTTATGATATATGACTTCATGGCAATGCCTGTTGACATGTTTGATTGCCAGTGCTGAGGCTGGGAACATGTGTTACCAGCACGATGGGTAGAGACCTGGGATGCTGCTAATCATTCTACGCTACACAGGAGAGACTGCCGCAACAAATCATTCTCCTGCTCCAGTTTTCAATAGCTCCGAGATTGAGAAACCCTATATAATGTACTACTTTATTAAAAAAACTGAATTCTCAGTTTTGCTTTCTGGTACCATTTTCTCTCATATTTCTGGCTTTACTCTGTCATTTCTTCTTCTTTCCTGGTATATGTCAACCAAGGCTTTGAACTGGGAAAAATACCATTTTAAAAGATAATGAAGATAGGGAAAAAACATGGGGTATCTAAACATATGTGTAAGAAAGAATTGAATTGTAATATGTAATGACGAAAACTGGTATTAAAAGTTAAAACATGGGCAGAGAGGAATATTGTGATTAAAAATAGAGGTTCACCCATGTCGAAAGAGGAAGTAATTAGAGTAAGGCAGCTTCAAACAAGATATTGACAAAGGGCATTTTACAAGGAATTATGTCTGAAATCTGTTGGTCTCTGGATGGGGTGTGTGTGCGAGAAGCCCAATGGCCCCCCTTCACACACCCCAGCCCACCACGATTGCTCCCACGCCCACATGCAACCACCACAAGTGGGGAGGGGACACGAGGCATGTGCCCCGCCAAAAAGTCAGTTCCCCATGGCAGGTGGTGAGGACAACCACGGACGAGGCAGCACCTGGCCCCCAACAAGAAGGGGGAAACAGGCACACCTCTCTTACCATCTGGACCACCACCCCCCACCCCACCCCCACCCCCCGCACTTCTAAGAGAGCCACACACGGAACACACATCCTTTGGACTGCAAGGAGATCCAACCAGTCCATCCTAAAGGAAATCAGTCCTGAATATTCATTGGAAGGACTGATGCTGAAGCTGAAGCTCTGATACTTTGGCCACCTGATGGGAAGAACTGACTCACTGGAAAAGACCCTGATGCTGGGTAAGATTGAAGGCAGGAGGAGAAGGGGATAACAGAGGATGAGATGGTTGAATGGCATCACCGACTTAATGGCATGAGTTTGTGATATCTGGGAAGCTCTGGGAGTTTGTGATGGACAGAGAAGCCTGGTGTGCTACAATCCATGGGGTCGCAAAGAGTCGGACATGACTGAGAGACTGAATTGAACTGAACTGATGTCTGAAATCAGCATAATGCCCTAAGAATTTATAACTGGGGAAAATATTCACTTTTCATGTGCTTTCTCTTGGATTATTTCTCTGCTAGAATTCATTTCATTTCTAAGGTAATTTTTAACTTGAATAGAGGATAATATTAAGACAAGTTCTTCTGAGATTGAACTGAACTTTCACCGGGATTTTGGAATTTGACGATTGGCAAGAGCATATTTTAGACCTGAAAGGACCTTAGGTAGCATCTAGTTGCAGCCTCCTTACTTTCTAGTTAAAGACAGATTGAAAGAGTTAAGTTCAAACTCAGACAAGTTGAGGGCAGAACCACCCTGAAATCCTCCTTGACTCAATACGAACTGCAAAACTTCTGGAAAAAGTAAGCAACCATGAAAATCTAGAACTCTGGCAATCTTTTTTTCTAGCCCCATTACTTAATGAAACAATTTACTCAAAGTTGCCCAAATCCCATGACTTTCTTAGACCTCATTTGGCTGAACTTCTGGGCAGAAGTGACAGCACTGTTCTGCCCACCCCCACTACCTGCCCTCCCCTCCCCACTATGCCCAGAGGAGTCCCGGGTCCCTCCCTGCTGCCTGATTCTCGGTCTGTAGTGTCTCTTCCTGCTCTTCTGTTTCTGTGCTTGTCACCCACACATCCCCACAGTCCTGTATGTTTCCTTCAGATCATTCTGCCTTGATGATCTCATTCACTTTTGTGACTTCAGTCATTATCCCTCTTGGGGACACTCATAGTTCTGTGTGCTTGAGCATCTAACATCTATTCCAGTTTCTTGCAAGACATCTGCTCACGATGCCCACTGGACTCCTCCTGGTCTGAAGTGAAACAAATCAATCCCCTTTTCTTTGAGCACACTTCACTTTCCGTATTTCTTATTCTTGGTTGGTGTCACCATTCTAAGGCCAGTTTAGTTTTACCAGGCCAGAAATGTCTTCAGTTTCCCCCCTCTTTTTTTTTCCTCCTGTCGTCTCCAATAAGTTATCAAATCCTGTTGTGTTTATTTCTCATTTGCTCCATGCTTGAAAGGATTTGAAGAGGAATGTATCCAAGTTCTTACATCTCTCTCCAGCTGTTCCTTCTCATTGCTGCTGCCTAGTTTGGGTCCTCATTTTCTGTGACCTCCTGCTTGGTCACCCTGCCTTCAGTTTTCCCCTCTTCCCATCTGGCTTATGGGCCTTCTATACCAAAGAAACAATTGTAATCACATTAACTGCCTGAGTAAAAACCTTTGCTGGGACTTAGTGTGTACAGAATGAAATCCAAACTGCTTAGCCAGTCATTTCAAAGCCTTTTACACTATAATCTTAGCTGACCTCCTCCCCTTTCCCTAGGAATTTTCATCCAACAAAAGCAAACTAGCCACTCAGCCAGGTCGTCATTAAATTGTTTGTCAAGTGCCGGCTGTGCCCTAAACACTGGAAGTTTGTGGAATAAACAGGCATGGCCCTACAAGATGCTTACCCCTTTGTGAAAGCAATCATTCCCAATAAATAAATTGCTGCACTTCCTCAGAATGCGATGGCATTATGACAGGAGGACTGTGGTGGACACAATAATGCCCGCCCCCAGGATGTCCATGTCCTAATTCCTAGAACCCATGGATATGTTACCTTATATGGCAAAAGAGACTTTGCAGATGTGATTAAGTATCTTGAGATGGGGGAATGATACTGGATTATCTGGGTGAGTCTAATGTAATCACAAGGATCCTTATAAGAAGGAGACAGGAAGATCAGAGTTAGAGAATAAGATATGAGGATAGAATCAGCCAGAGAGAGACAGACAGACAGATGTAGAAAGATACAGAGACAGACAGACAGACACATACACTGATTTCAAAGATGCTACACTGCTGGCTTTGAAAATGGAGAGGGTAGCCATGACCCAAAGAATGCGGCAGCCTCTAGAAGCTGGAAAAGGCAAGGGAACAGATTGTCCCTAGAGTCTACAGAATGACAGTGGCTTTGCCAACATCCTTCTCCTAGCCCGGTGAGACTTCTGATCTCCAGAACTGTAAGAGAATAAGTGTTGTTTTAAGCCATGACATTTGTAATAATTTGTTACAGCAGCCATAGGAAGCTGACACAAGTACTAAGGAGGTCTGGGATGTCTCACCTGAAACCAGTAGATAAATAAGGAGGCTTTTGCCAAACAAAAAAGAAGGGAAAAGATAGAATGGTAGGTAATTAAGAGGGTCATAATATGCTTCAAGAACTTAGAAAAATCCAACTGAAAGCACCTAGAGGAGTAGGAAGATGGAGAAGCATGAGTCTGGCTGGGCCTTGAGCTTCATGATGCAGTTCAGGATTTTATGATTTAATGTAAAGGTCTCTGCAGGGATTTTTTTCTCTCCTCATTCTGCTTTTGATCGCCTCGTCCCATATCTGAGAAAACTTCATCATACTTTATGACTTAACCAGATGTCACCTCCAAAGAAATATGTTTTGACTATCATACATGTCGCGACAAATTCATGATTTACACAAATGTGAGCTCAGCTTTCCATAGCTAGATTGTAATTTTTTTAAGCCTGCATAGGGGACAGTGTTTCATATCAGAATCTATTCAATGACTGAGGGAAGCTGTGTTCTGACAGTGATTCTTCAAATCCTGAGACACACCTTTGAGGCATGGTATCTTAGTCTAAATTTTACTGCATTCTCTTTGGGCCATTGCTTATGATAAAGAAACTGAGATTATAACTGCAACTATGTTCCAATGTGGCAAAAATGGAAAGGAATATGTGGAAATGGAATTAGGTACTGCGTTAGCTAGTAAAGAATGATGTTTTCATTGGCTATTAGGGAAATACACATCAAAACCACAATGATATACTAATTCATATGGCAATATAGTCATATGGCTATAATAGAAAAGGTAATATCAAGTGTTGATAAGGATGTGGATAAATTGAAACTCTCATACACTGCTGGTGAGAATGTAAAATGGTGCAGCAGCTTTGAAAATACTTTGGCAGTTTCTCAAAAAATTAAACATTGACCGTATTACTCAGCAATTCTACCTTTAGGTATCTACTCAAGAGAACTGAAAATACGTGTACACAAAGATTGTAAGTGAGTGTTCCTAGGAGCATTGTTCATCATGGCAAAAATGGTGGAAACAATCAAATGTCTATCAACAGATGAATGGCAAACAAAACAAGATATATTTATTCATTGCAAGATTATTCAGCAATAAGAAGGCCTGGAGTGCTAATATTTGCTACAACATAGATACACCTTGAAAACATTACACTAAGTAAAAAAAGCTAGGTAAAGGACCATATATTGTGTGATTCTATTAATATGAAATGTCTAGATTAGGCAAATCTCTAGAGACAGAGAATAGGTTAATGGTTGCCAGAAGCTGGCAGTAGGTGTGATGAGAAGTGGACTGCTAATGGATACCTGGTTCCTTTTTGGAGGGATGAAAACATTCTGGACCCTGATAAAGGTGATGTTTGCACAGCCTGAGGAATATACCACAAACCTCTGAACTGTACACTTTAAAAGGGTAAATTTTATGGTATGCAAACTTTAATATCAATTTAAAAAAGAATACTGTTGATGACTTTTAGAGAAAATATATCAATATTGTTGCTACATCATCTTTTCAGTAAAACATAAACGTGAATGAAGAGAGTTATGTAGCAGGCCCAAGCCTAATGTGTATTAAATGCTGTCCTTGAGAATGCAACAAGTAGATAGTAACAGCTCTATCAGATTCAATGGAGGAGTCAACAGCCAGCTTGGGATTTTCTGAGACTGGTTACTGTGGAAATTCCGTGTCCTGATTAGTATGCTTTGGGAGCAAGTGCAGAGAAGCTATTAAAAAGATTGTTTTTCAGAATAGGCAGAGACTCTAAAATGTACTTACAATCTTGAAAAATTGCTTGGCCATATCACACTAGAGCTATTGAATAGCCACAGATTTTTAGGAGTCATTAGAACTAAAAGCAAATTGACAAAATACCACACATCTTGTGCCGATGGACAAGAGGAGAAGGCTGGATTGGAAATGAATTGAGTTGGGTGACCCCATGGATCAAGATAAATAACATGGTTTTCCTTCGGTATACCTGGGCACTTGTGGAAACAGGCAAATTAATACTACCCATAGGAGCTGAAGGGCTTCCTAGGTGGCTCAGTGGTAAAAGAATATACCTGCCAATGCAGAAGATGCCAGTTTGATCCCTGGGTCAGGAAAATCCTCTAGAGGAGAAAATGGCAACCCATTCCAGTATTCTTGCCTGGAGAATCCCATGGACAGAAGAGCCTGGTGGGCTGCAGTCTGTGGGGTTGCAAAGAGTCAGACATGACTGAGCAACTGAGCATGCATGCACTGAAGCTGAAGTGTGAATAAGCATCAGATCAATTCTCAGCTTGCATTGTCAATAATTTCTTTTCTCGGGGGTTGATAAATAGTTAGGCAAGCTGAGACCCAAAGGTGGATGGGGAATGGGAAAGATAAACCTTAGGTGACAGTAGCCACATTGCCTCTGGGTTTATTCTAACAAGGTTTCTGCTATAGTTAATAATTTGGTTTATGGAAATCCTGAACCAGGCCACCAGGTTTTCTGGCTTTTGAGCAAAGTAGCATTGTGCTCATAATGGAACTTCCAATTGATTCCTTGTCCACTTATTTCAGTTGTTTGCTTCAGATTGTTGGTGTTGTTTAGTTGCTGAGTCATGTCCTACTCTTTTTGTGACCCCATGGATTGTAGCCCTCCAGGCTCTTCTGTTCATGGGATTTCCTGGATAAGAATACTGAGGTGGAAGGGAGGGGGGTTCAGGTTGGGGAACACGTGTATACCTGTGGCGGATTCATGTTAATGTATGGCAAAACCAATACAATATTGTAAAGTAATTAACCTCCAATTAAATAAATTTATACTGAAAAAAAAATAAAAAAATACTGAGGTGGGTTGCCATTTTCTTCTTCGGGGGATCTTCCCAACCCAGAGATTAAACCCGCATCTCCTGCATTGGCAGGCAGATTCTTTATCACTGAGCCACCAGCATAGGTGATGATAATAATAAGTGAAATAACAGTTATTAATAGTGTTTCTAGAATGCTCAGTTTTTTTTTATTATTATTACAACAACTCTGTGGGGTGATAGAGTCAACCTTCGTTTTGCAGATAAGGACACTGAGATTCCAATTAAGAGGCAGCCAAGCCTTAGTTGGAGAAGAAATGAAGTGAATGGGTTAGAGCTGAACTCTGATCCAGACCACCTGGATTCAAATCTCAGCTGTGCTCTGTGACCTTGAACAAATTACAAAGCATCTTTCTGCCTCAGTTTCATCATCTGTCAAATGAGGTTAATTAAAGTGCCTACCTCAAAGAGTTTTTGTGAGGAACTCATAATCTGATTACTTGGAAAGTGCCCAGCACATAGGAAGTAATAAAAGATGGTTAGTAGAGCAAGGTTACATAAAATGGAAGATGTGTCCAGGTCACACAGCTAGGAAGCAACAAAAGTAGGACTTGAATTAGAATATTAGTTGAAAATATTTATTCTGCACCTACAGTGTGTTCCAGGAACCTTACTCTTTCCACCAAGGCACTCAAAGAGGGCTTAGGTGATCAAATGAATGAATAGACCTGACTGAGTTGGACAACAGCAAAAGGCAATTGAAAATTTATCTTCAAGTTGTTAAGTAATGTATACTTTTCATGATAGGCATTGGAGGCTGTCACCCCAGGGATTTGGACTATAGTGACTTGGAACACAGGAATTTGCTGGACTTGCATTGTGGATTTGGTGTAACACAAGATATGCTAACAAGCCAGGGGGTAACCTTCATTCCCACACACTAGTCCCAGTAACTTCATTGCATTAGATACTTTTTGTTTGGAGAATACTTAGCATGTTGGAAACTGGTTAGCTCCCAGTTCAGTCCTGGTTCTCTAGCTGGCAAATGCCATGTACTTTCTCACTTGAAGCCTGGTGTTCTCACTTCCTCATGCTACCACTATCATGTGAGCTCAAGCTGACTATTGTTCATGGCTAATCTCATCAACATCTTCCCAGGGTAACAAGGCAGCATCACTAAGTTGAAACAATACCATCTACACTCAGATGCTTTTTTTGCTCAAAATCTAACCATAACTCCCATTAACATTTCTAGACTGACTTTGGCATTCTATGAACAAAATAGAATATTGGGATGGAAGAGCCGTTAAAGGTTTTCTATCCAGTCGAGATATCCCTGTGGTGCTTAAATCCTATCTACGACATCTCCAGGCCCAGCACTGGCCCTGCCCCAACAGAGACCTTCAGAGTTCTGCCTTTAGATTATCATAGACATGGTTAATTCTTCCTGGAATTGTGTTCAAAACAAGCCTCCCTAGGACTTTTATCATGCTACAAATGAATTCTGCCTCTCCCCTCATACAGATTATCACAAATATTGCATTATCATTGTCAGTAAGGAAGTATAGGTTCGCTTATGAAAGCATCTGTTATGAAAGCTTATGAAAGCTTCTGAGCATCAACACAAAGTTTGGTCATATTTTCTCTTTGACAGAGAAAAATCATGGATATATAAAACCAGAATTGAAGAACTGGTTACATGAAAATTAAACTATTGACCTGAAGGTATCTGGCAAATTGCTTAGAGAAATCCAGGATTGGAACTTTTTGTCTCTAGGTTCTTGCTGCTAACCCAGTGAGTCAGGTTTCTTCCTTTGATGATTTATAAAACAACTCAAAGACAGGTGCACGTTTCATATTGTATCACAGAGGGTGGCTCTGGGTCTTTCAGCATGCTCCCAAAGAGGCATGTTGAATCTGGCTTCTAATGGAAATATATTGTCAAAAAATCGTGTGGTCAGAACGTGTTTGTCAAAACGCCAATAAAATAAAAGTGAAAGGTGATATGGAAATAGTAAGCAGCCTTGAATGTCATGAAGTGTGATGTGAGTCCCAGGCTAACTTCAGAAGCTCAGAGTCATGAACTCAGTCATGAAATGTTGCTGCAATGACAACATTTTAATCCTTTAATTTATGATTAAATTGGAAATAAATTACTTTTTCACTGAGGGTGCCCTTTTGAAGATCAGTAAAAAGTGCTATGCAGATGATCAGATATTTAGGTTCTTGTTCAGGGTTCTTATAACTGAAAAAGGTTATTCAGAGTGACAAGATATTTTTTAGAAAGTGAAATAGTTTATTTCTCTTTCCAGTATTATTCAGAGTTTCATTTTTTCCCAGGGGAGAGGGATGGAAGCTAGATACAGAAGAATCAATATGTCACGATTGTCTAGTCTTTCCTCATCTAGAAATATCCCTTTTGTAGGAAATGTTTAAATAATGCTATGTATTTTACTGATCCCATAAAGTATCATTTCTAATTTATATAAAGATATGGAAGATATAACTTATGTAAATATTCACTGGAATCTAAAATCATTTAAAAAAGTAATTTTTTAAAAGTTCAAAGTAAGAACTTTTACTTTCAGAGTTCAGAGTAAGAAAGTTGAATGGTCAAGAAGAAAATTAACTTACCATACTTACAAAGATTCCTTTTGTGTTATTAATTAAATGTTTCTATGCAATATTTTGGGCTTCATTCATAGCTCAGTCAGTAAAGAATCTGCCTGCAGTGCAGGAGACCCAGGTTCAATTCCTGGATGGGGAAGATCCCCTGGAGAAGGAAATGGCAACCCACTCCAGTATTCTTGGCTGGAGAATCCCATGGACAGAGGAGCCTGCCAGGCTACAGTCCATGGGGTTGCAGAGTCAGACACGACTAAGCACATAAACCACCACCACCATGCAATATTTTTAGGCTTCCCTGGTAACTCAGCTGGTAAAAATCTGCTGGCAATGCAGGAGACCCCAGCTTGATCCCTGGGTTGGGAAGATTCTCTGGAGGAGGGTATGGCAGTATTCTTGCCTGGAGAATCCCCATGGACAGAGGAGCCTGGCTGGCTGCAGTCCATGGGGTCGCAAGGAGTCAGACACAACTGAGCAACTAATCACAGCACAGCACATGCAAACTTTTTACAAGGCAGAAAAATTAATTTTTTTTCTCTTATTTGGAATGACTTCTGCAGAGTTTTAGACCACAGTCTATTAGTGAAATTTTTCTGACTGTATGTCTATTCATACAGCTTTTAAGTTCATGATAACACCTTGCTTTAGAAATAAAAATGTTTGGTTGGATGTTGCCATGTATAATTGGAACATGGATAAATCATTTTGATAAAAATCAAAACTTTTAAAACTTCATGAAAAAAATTGTGGGAAGGGCACAAGTTCTGTGTCTTAGTTTGAGTTCCACCAAAGAAAGGACCTGGGTGAATGATCACCTTCTTTGGGAGGTGATCCTGGGAAGCAGGAATGACGAAGAAAAAATGAAATGCCATTATAAATTTGTGTCATAAAATTCACATCTGTGAACAAAGGAATGACCACGATTCCAGCAGAACCACTGGAAAGCATGCAGAATGCATCTCAGAATCATCTACCTGTGTTTCTGTTATCTATTTCGGTATAACAAACAATCCCCCAACTTAGTGATATGACTCTATGGGTCAGGAATTAAATGATCACAACTCAGCTGGGCAGTTCTGCTCCACAGGGCATCAGCTGAACTCACTCATTTGGCTACTTTTAGTTGGTGTCTGGGATGCCTGGAAAGTTCAGAATGTCTACACTTATATGTCTGGTGCATTGGTGATCCTCCATGTGGCCCCTCTCCCCGAGAAGATAGCTGGGGCTACCTCACTGCATGGTAATCTCATGGTATTTGGTCAGCATGAGTCACAGGGCAGGCCCAGATTCAAGGGCTAGGGAAATAGACTCCACCTGTTGATGGGAGAAGCAAAAATCACTTGTGGCCTTCTTGGATCTGTTTCAAGCTAAAATATGGGGAGATGGAGAATGTCTCCATTGGTTTCTTTTCTTTCTTTAAAAAATCTTTACTGAATTTGTTACAATATTACTTCTGTTTTACGTTTTGATTTTTTTGGCTGCAAGGTATGAGGGGACTTAGGTCTCTGACCAGGGATCAAACTCATATCCCTCTGCACTGGAATGCGAAGTATTAACCACTGGACTGCCAGGGAAGTTATTCCATTGGTTTCTATCCTGAATTGGTTGGACCTCGTAACCTCTTGCACGCGACCTAGTGTTCACTAGAGATGAATCACTAGGAGCACAAAGGTCAGTGTGAGCTTGAACAGAACTAACTTCCCAGCACAATCCTAGCCAAATTCAAAAATTTTAGCACAGGCTCATGGGGAGCAGCAAGTAGAATGTCAACCACAATCTTATTTAACTGAAGGACAGTATAATCATAGACTTCAGAGGTGTGTAAACCTGGGGTCAAATCCCAGAGCCACTATTTACAAGGTACAAATTTTAGTTTCTTCACCTTTAAAGGGAATACAACTATTCTCTTTGTAGGAGGTTGTGAAATCAATTGGTGAATGCACTTAGGCCCCATGGGCCATGAAGTGTCATACAGCTATGTCTATTGTTTATTACTCCATCTGCTTCATTCCTAAATGCTGTTATAGGCAGTGAACATGGATCTTATAATACTTTCAAAGGAAAAAAAAGGCAACAATACTATTTTTGGCTTTTTAAACTCTTAAGAAAATATGCAGTACCTGAGGCAACTATGTTACAGTGCAGTTTTTCCTCTACATATTAGGTTTTAAGATTTGTGTACAGTAATTAAAATTGTATCAAAAGACTGCTATTTGTTTCCTGTCAACTTTCATATACATACACCCATGAGTAAATGGCAAAATAAGCCCTTTCTTATGCAGAGTTGGGACAAAGAAGTTAAGACTATACATCCAATCCTGTAGTAGTTGTTCTTTAGGTAAGAGTTATTATATTGATTTCGGAGAAGGCAATGGCACCCCACTCCAGTACTCTTGCCTGGAAAATCCCATGGATGGAGGAGCCTGGAAGGCTGCAGTCCAGGGGGTTGCTGAGGGTCGGACACGACTGAGCGGCTTCACTTTCACTTTTCACTTTCACTTTTCACTTTCATGCACTGGAGAAGGAAATGGCAACCCACTCCAGTGTTCTTGCCTGGAGAGTCCCAGGGACAGGGAAGCCTGGTGGGCTGCCGTCTATGGGGTTGCACAAAGTTGGACACGACTGAAATGACTTAGCAATAGCAATTATATTGATTTATCTGCTGCCCTTAGGGAATTTCCACATATTCTTTAGTAGGCAGTAACTGCAGCTGTGATACCCCTTACCTCCAACTGGCTATTAAAGTATCATTGTGCAAAGCTACTTGTTCTTAGAACTTACTCCATTGAGATCCTTCCAACTGACTGAATGTTAATAAAACTATAAGCAAGGTGAAAAGACAGCTTTCAGAATGGGAGAAAATAATAGCAAGCGAAGCAACTGACAAAGAATTAATCTCAAAAATATACAAGCAACTCCTGCAGCTCAATTCCAGAAAAATAAATGACCCAATCAAAAAATGGGCCAAAGAACTAAACAGACTTTTCTCCAAAGAAGACATGCAGATGGCTAACAGACACATGAAAAGATGCTCGATATCACTCATTATTAAAGAAATGCAAATGAAAACCACAATGAGGTACCATTTCACTCCAGTCAGAATGGCTGCGATCCAAAAGTCTACAAGCAGTAAACGCTGGAGAGGGTGTGGAGAAAAGGGAACCGTCTTACACTGTTGGTGGGAATGCAAACTAGTACAGCCACTATGGAGAACAGTGTGGAGATTCCTTAAAAAACTGGAAACAGAACTGCCATATGACCCAGCAATCCCACTGCTGGGCATACACACCGAGGAAACCAGAATGGAAAGAGACACGTGTACCCCAATGTTCATCGCAGCACTGTTTATAATAGCCAGGACATGGAAGCAACCTAGATGTCCATCAGCAGACGAATGGATAAGAAAGCTGTGGTACATATACACAATGGAGTATTACTCAGCCATTAAAAAGAATACATTTGAATCAGTTCTGATGAGGTGGATGAAACTGGAGCCTATTGTACAGAGTGAAGTAAGCCAGAAAGAAAACACCAATATAGTATACTAACGCATATATATGGAATTTAGAAAGATGGTAATGATAACCTTGTATGCGAGACAGCAAAAGAGACACAAGTATATAGAACAGTCTTTTGGACTCTGTGGGAGAGGGTGAAGGTGGGATGATTTGGGAGAATGGCATTGAAACATGTATATTATCATATGTGAAACGAATCACCAGTCCAGGTTCAATGCATGACACAGGATGCTCGGGGCTGGTACACAGGGATGACCCAGAGGGATGGGATAGGGAGGGAGGTGGGAGGGGGATTCAGGATGGGGAACACATGTACAGCCATGGCGGATTCATGTCAGTGTACGGCAAAACCAATACAATATTGTAAAGTAATTAGCCTCCAATTAAAATAAATAAATTTATATTTAAAAAACCACAGAGGAACACAAACAAGTATCTTGGGTTAGAACAGGCTTTCTAAAGCTTAGAGACATGAGGTGGCAAATGAAGAAATTTAATTTTTGTTATCATTAGTTGATAATTGATATCAGCTACTGGAGTATTATCAATCATTCTTACCAATTAACTCATTTACCAAACAATTTAGCACATCTTAAGTGTTGAACTCTGGCTGTATCAAAATGATAATTGTTACAATTAATATTTTTGAATGCTTGCCTTGAGCTCGTTATCCTACTACATGCTTTAAAAAGGAATGGATCGGGCATATAGCCAATAAGCTAAGTGAATGACTTGACTCCGTTTCCCAGAATGCATCAGGCCTACACAGCTCACCGATGAAGTCACTGTGATTAAATTTCTGAGGCACACCTAAGGACACATGGTTGTCACAGTGCAGTAGCAGTGGGAAGATGACCACAGTGGTAATCACTCTAGGCCAAGGCCCAGAGTGCTCCCAGGAATTGGCTTACAGAGACATCAAAGTGATTGGCAGTGGCTCATTTGGGGTCGTGTACCAGGCATGGCTGGCAGACACCAGGGAACTGGTGGCCATCAGGAAGTTTCTCCAGGACAAGATGTTCAAGAACTGAGAGCTGCAGATTATGTGTAAGCTAGATCACTGCAATATTGCAAGGCTGAGATGCTTTTTCTATTTCAAAAGGGAGAAGAAAGATGTTATTCAGTTGCTAAGTCATGTCCGACTCTTTGCGACCCCATGGACTGCATGGAAGCATGCCAGGCTTCCCTGGCCTTCACTGTCTCCTGGAGTTTGCTCAAACTCATGTCCATTGATTCAGTGATGCCATCCAACCATCTCATTCTCTATCACCCCCTTCTCCTCCTGCCCTCAGTCTTTCTCAGCTTCAAGATCTTTTCCAGTGAGTTGGCTATTCACCACAGGTGACCAAAGTATTGGAGCTTCAGTATCAGTCCTTCCAATGAATATTCAGAATTGATTTCCTTTAGATTGACTAGTTTGATCTCCTTGCTGCCCAAGGGACTCTCAAGACTCTTCTCCACTAGCAGTTTGAAAGCATCAATTCTTGGTCACTCAGCCTTCTTTATGGTCCAACTCTCACTTCTGTACATGACTACTGGGAAAACCATTGTTGTTCAGTCACTCAGTCATGTCCGATTCTTTGTGACCCCATGGACTACAGCACACCAGGCTTCCCTGTCCTTCACCATCTCCCAGAGTTTGCTCAAACTCATGTCCATTGAATCAGTGATGCCATCCATAGCTTTGACTGTACAGACCTTTGTCGGCAAAGTGATCTCTGCTTTTTAATATGCTATCTAGCTTTGTCATAGCTTTTCTTCCAAGGAGCAAGCATCTTTTAATTTCTTGGCTACAGTCACCATCTTCAGTGATTTTGGAGCCCAAGAAAATTAAGTCTGTCACTGCTTCCCTGGTGGCTCAGATGGTAAAGCATCTGCCTGCAATGCGGGAGATCTGGGTTCAATCCCTGGACTGGGAAGATCTCCTGGAGAAGGAAGGATATGGCAACCCACTGGCAACCCAGGATGCTTGCCTGGAAAATTCCATGGACAGAGGAGCCTGGTGGGCTACAGTCCATGGGGTCGCAAAGAGTTGGACATGACTGAGCGACTTCACTGTTTCCCCATGTTTTCCATGAAGGAAGATGAGGTTTACCTAAATCTGGTGCTGGAATATGTGCCTGAGACAGTGTACCAGGTGGTCTGCCACTTTACCAAGGCCAAATTGACCATTGCTATCATCTATGTCAAGGTGTATATGTACCAGCTCTTCCAGAACTTGGACTACCTCCATGCTCAGGGTGTGTGTCACCCATACATCAAGCCCCAGAACATGCTGGTGGACCCTGTCACCCCTGTCCTCCAGCCCTGTGATTTTGGCACTGCAAAGTGGTTGGTCTGAGGGGAGCCCAATGTCTTGTACATCTGTTCTCAATACTACCGGGCCCCAGAGCTGATCTTCAGAGCCACTGAAAGTGAAAGTCACTCAGTTGTGTCTGACTCTTTGTGACTCCATGGACTATAGAGTCCATGGAATTCTCCAGGCCAGAATACTGGACTGGGTAGCCTTTCCCTTCTCCAGGGGATCTTCCCAACCCAGAGATCGAACCCAGGTCTCCCACATTGCGGGCAGATTCTTTACCAGATGAGCCACAAGGGAAGCTCATTCATTAATGTGTGTCTGGTTAGCTGGTTGCCTACTGCCTGAGCTCCTCCTAGGCTAGCCCATCTTCCCTGGGGACAGTGGGGTAGACCAGCTGGTAGAGATCATCAAGGTGCTGGGAACACCAACGTGGGAAGAGATTTGAGAGATGAATCCCAACTACACAGAGTTCCAGTTCCCCCAGATTAAAGCTCACCCCTCGACAAAGGTATTCAAATCGAATGGCCCCTGAGGCCATTGCACTCCACTGTAGCCTGCTCACACTGGAAGCCTGTGCCCAAATCTTCTTTGATGATCTTCAGTGTCCTGGAACCCAGCTCCCCAGCAACCGCCCACTTCTCCTTTCTTCAATTTCAGTCCTCTCCTTTCTTCAATTTCAGTCCTGTCCAACTCACTGTCCAACCATCTCTCAACACTGTTCTCATCTCTTCTCACTTGAGGACCCCAACAGGTGCTCCCTTCCTCATCCCATCCTCATAAACTTTAAGTAACGCTCAGACCAGCCTGGACTTGACAGTTGACTGATGCCTCAGCTCTTCTCACCAGCTCTTCCTGAGGGCACCACCAACTACCCCTTCCATCTGGGAACCCTCAGGGGGCTGGGAATGGGGGCCATAGCCCACCAATCTCCTTCCCTGACTGGGCCCCTGGACTAGAGGGCAGAGGTAATGAGTCCCTCTCCCCACCGATGGGAGGGAATAGAAGGAAGGACAGAGGATGAGGGGTGGGCATGAGGACTTTCTACCCCTCAGCCCCCTCCTCTCCCCCAGGTCTCCACCTCCTTCAACCTCCCTGCCCTCCTGTGTCCCTTGTGAATGGAACCAGAGCAGTGCCTTTCCTCTTCCCTTCCCTGGCCCCTGGGTGTGAATAGATGTTTTTTTCTTAAAATGTCGATTCACACCATCCAACCTGGACTCTTCCCTTCCTACGGCTGTGTTCCCCCTCTTGTCCTCTGCCCCTAAGGCCTCCTCCCTCCTGTCCCCACCCTGGAGGGCAGAGGCAGTGGGGGAGCTACTCATGTCTTAGTTTCCACAGTAAGATTTGCCTGTGTACAGACCTCCATTCGATAAATTTTGGCATTAAAAAAAAAGCAATGGATCACTAAATCCTCAAAATAATCCTAGGAAGTTTGAAGCCAATAAATGGCAAAGGGAGGATTTAAATCCAGCTCCGAGAATTCCACCCAGAAAAGAAAATAACATGTGGTCCTTGTTCCGAATGTTCTCAATCTAGAGGGACATGTTATAACAATAATAATGGCTAACAATTATTGAGTGCTTACTTGAGTCAAACTCTTTTAGAATTACTTTATTTGCATGACTTCACTGAGTTCTCATATCAACTGCATGAGATGTTTTTATTAGCCCAGTTATCTAGACAAGGAAGTTTAGACACAGAATTAAGTAATTTGCTCTAAGTTACACAGCTGGTAGGAGATTGGGTCAGGATTTGAATCCAGATAGCCTGTTTTTTGGAGAAGGCAGTGGCACCCCACTCCAGTACTCTTGCCTGGAAAATCCCATGGATGGAGGAGCCTGGAAGGCTGCAGTCCATGGGGTCGCTGAGGGTCGGACACGACTGAGCGACTTCACTTTCACTTTCCACTTTCATGCATTGGAGAAGGAAATGGCAACCCATTCCAGAGTTCTTGCCTGGAGAATCCCAGGGACAGGGAAGCCTGGTGGGTTGCCGTCTCTGGGGTCGCACAGAGTCGGACACGACTGAAGCGACTTAGCAGCAGCAGCAGCAGCATATAGGCTATATTCAGAATCTTATCACATGAGATAAAAGAGAGTTTTCTAGATGATGCTCTAAGAATGGATAAGAGAGAAAGTCAAACTCTGCCTGAGGAAGCCAGAGGAGATGATATTTCAGGTCATTCTTCAAATAAGGAACAAGATGATATTTGAGGTCAGTCTTCAAATAAGGAATGTGTCTGGCAACAGGGATGGGGAGGAAGGCAAGTAGAAGAAACAGAATGAGCAAAGGTATGAAAGAATTAGTAAGCAGGGCAGTGTCCAGAAACTAAAAATCATATAATATGTTTCGAAGGTAGGTCATGAATTCTTAAATTGTTTTGCATATGAGTTAATTTTTTACGCAAGCAGCCTTTAAGATTGAAAAAAAAAAGCAGGACAAACAATAAATACACACTATCTTTTTAACTTTTAATTTTGAAAAATTTTTTTGGCCTGACACCCGCCTCGTGTCTTGTGGGATCTTAGTTCCCCTACGAGGGATCAAACTTGGACCCTGCCAGTGAAAGCATTGAGTCCTAACCACTGGACCACCAAGGAATTCCTGAAATAATTTTAGATTTACAGGAGAGTAGCACAGATAGTCGGAGAAGGTGATGGCACCCCACTCCAGTACTCTTGCCTGGAGAATCCCAGGGACAGGAGAGCCTGGTGGGCTGCCGTCTGTGGGGTTGCACAGAGTCAGACACGACTGAAGCGACTTAGCAGCAGCAGCAGCAGCAGCACAGATAGTACAGAGGGCTCCCGTATACCTTTATCCAGCTTCCCCTAACATTAATTTCTTATATAACCATGGTGCATTTATGAAAACTAAAAAACACACCTTGGTGACAGGCTTGTTACCAAAGTAGTCTTGGAAATGCCAGCTGAGGTACTTTTAAGAGAAATACAGAACTTACTTGGATTTCACCGTTTTCTTTTGTTAACTAAAATTATTTTACATTTGTTTGGTTAAAGAAATGGAGTTAAAATATTAATGAGGTCATTTTTATTTTAATAATTTTTAATTGGAGTATAGTTGATTTACAATGTTGTGTTAGTTTCTGCTATACAGCAAAGTGAATCAGTTATACATATATATCCACTCATTTTTAGATTCTTTTCCCATATAGATCATTACAGAGCACTGAATAGAGTTCCCCGTGCTATACAGTAGATTCTTACTAGTCATCTTTTATACTCATATATAGTAGTATGTATCTGTCAGTCTAATGGGTTCATATTTTTCACCAGTAAAAGTGGCAAAGGTAAAAATGATCAGTTCTCAAAGTTAGCAAGTTGACAAAAAAAGAAAAAAAAACAACTTATAAAGTGGTATCAGACTTCGTAGTTATTTGGCAATACCTGCTAAAATATTATCAGTGTGTGTACTTATTAAAAATTTTTTTTTAATTTACATTTTTTTACTTTTTAGTGTGTTAGTCACTGAATTGTGTCCAACTCTTTTCAACCCCATGGACTAAAACCCGCCAGGCTTCTCTGTCTGTGAAATTCTCCAGGCAAGAATACTGGAGTGGGTAGCCATTCCCTTCTCCAGGGGATCTCTTTCCAACCCAGGGATTGAACCTGGGTCTCCTGCATTGTAGGCAGATTCTTTACCATCTGAACCACCATTAGAGTATAGTTAATTTACAATGCTGTGTTGTTTTCAGGTGTACAGCATAGTGATTCAGTTATACATATATATATATATGCATATATATATTCTTTCTTTTTCAGATTCATTCTTTCAGATTCTGCAATAGGTTAATACAGAATATTGAGTAGAGTTCCTTGTGATATACAGCAGGCCCTCGTTGGTTATCTCTTTTGCATATATTAATAGTAGTGTGGATGGCACTGTTTTTCATATTAATGTTCTTTTTCAGTTCCAATTCCAAGATCCCATTTAGTTAGCACGACTTAGTTTCTTCCAAGCAGTCTTTCATGATCTTTCCACATTAAAAAAGTGCCAGCCAGGTATTTTGGAGAATGTTTCTCAATTTTGGTTTGTCTGATGTTTCCTGATGATTCAAGTGTGGTAATGGCAAGAATACATGCAACATAATTTGAACACCAAGGGTCACTGTTCATCTACATTAGTAAAATATAATGTATCTGTTAACAGTGATTTTTTTTTTTAACCAATCAGCCACATATTCCTGTCCTGCCTGTATGGTAGCGTGGTCATATGATTCCAGTACTGAGGGTATAGACTGTGGCTAAGGGGCTAAAGAAAGCCACATCCTGACAGTGACAGCACTAGCAGCCAACGTATGTGATTGGCCCTTCAGCCATATGCTTTCTCTCTAATCTGGATTTTCCCACCCTTCTTCTCCGTCACATCAGAGGCTCTCTCCCAGGGTACTGCTTTGTCTGCCTTTATTGCCTCCCTGGGCCATCAACAGGCATTTCTTTGGGTGCTGTATTTGTTGGCGTGTGAGATTGGGAGAAATCCAAGATCAAAATGCTCTTTGTCATTCCCCTATCAGAGGGGGTTGGAAGAGTTGAGCTTTGAATAAATATTCATTTACATCAGCAGCATTCCTCTGTACTTGTCCAGAGCTTACGTCTCTCTTGTTAACAGTGCTAGAATAAACACATAATTCTACCAAAATATTAGCAGTGTGTGCTGTTTTCTTTCACTTGCCAAGATTGTTTTATAATAAATGCCATTAAAAAAACATACCATTGGCCAACGTCCTCAGCAATTACATTAATATCTCCAAAGAGCAAAGTATGGATTTGCGAGGTGCTTTGCAGAGAAAAATGGAATACACCTTTATACTGCATTCCTTGAGTATACTGATCTTGTTACCCTTCAGCTTGATTTTAACTTGAAATATTTCTCTTGGTTAACAAAAGTTGATGTCATTATTTTCTATGATACTGACTAAGTATCTCTTGCAAGGTAAATCTAACATATGGTTTCTTTAAAACTGAGCAATACTAAAACAGACGTTTGTAATGTGCTTTCCTGGTAGAAATTTGTAGATTAAATTGGATATTCATGTTTGTCAAATAAAATTTCACTCAAATGGAAGAAATGGGTTTTCTCATGATTTTGTCCACTTGTTAATATTATGTCTTAGTTTCAGCTCTCGCTTCTGTCCTTTAGAGATGCAAATTATTGTTTCCCTCCTTGGTTGAATACTAGTCCCATATTTCCTTTTGCCTATAGGATAGTTCTCCTTATAGGTTCCATCTCACTTCAAACTCTAAATGTTCAAATAATTAGTGATCTTTTCTCCCTGAAAAGGAACAGTAACTAAATGAATAAACATATCACAACCAGCTTTTTCTCTAAACTTTCCTGTTTTCTTCCATGATAACCATTTTTGTAGCCTTAGAACCTTGAAAATATTTTTGACTGTTCCTTCTCGTTTATATTCTGTATTCATATGGCCCCATATAAGGGAAGACTTATCCCTCTTTCTACACAGTGGCCATATTTATCTTTTCCTCTCTGTCCATCCTGGCACTGACCCTCATCTGTCATCTAGTCCTTCTAACTAGCTTCCTGAATGAGATTTTTCTCATTTCAATTCATACTTTCTTCTTCCTTAAGCACTAATATCATCATTTGATTTCCATGGCACCCCACTCCAGTACTCTGCCTGGAAAATCCCACGGATGGAGGAGCCTGGTAGGCCACAGTCCATGGGGTCGCAAAGAGTCGGACACGACTGAGCGACTTCCCTTTCACTTTTCACTTTCATGCATTGGAGAAGGAAATGGCAGCCCACTCCAGTGTTCTTGCCTGGAGAATCCCAGGGACGGGGCAGCCTGATGGGCTGTTGTCTCTGGAGTCGCACAGAGTTGGACACGACTGAAGTGACTTAGCAGTCCTTGTTACACATAAGACAAAATATCAAAAAAGGTTTTTAAAAAAACAAAATATGTCATATAGACTTTTCCTATAGTTGTCACCCATTATCAATAGTTTGTACCTTTTGGTTGCCAAGGAGTAAATTTCATGGTATAGATATACCATAGTTTATCTATTAACCTGGAAAATAGTATTTGGCTGGCTTCCAGTTTGGGGTGATTATGACTAGAGCTACTATAAACATCTGTGTAAAGATTTCTGTGTGAACAGGAGTTTTCATTTCTCTAGGATAAATTCCAGGATGGGGATTGCTGAATCATATGGTGAATATGTGTTTAACTTTATGAGAAACTGTCAAACTATCTACCAGGATTGTTGTACCATTTTGTATTCCTACCAGCAGTGTGTGAGAGTTCTAGATTTTCTGCATCCTTGTCAGCATTTGGTGGTGTTGGTGGATTCCATTTTTATCCATTCTAATATGGGTACGTGTGGTATCTCACCATGGTTTTGATTTGCATTTCTCTAAGAATGAACAATGTTTAACATCTTTTCATGTGCTTATTGGCCCTTCTTATATCTACTTCAGTGAAGTATCTGTTCAAGTCCTTTGCCTATTTTTAATATTTTTATAAGGTAAAATGCTCCCTAGGTTTCTCTAGGTAAGAGCATAATGAGAGCATCCATTTTCTCACACCAGTGGAAGCAGAAACTTCTAGCTTTGGAAGGCTGCAGTGTCAGAAAGTTTGAGTTTCTGGTGAGAGTGGCATCTGTCTGTGTGGCTGCTACAAGGTTGAGATTTTGGAGGTAACATAAACTATAGCATTTGGAGTTGGAGGAGGATCAAATGCAGTTTAATTATTAGGTCAGCTCTATGCTGTTCTGAAAACCTTTTGGAAATTGTTCTGGAAAACTTGGTTCTGAGCCTCTCCATGATCCTCAGGTGCCCAATATCTTTTCAACTCCATTTCTGATGAGCTGGAGTCAGCTTCTCAGAACTTATACAAGAATTATATACTGCACCAGTTAGCTATGGTTAGAATAAACTGTTTAACAAACAACCACAAAACTTAGCTTTGTGTACCATGGAACAATTATTTTTGTACCTTCTTCTGTAGGTTAATGAAGTAGTTCTGTTAATGTGGGCAGAACTTGGTTGATCTCTGCTGTGTTGCTTATGCATATGTGGTTATGTAGCATATTGGCAAAAGACGCTTCATCTCAGGTCCACATTGTCTCTCATTCTCCAGCAGACTCTCACAGCAGAGACAGGGTTGTAAGATAGGGAGAAGATGCTCCAAAGTCTCTTGAGGCATAGCCTGCAAACTGTATACCATCACTTCTGTTGTCTACTATTGTTTGAGCCACAAGGCCAACCCAAATTCAAAGAATAGGGGCATAGATGCTGCCTATTAATGGAAATTTCTGCCACATTGCAAGGCCCAATTCAGAAATCAATACACTCTATATATAAGTGACTTGGAATTTTGAAGTGAGTGTGTATAAAAAGATAATTCAGAAGGAAATACATCAAAATATTAAATTATAATCTCTTCAGATGAATTGAAATCTCCTTTTTGCATTTTTGTATTTTCACTCATCTCAAGCATGTATTACTTGTATAAAGTTAAGCAATAATTATAAAAATTTTTATAGAAGCATAGTTGATATATAATGTGTTAGTTTCAGGTATACAGCAAAGTGATTCAGTTATACATATACGTGTATACATAGATATCTTCTTTTTCAATTTCTTTTCTATTATAGGTTATTATAAGATATTGAATATAGTTTCCTGTGTTATACAGTATGTTCTTGTTTTTTTAAATCTATTTAAAGTGAAATGAAAGTGAAAGTCACTCAGTCATGTCCGACCCTTTGCGATCCCATGGACTACACAGTCCATTGAATTATCCAGGTCAGAATACTATAGCAGTAAAGGTCCATATAGTCAAAGCTATGGTTTTTCCAGTAGTTATATATGGGTGTGAGAGTTGGACCATAAAGAAGGCTGAGTGCTGAAGAATTGATGCTTTCAAAATGTGGTGCTGGAGAAGACTCTTGGAGTCCCTTGGACTGCAAGGAGATCAAACCAGTCCATCCTAAAGGAAATCAACCTCGAATGTTCATTAAAAGGACTGATGCTGAAACTGAAGTACTTTCTTTGGCCACCTGATGTGAAGAGCTGACTCATTGGGAAAGACCCTAATGCTGGGAAAGATTGATGGCAGAAGGAGAAGAGAGTGACAGAGGACAGGATGATTGGATGGCATCATCGACTCAATGGACATGAGTTTGAGCAAACTCCAGGAGATAGTGAAGGCCAGGGAAGCCTGGTGTGCTGCAATCCATGGGGTTGCAAAGAGCTGGACATGGCTTAGCGACTAAAGAGTAACAGCAACCTGTTGTAAAAGTGTGTTGGGCTTCCCAGATGGCCCTAGTGGTAAAGAACCTACCTGCCAATGTTGGAGAAATAAAAGATAAGTTTCTGGGTTGAAAGATCCCCTGGAGGAGGGTGTGGCAACCCACTCCAGTATTCTTGCCTGGAGAATCCTCATGGACAGACGAGCCTGGCAGGCTACAGTTCGTAGGGTTGCAGAGAGTCAAGCATGACTGAAGCAACTTGGCACGCACAGGAGCATAAAAGACGGGGTGGTTACTTCTCTCTCTGATGAAAGTGCTAACATTTCCTCCCAAATATCAAGAACTGTAAATTTTAGCCCTCTGGGGGGTAAACTTGTTTAGATTTTTTTTTTGGTATAAAATTTTAAATGCACCGTTTTTACATGGGAACCTCTACTTTTAAACAAAACCTTAAGTGTTTTTGTACTTACATTTCACAATAGCTGTCAAGAAGTAAGAATGTAAAAGGAGAGACATTTCCTCTTATCTCTTAAGCTGGGGAGACTGGAGTCATGTGAGAAGGAACTCTGTGCTGTGGACTGTTCTGTTTGACTGTTGTTGGATGGATGGCTGGATGATGGATCTGTGATTGAGGTAATGGGTAAGAAAACTGATTTTCTTTCTCAGTGCTTTCTGGAAAGTCTCAAATTGTTCTTCACAAAAAATGTAGGGAGGTTCTACAGGAGTACCCCTTTATTAAGGAGATTTCAGTTATAGCCTTTAGTTTTTTTGAAAAAGCTTTATTGAGATTTAATTCATACATGACACAACTCACTGATTTAAAACATAGAATCCATTTGTTTCTCTTTTAGGCCCAGAATTGTGAAAACATCAATTTTAGAGTATTTCATCACCCCAAGAAGAAATTCTGTATTCATTAAGCAATCACTCCCCATTCCTCCTTGTCCCCAGCCCCTGGAAACCACTAATCTGCTTTCTCTTTCTGTCTCTTTGGATTTGCCTGTTCTGGGCATCTCATGTAAATACAGTCATACAACATGTAGCATTTCATCTCTGTCTTCTTTTACTTAGCATAATTTTTTCAAGGTTCGTGTATCAGGACTTCATTTCGTTTTGTTACTGAATAGTATTCCAACATGCAAATATTCCAATGTGAGAGCACATCTGGTTTATCTGTTCATCAGTTGATAGACATTTGGGTTGTTTCTGCTTTTTGGCTCTTATGGATGATGCTGCGATGGATTCTCTTTTACAAGTCTTTGTGTGTGGACATATATTATCAATTCTTTGGGTGTATACCTAGGAGTGGCATTTTGGAAAACACTAAGGTTTTAAAAAAATTCACTGCTTAGGCTCATTTGGAAAATATGACAATGGATAGTGCTGGAAAGGTAGTGGGTTTTGTTTTTGTTTTGCCTACCCAAGGTGTGATTCAAAGGCATGTTATATGTAAATGTCTGAGGAGAGTTTCCAAAAAAGCAGCTCTACAGATGCTTCTGAGCAACAAGACCAAAGTTGGAATAAGTACTCGGCATCTTTAGGTGAGTATTTGAAGCAAATTCTGCTGCTTGTTTCCAAGATATACCACATATATAAGAAATTAAATCTTATATTTAATATTGAATGTAAGGTATGTTGCACATTGTTGTTATTACCATACATACATGATGAATTGGAAAAGATGCAATGGCTCCATGCCCATGGACTGAAAATGAGTAAAAGAAAGGGTAACGTTATAAACTATCCATTCTGTCAAGAACTATAGGAAAGATATGGATGTTTGTTATTTTTTAAAATGGTATTTTTCTATTGGGAGAAAAGCATAATGAGAAAAAAAGATGAGAAAGCAAGTGATGTTGTCAAGCTTTTGCCAGAATATGATTGATAATTACCTGCAGCTGAGCAGAAACCACGTGGGCATGCTTAGAATTTGCTCAAGCAGTTTCTAGGCTTTCTCCCTGTGGGCTGTTGAAATTCTTCAGCCCTAAGAGCATTTATTTGAACAAGGAGAATATTGCCTTGTTCTGACTATAGAGTCTATTCAAGCATGCAGAATGCATGTTTTGCTGAAATGCTCCAAAGACAGGTTGTGGAAATATTTATAATGTACACATCAGTTTATTCATATAATTTAAATGTATGCTTTTGTAATTTTAATTTTTCTCTAAAGTTCTTCAGTATCTATAAGACCAAATTTATTGCATCATTCATCACATGTGGTGTGACCTTCTTCAGGCTGAAAGTGTCCATTCAGCATATCACAACTAAAAGGTTCTCCTCCTTCTTAAATGCCAAGGCTTTGAGCTACTTACCATAATTGTTGGTGTGCCAAATCCCAGGCTTTGCACCACTGTTGCTGAAGAATAAGATAAATGACTTTGGAAGAAGTTTTCTCCCAACTGGGTGATCTTCTCAGAACCACAAATGTCCCCTTCTTCCATGCAAGGGAATAGATTGCACTCTCCCCTCTGTGAGTATAGTTTCAGCAAGTCCTTGTCATTGCTGTTAATTCAGAGGTGCTGTCAACTTGAAGGATATGGTGAATGTGAAACAAGGGGGCTCCCCACAATTCTTCTTTAGGAATAATATGATTGCTATGCCTTGATCCTTTATGAAACCAGACAGTTAGGTGACTGTTTATCCCAGGGACAAGTCTTTTCCCTATACCCTCTTCCATTTACCAGCCAAGAAAAGAATTGATCCCTCAGTCCATCCACCAGCAAGTATTTGTCAAATACCCATGCCTCTGTCATTGTTCAAAGCCTTGTAAAAAAAAAAAAAAAACAAAACTGCTTCAGCCTTCATACAGATTACCATTCTGGTTGGATAGGACACAGGAAAAGTTAGAGAATAGCATAGAGATATTAAACTGGAGTAAAACTGTATTGGAATACCTGCTAATTCCATCTAAATTGAGAGGATGGAGAATTTGGAATGATTAGAAGTGATTAACAAAGACCTCATAGAAAGTGGGCGACCTTGAACTGGCTCTGGAAGAAGATAGACTGTCAATATATGAAGTGGAGGCTCTTCCAGGCTTCTGAGGTTGGGGAAGAAATATGAGCAATGGCTCAGAGAGAGAAGCAGCCTGAACAACAGCTCCAAGGAAGAAGCAGTCCCTGCATGCATGAGATTATGATTGGAATTTCAGTTAGAGGATAAAGCAGCAAAGAAAGCTGGTTTGTAAGCACCTGAGCAAACCGTTTACTTTCTTGATGTTTCCTTGTTGGTCTCATAACATGTTTTCAATAAAAGAGTCTTCAAAGGACAAGGACTGTTGTGGTCCTTTGAAAAAGTGAAAAACTATTTTTTCAGGGACAGCTGAAAAACTGTTTTTCACTGTTTGCGTGTATATATTCAATTTGAAAAATGCCATGAAGCAAACAAAAGCAGAGTTAGGATGAAGACCCAATTCCATATACAAGTTTCCATCTTCAATTCAATGAAAAGATTAGTCCTTTTAGGTTTTTGTTTGTTCAGATGGGAAGTAAAATATAGACATGGACCTAGAAGATAATGCAGATAACAGGTTTGTTTTCTTGAGTGATGGATGTGGAATTAACAGCTCGCCTGATGAGAGAGCAGTGAGGGTGAATTAGAATGCATGCTTGGTTTTCCAGGGCATTGCTTTGGTCTCTTTTATATTTTATTGGATTTTTAAATTATGGGATCAGAAGCTTATCAAAAACACTGCTGTAAGAGAACACATTGAATACAGTTAACAAAAGGATTCAGTCCTCTGTTAACATCAGCAGTCATCCAAACGTGTACTTTTTTCCTAGCATAAAGTCATAGCTGTAGGGCTGACGTTTTGCTTATTAAAAATCACTTAAAATCTTAATATCAGATCAGGTCAGTTGCTCATTCATGTCCAACTCTTTGTGACCCCATGAATCGCAGCACACCAGGCCTCCCTGTCCATCACCAACTCCTGGGGTTCACTTATACTCAAGTCCATTGAGTCAGTGATGCCATCCAGCTGTCTCATCCTCTGTCGTCCCCTTTTCCTCCTGCCCCCAATCCCTCCCAGCATGAGTCTTTTCCAATGAGTCAACTCTTCGCATGAGGTGGCCAAGGTACTGGAGTTTCAGCTTTAGCATCAATCCTTCCAAAGAACACCCAGGGCTGATCTCCTTTAGAATGGACTGGTTGGATCTCCTTGCAGTCCAAGGGACTCTCAAGAGTCTTCCCCAACACCAAAGTTCAACAGCATCAATTCTTCGGCACTCAGCTTTCTTCACAGTCCAACTCTCGCATCCGTACATGACCACAAGAAAAACCATAGCCTTGACTAGATGGACCTTAGTTGGCAAAGTAATGTCTCTGCTTTCCAACATGCTGTCTAGGTTGGTCATAACTTTTCTTCCAAGGAGTAAGCGTCTTTTAAATTTCATGGCTGCAATCACCATCTGCAGTGATTTTGGAGCACCCCCCCCAAAAATAAAGTCTGACACTGTTTCCACTGTTTCCCCGTCTATTTCCCATGAAGTGATGGGACCAGATGCCATGATCTTCGTTTTCTGAATGTTGAGCTTTAAGCCAACTTTTTCACTCTCCTCTTTCACTCTCAATAAGAGGCTTTTTAGTTCCTCTTCACCTTCTACCATAAGGGTGGTGTCATCTGCATATCTGAGGTTATTGATATTTCTCCCAGCAATCTTGATTCCAGCTTGTGCTTCTTTCAGCCCAGCATTTCTCATGATGTACTCTGCATAGAAGTTAAATAAGCAGAGTGACAATATACAGCCTTGACATACTCCTTTTCCTATTTGGAACTAGTCTATTGTTTCAAGTCCAGTTCTAACTGTTGCTTCCTGACCTAAAAGGAAGCTTAAACAATCATAACTCAAGTTCACATCTACTTTTAAAACTCAATGGGATTTGGGAGTTGGTGCTGTAGCAGGTTGGTGATGATCTCTGTCAGTATTTCCCTCCTCCCTTTTCTCTGTTGTTCTTACTCTTACTACACACACTCTCTAAAATATATGACAAAAGTAAAATCCTGTGAAAATTTATTTTGAAGCCACAGTATCATACAGGTGTCTAATTCAGAGGGAATATCTTTAAAATAATTTACATTATTTTTGTAATCTGTACCAATGTCCCTTTTTAATTTCAGTCTTATGTTTCTGCCCCCTTCCACTCCTGCTGCCTTGGCAGGCTTTTCCCCTTTCACATTTCTTAGATTCTGGGTTTTCATTCCTGATTTTTGGCATTCAGAAATCCCTTCAGAAGAGACTTTCAATTCATGCTTCCTAAAACCTCTAATTTTCAGGTTAGCTAAATTATAAACTTCCCCATTTACAAGTGTGGCATTCCTCTGCAGCCTAACATTTTTCTAAAAATAGAATTCATTATCCATTAGATTGTATTCATTCTAATATACCAAATTAGTGCTTTAACCTTTTGTTCTTACTAGCTAATAACATTTTCAGTTTAAAAATGTAAGTCTTTTAGTCTGGGGTTACATGTGATTTTTCTTTCATCTGTTGGAAATGATTATTTTCTTCTTTTGGGTTGGAAATTAAAACTTGAATTTAATATTAGGAGAGTAGTAATTTGGCCCTATTTTCTCTGTCTGCCAACTGACTCCTTGTTCAGTGGACAGATACCAGGAAGAGTTATTGTTACAACTGAAAACAAGTGGAGATTTTAATGAAGGGTATAAAGTGAATTTTAGATGACAATTTTCACTAAAAATATCTAAACAGTTTAGCCAAATTAGTTGTGTGGTTGTGCAGACAATTCATTTAAATGTCTGAAATTCGGTTATTTGCACACAGAACCCGAACATTATTTCAGCCTTCAGTTTTGCATGTATGCCAACTGGCCAGCAATTTTTGAAGATTTAGTTCTGGCAGATTTACCTCAGACCACTGATTTTGCATTGCTTCTGTCAGTATTTTTCAGTGTTATGCTTGCTCTTTTTGGACTTTATCATTTTCTTCAGTCCAACAGTAAACATTATTCAGAATTTATTTTATGTTGGAGTAGATAGTCTTAGATACTAATTGCCTAATAAAGGCTCTCTTTCCCACTTTTTGTTTCTTCTCATGGTATTGTTTATATTTTACCTTCAATAGTTGTCCCACTACTGTATGAAAAACTTGCAGTAATTGTTGTCCCTATCTGCCCAATCCTCTGATTTGCTTCCTTATGGGAATTCAGAATAAGTTTTTTCCTGACTTAATTGAAAACTGTCATTCTTGTTGCTCTGGCCATATTGTTTTGTCAGGAACGACAACCTTCTTTGTATTATGAACATTATTTCTCATTTTTCTTTCTCTGTAAGGAGAAATTAATCACTATTATCTGAATGTTGATGGAACTACTCAAAAACTAACTTCAGAGAGTCTTAAAAGAATCATTTTAACTTAAGCCACCCAACCACTAATAATTAGGAGAATTAAAAATGCCAATAAAAACATTATCAAAATTTTCATTTATTATAGCTAATACTTCAGAGAAAGGAGTAAAAACAATTACAGAAAAGTTTAATTAGGTTTGGGAAGAACTTGGGGGACAGAAACATATTTAGACTTAGTGAAGTGACTTTTTGAGTCTTTCACAGAGAGACATTTGAATGAAAACTCTGCTTATTATCAAAAGTTAGTTTTTCTTTTTCCTCTATTGGTGTAACAGGGTTTTCTCTCAAATAGGAGCTGAAATAATTAGCCTAGTGATTTTTGCTTCCACACATTATTAGGGGAATAATCGTGATGGAGTGAAAGTGAAAGCAAAATTTAGAATAATTTTTTTTTAAGGTTGAAATTGTTAGGATTTTATTTTGTGGTCCCAGAAGAGTCTTGGATGGTGGCAGGATTTTGTATCAAATATTATCATTGTTCCCTTTTGTTATATTGTAATGAAGTTGCCTGCCCTAAACATCAACTTGACCGTTTCAACTCCTATGTTTGAGGTGTGCTGCTGGCATAATCAGACCACGATAAAACCCATGATGTACTGAGTAATGAATGTTATGCAATAAGGACTTATTATTTTTTTATTTTTTTAACAAGAAATTTTTATTTTATTTTTTCTGCTTGTTTATTTTTATTTATTTATTTAAACAAATTTATTTCTTCTTCAGAAAAATCTCTATCTTGCTAACTGTTGATTGCATATTGATTAATCAATTATTTTTCCCTGTTGCATCAAATTTTTCTGCTTAAATTTCAGCTTATAAGTGTGTTAATAAGGCACTGCCTTGAAGCAATATTTTAATTATTAAGTAGTTCAGTTTATAGAGCATTTAATGCAGATATTTTTATCAAATTGATCATAGCATAAAATTTTCTATAACATAGAAACTGGAAAAATTCCAGTTTATAATTGACTGAAGTTATTGTTAAATTTGGCCTGATCAAAATTTGGATTTCATATTCCATGGTTACCAGTGAACTCTCTGTAACAAGCTGTGATTTTCTTGTGATGGCAAGAATGCTGAGTGATTGTGATTTTTTCTGGTGTCAGCCATTCACATGATTTAGGGCTTCCAATTTCACATTGTGTACAGAAATGATGATGCTCAACTGGGGTTTGATTTGCTGAGCATGGAGATAGCAGCCTCTTCCCCAAATCTCAGTTTGATTTCAGACCAGCAAGTCTTTTAATTCTGTGAGCCTTAGACTTAGTTTTAAGGATAAACCTGGGGAAAAAAACCTTATCTCAATCCCTGTCCTGCAGAATCCTGGAAATTTTCCATAATCTTCTTCCTTAAGCCATTAGGGATCTTTGTTCACTACAAACTCTAGAAGTGCCTGTTACCATGAAGCTTTAGGAATTTTTCTGATATCTCTTCTAGTATCCTGATAACTGTAAAGAAGGGGAAAAAACTATGCAAAAAAAGAAGACTCTCATTTACAGTCCATTCCTCTAGTTGGCTCTCTTTCTGCATTGACAGTAAAAAGTTAAAACAAATTGCCATTTTATGTTGAATTCACATCGAATAATAAATGAACAAATAATCTGAATGAACAAATGATCTCTGGCTGGTGCTAGTAAAAATTACTATTTGTTGAGCTGATTGACCAATTTAGTGAACATGAATGCCTACTACTTAGAGTATTTTTGCTTAGGGTGTTCATATAATTTATTGTAAAAATTAGGACACTTTGATGTGCAGTGTTGTACAACTATCACCACTATTTTCAAAACTCTTCATCATCCCCAATGGAAACTCCGAACTCATTAAACACTCATTTCCTCTCCCCTACCAGTCCCTGGTAAAAACAGAGGTATTTTTCCTGTCTTTATGAATTTGTCTATTCTATATTCATATAAATGGAATCATGTGATATTTGTCCTTTTGTGTCTGTATTATAATTTTGTGTCTGTATTATTATTTGTGTTTGTGTTGTTTCAAGATTGTACATGTTGTAGCAGGTATCAGAATTTCTTTTTAATGGCTTAATAATATTCGATATATATTTATATATTATTTTATTATATATAATAATGAGACAGGGTGCTCAGGGCTGGTGCACTGGGATGACCCAGAGGGATGGGATGGGGATGGAGGTGGGAGGGGGATTCAGGATGGGGAACACATGTACACCCGTGGTGGATTCATGTCAGTGTATGGCAAAACCACTGCAATATTGTGAAGTAATTAGCCTCCAATTAAAATAAATAAATTTATATTTTAAAAAAAGATTGTACATGTTGTAGCAGGTATCAGAATTTCTTTTTTATGGCTTAATAATATTCCTTATACATTTTATATTATTTTATTATATATAATAATATATATTATTTTTATATGTAATAGAGTAGAATAATATTAATATATGTGGTAATATTCCATTATATATATATATATATGTATATATTCTTTATCCACTCATCTGTTGATGGACACTTGTGTTGCTTTTTACCTTTTGGCTACTGTGAATGGTGCTGCAATGAACACTGGTATACAAATAAAAAGAATCAGGACACTTTGGAGTGTCAAAAGGTGCACTATCAATAATTATACCAGAGTAACAAGGATAACATAAAACTACTGATTAAACCTCACCTGAAATGTCTTGTTCTTCTCCCTTCCACCTGCATTCAAGTGGTACCCACTTTAGAAGGGCCAGATCAACTCTCTTCCAAGAAGGATCTTTGGAGTACTTTGGCCTTCCTTTTGCTGAATTATCGAGGCATCAGTGGTCCAAGCATGTCAGAAATTAGAATGTTTTATGTGCCTAGGAAAGAATTATGTGCTGTTATTTGATGTGTATTTGCTCTCTCTTACCTTCTTGAGTGCAAAGACTATGTCTTCTTGAAACACTGACAAACACTGCAAGTGCCCAAAGTCAGGAGAGAAGAAATTCTTGTTGAGAAGTTGACTATAAATAATGCTATGGTAAATATCCCCATATATCCATCTTGAACTCCACATCTTATTATTCTAGTAAGAAGCATTGCCAAAAGAGGAATCAGTGATTCAAAGGTTATGAATAATGTTAAGGATTTAGGCATATTGCAGAGTTACTTTCTGGAAAGGTTAGGCCATTAAACATGCCTCTGAGTATTTCACGTGCCAACATTAAATAGTTAAAAAAAAATTAGCCACCCTGAGAAATAGTATCATTTTGTTATTTTAATTTCTATTTATCTCATTTTATTTTCACATGACTATTAGTTGGTTAAAGCTTGCTCAACATTTAAATGAAAATAATTTGCTGTGTATATAGCTTAAACCACCAAATGTAAAAATAAATATATAAATATGAGGAAGTTTGTAAGTGAACATCTATAAAGTGTTCCTTATGTGCTTTGTGAATATTATTTGATCCTCCTGGCAACTCTAAGTATGAAAGTGAAAGTGTTAGTCGCTCAGTCATGTCTGACTCTTTGCGACCCCCTGAATTATAGCCTGCCAGGCTCCTCTGTCCATGGGATTCTCCTGGCCAGAATACTGGAGTGGGTTGCCATTTCCTTCTCTAGGGGATCTTCCCGACCCAGGGACCAGCGATTCAGTTGTCTTAGTTCAGGCTACTACAACGAAATGCCATAGACGAGGTAGCTGAATGTGTGCACGTGTTTGTGCTCAGTCATATCTGGCTCTTGCGACCTCGTGGATTGTGGCCTGCCAGGTTCCTCTGTCCATGGAATTTTCCAGGCGAGAGTACTGATAGCAGAACAACAGACATTTAATTCTCTCAGTTCTGGAGGTTGGGATTCCAAGATTAAGGTGCAGGCAGATTTGGCTCCTCGTGAGAACTCTCTTCTTGGCTTGCAGATAGCTCCCTCTCCCTTTGTCTTCACATGGTGGAGAAAGAACTCTGGTCTTTTCCTGTTCTTATAAGGATACTAATCCCATTATGGGGGCCCCCATCCTCGTCACCTCACCTAAACCTGATTACTTCCCTAAGGCCTCACTTACAAATACCATCACACTGGGGGTTGTGGTTTCACCATATGAATTTTGAGGAGACACAAGCATTCAGTCCATAGCAACAATATATCAAAAGGATGAATTGAATCCACGTCAATACTGCTTCCATGTATTTGTGAAAACTGGAAGAGTTTTTAATTTGACAGTTGAGCTGCAGTTCCTGCTAAGTCTTAATGTATCAAACAGAATTAGAGAAATTGTATTTAGTTTTTATACTGCGATCATTTATGCAGAATTTGTAGGAGTTAGATTTAGGTCAATTAAAAGCAATGTTCTAAGGGAAAATAAAGAAGGAGATAAATAATCTAACTTAGAGGGCTATTGTTCAAACCAAATTGCTTTGCAAGTGATAATAGTTAACCTGTGATTGGGGTGTTTCAATTCTCTGCCTCAAAGGCAGGTTTTAATAAGACACGAAAATAATAATCCCACAGGTTTTATGTCAGTAGGATAGGAAATTGCTATGTGTTTTATTAGGAAATGAAATATGCCTTTCCAGTGGTTATCACCCTAAAACACACTTTTCTCTTACTTTTATTTTCTTAACTTGATGTCTTTGCTAGAAAACATATATGTTAGCTAATCTGTGGCCAGCAGCAAGTGTCTGCATGTTTTAACTATTCCCAAACTTCATTAATTAAGTAGCTTGAAAATAGTGCTTCATTTCTAGTTAAATATTAATAATTTAACCATTAATATTGGATCATCAGGAGAATATCAATGTCATATTTAAAGTAAATACTCTTGATGCATTAAAGGACTCCAGTCAGGTATTAGAAAGTAAAACTGTTTTCTCTAGACCATGGCCATTTCATGGGCCAGATTCAGTCTTGCATGCAATTTTTTTTTCTTACAACCCAGAAGAATTATTTTGTGACACATGAAAATTACATGAAATTCAAATATCAGTGTCCATAAGTAAAGTTTTATTGGAACAGACACACTCATTTATTTATGTATTGCCTCTGGGTGCTGTTGTGCTATCACACCAGAATCAAGTAGTTATGGCAGAGACTCTATCCCCCTGAAAGCCTAAAATAGTTACTATTTGATCATTTATAGAAAATATTTGCTGACACCTGCTCTAGACTTCTGTGCATCTCTTTGCCCATACTTTGTGATCTTTTAAAACAACACTAGAACAGACACAACTTGGGGAATCATGCAATGTGAAAAGAAGTTCATTTTACCTTTTTAGGGAAGAGATGATTACAGTTTATCTTGATGAATTTTTTATTTAATGATATAATACTGCAGCACAGACAGCATAAGCTCTTTTATCTATGCATATTTAAAATGATCATAGATTTCCAGGGGCCAGAATTATCTGAAGTGTTATTTCTGTTCTCTCTGTGTGAGTGACATGTCTTTTAGCACAAAGATCAATAACTGTCTTCAATTTATTTGTTTTCAGCATTTTAAAAACACAGTACCATGGGAACGCATGTAAGAATTAAAGATTTTAAAATTAAAAAAAAAATAAAAATAAAAAAAAAATAAAAACACAGTACCAGGTAGTTCAATGGACTCTTTCATTGTTATTTCATTTAATCCTCTCAAGAGCCCAAATAAATTTTGCATATCGATTTTAGTGATGAGGAAATGGGCCCCCCAAAGTGATGTTTTTTTGTTTAACGTTGGATAGCTAATCAAAGATTGCTCCAGAATCTATACCTTAATTCACCTAATAGCAAAGCTTCACCCAAAGTATTTTGTCTTATTGCTAAAGGAAGAATGTGATTAACATGGGTCAAAAATCTTTTCCCAACTCATTTTTTTCTACCCCATACTATTCTTCCACTCATCCAAATAGAAAACAATATCTATGCATTCATCTATCTTTCCATCCATCTATCCATCAAATATCAAATGTTTATTGAGTACCTAGTCCATGCCAATCATCATACTAACTGCACTAGGCATTAAGCATACAGTGGTGAGCACAAGAGATGTGGTCCCTGTCCTCATAGAGGTTACAGTCCTTTTTCATCTACCAGAACTACATGGAAGATGAGTTTTATTTGCCCACAGATCTCGGGCTCAGGCACCCCCATCACATATGGAGTTGGATGTATACATAGTTCAGCACCTGCCATTTCAGATGTCACTTGAATTGGACTTCTTGAATATCTTGCTTTTGTGAATAGTCTAAATAGTGGAATGAAGATGTTATAATTTAATTTTAAATGGAGGATGAAAAATGTGTCAGACATTAGCCTTTTAAAAAAAAAAGCATAACACTTTACTTAAGTATTCGCCTCGGAGCTGCTGAATTCTACTAACCACCATGTATATCTTTGGTTATACATTTTTCTTGATCCTGTTCCAAAAGATACTTACCTATTACTTGTTTTGAGAGAGCAGAAACCAGCAGAGGGTAATTAAAAAACTTGACCTCTAGGCTAAACAGACATTAGGCACTGGTTGGGGAAGCCTCAGATTCTCTTCAAAGAACTTTCTGGTGAAACTTGGAAGTGCTGTATGGCTGCTGGGAGAAGTTTTGTTTTGGTAGTAGTTACTGGTTAGGCTCTGTAAATTTTCCTTTCAGAAGTTTGGCTGGTTCTCAAACACTGCCTTTAAGAATTGTATTTTGTAAGTTAAGAGCAGAAGCTATTATTAGCTGTGTGTTTGTGGTTGAAACATGAGGTCAGATTTGGCAGAGAACTCTTGAGGGTGTGTGAAGAGGAACCTCAACCCAGCATCTTGCTGCCACTTGGTGCCTTGAGGAGCAGCTTATTCTTAGGACCAGAAAGAATGACTTTGCCTTCCAATTTGCAGGATTATGTGCTTTAATAATGAAATGCTACCTTTGGCAGTTAAGGAGTGACCTGTTGCATTTTCCCCCATAATTCAATGTTCTACAGAGGAGAATGTCTTATTAGTTCAGTGACCATGTTGGTCTTATTTATTATTGTACCCCCAGCTCCAAATTCAGTGCTTGGCATAAATAATAAATATTTGTTAAGTGAATGAGTAAATTAAAAATGATGGTAAAGAGAAAGTTTAGATTAAGGACAGAGGTTAAATGAAAGAGTAGATGTTTGTAGTCAGAGCACATTTGTGGGTTAAGCATTTCCAAGAGATGGCAGATACCCCAAGGTGAGGTGACCTTGGAGTAAATCTGGAGTTTTCTGGACCAGAGGAAATTGAGAAACCGTGACATTATGGGTTGCACAGATGCTGAAATCATTAAAGGTAATGACAGGGAAGAAGGTGAAGATAGAGGAAAGTAGCCAAGTGCCCTCCTTTTGTAGTTCTCTTGGGATGAATTGACTAATTTTGTTTAGATGTAGAAATATATGTAACACCTACAAGACCCACTCTCCAACTTGTATGCATTCATGTGCGTGCATACGTGCAAACCCGCACACGTGCACACACACGGAGTAGTGTCTGAAGCATCTGAGATGATCACATGACAATAATAATGGTTAAATGCTCATTGTAGGCAAATAACCAAAATTAGCCATGGTTGGGAGCTATGGAATGATTAGTATACATAATTATTTTCCACTGATAGCAAAACAGAAAATATTTATACACATCTGAAATTTTTAAACAGGGAGAAAACAATTCTAGTTTGCCAAACTGTCTTTATATCCATTTTGTTGAAAATGCTCTGTATTAGGGAAGAAGAGTTCATCTGTTCACTGCCTGCTTGCTTTGATTTTTGCTGGTACTTTCAGGGGAGCTTTGGAGGAAGTGGTTATCATTATTCCAGTTCACAGTCATACCTAAAATTGCGTATGACTAGAATTTCTTTATGCTCTGATAATCAGCTTGCTGTAGAGTACCACAGAAGGAAACATAGTCTTGCTGCTGTTTGAAAGTGAAAGTCACTCAGTCGAGTCCGACTCTTTGTGACCCCATGGACTGTAGCCCACCAGTCTCCTCTGTCCACGGGAATTCTTCAGGCAAGAATACTGAAGTGGGTGGCCATGCCCTCCTCCATGGGATCTGCCCAATCCGGGGATCGAACACAGGTCTCCCACATTGCAGGAAGATTCTTTCCCAGCTGAGACACCAGGGAAGCCATGCTGCTGTTGGCATAGATGCAAAATATACAAGGAATATAGCTATTTTAAAAGGAAGCTTTTGTAAAAATAAACTCATAAGGCTTTCAATAAGGAATCCTTCAAATCCTCAATTGTAGACAATAATGCAATTCTTTTTTTTATAGGTTCGTTTATATCTTTAGTAAATCAGAAGATGATGTTAGAGGACAGTTGTTCTTCCATTGTAACACTCGTAGAATTTCACTGTAGCTTTCAAATAATTGTCTGTGAAATAGTTTTGTGATTTCTCTTTCAGAAGTTTAGCCATGACAGCAAAATCATAAATATTTCCCCCTATGTCAAACATTTTAGGTGGCAGTTGGATCCACCTAGTACATTTTGTTTCCCTCTAAAATCTCAAATATTACACAAGCCAGTTCTTTTCAACAGTTGTGGCTTAATAAACAATTGGATAGCAAAGTGATTTATTGCAAAGAAAATGGTTCATATTTGTCTCATTTTTTTCTCAGATTTAAAGTGACATTCAGCACACTTTTATATCACATTGTTAATGAAAGTTTGATAGCTCAGTTGGTAAAGAATCTGCCTGAGTGCAGGAGACCCTGGTTTGATTCCTAGGGTGGAAAGATCGGCTGGAGAAGGGATAGGCTACCCACTCCAGTATTCTTAGGCTTCCCTTGTGACTCAGCTGGTAAAGAATGCGCCAGCAATGTGGGAGACCTGGGTTCAGTCCCTGGGTTGGGAAGATCCCATGGAGAAGGCAAAGGCTACCCACCCCAATATTCTGGCCTGGAGAATTCCATGGACTGTACAGCAAAGAGTCGGACACAACTGAGCGACTTTCACTTCACTTTAATGAAAGTTTACCTATGGCTCTAAAAATAAGAAAAAGAGAAAGTGAGTTGACTAGAAAAATAATTTTAGAATTTGAATTTTGTGGAAATAGTAGCTTTGTTCTAAATGGGGCATGTTCCCCAAAGGCTTGGAGGTTGCAAATGCCAGTCTCTGCACTCCACAGGGAAAATGATTTCTATAATAACAACCATCATTTAATAAGGGATTATTACTTATCAGACTATGTACTGGGTGAATTTGATCAATAATTACATTTAGTCCTCCCATTGTTAATCTTGTGTAAATTCTGTTAAACCTCCCTTTACATATGAGAAAACTGAGGCCCAAAGATTAGATAATATACTCAATGTCATGAAATCAGTAAGGGCAGAACCAATGTTTGCAGCCAGGTTTGTGTTCTAATCACTTCGACCTAATTATGCTGTAGCTGCTGCTGCTGCTGCTAAGTCGCTTCAGTCGTGGCCGACTCTGTGCGACCCCATAGACGGCAGCCCACCAGGCTCCCCCATCCCTGGGATTCTCTAGGCAAGAACACTGGAGTGGGTTGCCATTTCCTTCTCCAATGCATGAAAGTGAAAAGTGAAAGTGAAGTCGCTCAGTCGTGTCCGACTCTTAGCGACTCCATGGACTGCAGCCCACCAGGCTCCTCCGTCCATGGGATTTTCCAGGCAAGAGTACTGGAGTGGGGGGCCATTGCTTTACAGTTGCTACCACTGAGGGAAACATAATAAAGACAATTTATTTGTAACATGTATGTTTATGTATTTATGACTAACCTCAGCATTTTTATATGTTCTAAAAAACTCTATAAGTGGTATGATTTTTAGGTATCATTCTGCAACATATTTTCTTTTCACATCATAATTTTAATTATTCTTGTTAACTTTTATATGGTATTCTACTAAATACTTCATGCATATAATATCAATTCTTTTATCTTTTTCTATTGATGAACAGCATTTTCTTCAAAATTTCGTTGGGTGTTCTTAGACACTTCTTTTATATAAATTTTATGATAAACTTTTGAAGTTCTAAACAATCATGTTGAAATTTTGTTTGGAATTTATTTATTAATTTAGGAAAATTGACGTATATGATATTGAATCTTATCATAAAATGGTGTACTTCTTCATTTTTGCGAGTGTGCATGTTCAGTCATGTCCAGCTGTTTGCGATTCCATGGGCTGTAGCCCGCCAGGCTTCTCTGTCCCTGGAATTCTCCAGGCAAGAATACTGGAGTGGGTTGCCATTTCCTTCTCCAGGGGATCCTCCTGACCCAGGGATTGAACCTGAGTCTCCTGGGCAGCAGCATGTGGATTCTTTACCACTGCACCACTTCTTCACTTAGTAAATTGATATTCTCTTTTCTTAGCACTTAAAAATGTTCTAAACACACCTTATGCTAATTTTATTACGTGTATTCCTAGGAGCCTTATAGCTATAGCCTTATTGATATTTTGTATGATGTATTTTCTTCCTAATTTGGTTATTACTGGTATATGGTAAGACCATTGATTATTGTGTGTTGAACTTCTCCTATTTGTCCTAATAATTTGTCTATAAATTCTTCAGGCTTTCTATGAAAGATCATCATATCATCACCAGTGTGTGATGTTTTCTTTCTTTCTAATCCTTATACCTCTTTACTTTTGTTTTGTTTTTGTGTATATTGATTATGGCATTCGGAAAAGGCTAGAGTGACAGTGGTGGTCTAACATTTTGTTTGAGGGCTTTTTTTTTTAATGCTTATCAGTTTAAGAAAGTCTCTTTTAATTCTTATTTGCTAAGAGCTTTTAAAATAATGTATAAGTGATGATTTTTTATGGACTTTTTTCCTTTAATATGATGTGGTATATTATATTTTTAGCTTTATTTTACTTTGAACCATCCTTGCATTATTGATATATATGCTAGATTTTAAAAATTCTTTCAGACTTTGACATCTATTTTTATTGTCAGGTAGTTCTACAATTTTAATTATTCATACAAACTTATTCATATAAAATTATTCATCCCTATCAAACTGATATAAAAAACATTCTGGCTTCATTCAGAGAATTGGTTAATTTTCCCCATTTTCTGAAGTTGTTTGAACAAACTACAAAACTGTCTGGGCCTGATTGACATTTTCAGGGGCATACTTCTAATTGTCAATTAAATTGCTTTAATGATTATCTATTCTGTTTTGTGTCTTCTTGAGCAATTTTCACAATTTTAAAATTTCTTTTAAATTATCTATTTTATCCACATTTAAAAATTCATTTCATTATGTTCATATTATTCTTTCATGATTTAGAAGCTTTACTGTACTTGTATTATTAATTATTAAGTTCTGCATCATCAATTATTAATGTTTGTATTAATTATAAATATTTATATTATTAATATTGTGTATATGTGTATTTTCTCTTAGTATATCTTAAGATTTTCTATTTTATTCTTTTTAGTAAAAAAAAACTTTCAGTTTTACATATCTTTATTATATCTTATTTTCTATTTCATCAGTATCTACTTTTCTCTTATAGTCTATTTTTCTTGTGTTTTATTTATTCTTGAAATGCATTGAGAATATATCATAGGTCAGGCACCACTGATATATTTGGCATACAATTAGTACAAAACTTTAGCAGTTATTAGAAATAACTGTTCCTGATTTAGCCAATCCAGCCTTCTTTTTAGAATTCCTAATAAGAGGTTCTAGATCTCTAATAAATGTCTAAAGTTGGAGACCCTCAAACCATCCACCCTGATTCTTTTTTTTAAATTAATTTATTTTTATTGAAGGATAATTGCTTTATAGAATTCTGCTGTTTTCTGTCAAACCTCAACATGAATCAGCCCTAGGTATGCATATATCCCCTCCCTTTTGAAACTCCCTCCCCTCTCCCTCCTCATCCCACCCTTCTAGGTTGATACAGAGCCCCTGTTTGAGTTTCCTGAGCCATACAGCAAATTCCAAAATTCCCGCTGGCTATCTATTTTACATATGGTTACGTAAGTTTCCATGTTACTCTCTCCTTAAATGGTCTTTCACAAGTCTTAATTTTTTTCTCTTTCCTCTGGTTTCTGGGCAAATTACTTGCTACCAAAATATAATTTACTAATTTACTTTTCAGCTATTTCAGGTCTAAAGATTATCCCATCTTTTGAGTTTTCAATTTTAAAAACTATATATTTTTCCGATTTTCAATTGATTTCTTTTTACAGTTGCCTTTTCTTCTTTCCTTCTGCTTGATTTTGTGTCATAATTTCTTCTATTTTTGCAGATGTGATTTCATCTGTTATTTTCCTGAACATTTTAAACATACTTATTTTAAAGAGGGTAGGATGATTTGAGAGAATAGCATTGAAACATGTATATTACCATATGTGAAATAGATCACCAATCCAAGTTCAACGCATGAAACAGGGCACTCAAAGCTGGTGCACTGAGACAACACTGAGGGATGGGATGGGGAGGGAGGTGGGAGGGGGGTTCAGGATGGGGGACACATGTACACCATGGCTGATTCATGTCAACGTATGGCAAAAATCACTACAATATTGTAAAGTAATTAGCCTCCAATTAAAATAAACTAATTAATTTTTTTAAAAAAGAAAAAAATATTTTTCAAACTATTTTATAAAATTAATTTCGTCAGAGTGAACTAACATTCTGAATATTTATACTATTGGCTGTCTTTTTCAGTGTTATATTTCTTCACATGTTTTATAATTTTGGTTCATAGGCTAATTTTGAGTGGGATGTTTTGTTTGTATTTTTCTGGCTCTCTCTCTTACTCATTTGTTCTTGTTCTTTCATTCTCTTTCCTCTCTCTCTCTCTCTTTTTTTAGTGGGATCTCTCTCTCTCTCTCTTTTTTTAATGGGATCTCATTGTGTCTGGCATTTTTCAGTTGACTTCTACCTGGGTCCCCAGAACACAACCACATTAATATGCTGATTTGGAGTTCCTGTCCCGTAGTGAGATTTGAAATAATACAGAGCCAGTCTCCAGCCAGTAGCATCTTCGTTCAGATCTTGGTCTAAGCAGACTGCGTTGATGCCGCTTGCTTCCATAGGTCTTCAGCTACTTATAATCCAGGATTTCTCAGTAAGAAAACTGTTGACGTTTTGGTCCAGATGGTTCTTTGTTGTGAGGGACTGTCTTGTGCATTATAGGATGTTTACCAATATCCTTGGCCTATACTCAGTAAATACTCATTAGAAGCACTTCTTTCTCTCTAGTTACATCAACAAAAATGTCTCCACACATTGACAAAAGTTCTTTGGGGAACAAAGTAATATCTTCCTCCTTGATAACCAGTGGTATAATCTGTAAGTCCTGGGATCAATTAGGAATAATTGACTTAACTTCTTTTAACAAGCAGAGTGTTCTAGCTTTACACCTAGAATATGACCCATGTTTAGTGCTTCATATTAAATAGAGGACTTTAAATCCCCCACTCTAAAAGAAATTTCTGCCCCTGCCCCTTTTAGGGCCCAGCATCCAGCAGGCTGTGACTTCATGCTCACTGCTACTGGTTCCTGAGGATGTATATTGTAGTTTGTATTTTGCTGTTGTCTTTTGGTATTTTCCTTTTATATTTTACTCTCACAATTATCTATATGAAACAGAGGGGACACACTACAACCTAAATTTAAAATTCTTTCTTACCCACAAGTCACGTACGCCTGGTTAGTCACTTCAGTCGTGTGCGACTCTTTGAGACCCCATGGACCGTAGCCCGCCAGGCTCCTCTGTCCATGGGATTCTCCAGGCAAAAATACTGGAGTGGGTTGCCATGCCCTCCTCCAGGGGATTTTCCCCATTCAGGGTTTGAGTCTGAGTCTCCTGCGGCTTTTGCATTGCAGGCAGATTCTTTACCTCTGAGCTACAGGGAAGCCCAACAGTCAGAAGGAAAGTCATAGAAGAAAGTTTTACAGAAAGTGTTTAAAGTTTTTTCTTTGAATTTGAGTTTCTTTTTCCTGTTTGTTCAATTCCTTTAGATACTTTTTTATTACCTCCCTGCCTCAGCTTGATTATGATTTTTTTCATCTTTTTAAAAATTTATAACAAAAGCCACTATAAACCTGTTTTGTTTGTAGCCAAATCATATGTTTAGCGTATTGATCAGACTAAATAAAACCTCTAGATATTTTTTAATGATTTGTGCAGACATGTCTCTGTGGCTTTATATATTATCTCTTTGGGACAGAGAATAGGCATTGCATGTTGCAAATCAAGAAAATGAGATTATCCTACAAAGTAAGGAGTAGAGTAAAGGAAAGTGCTGCCTGTAGTTATAATGCAGAAGGACATTGAAGTCTGTGAGAGAGAAGAGGGCAGCAGGAGATTTAGACCTTGCTGGAAAATCTTCAGGAATGAAGCAAAATGTAGCCAAGTTGGAACCTACTCAGGCCCTGTCCCTCCATGTTAAAGTTAGTTAAGTCAAGTCCAGTATCTATTTATAGTTAAGCTTTGGTTTTTATTTAATGATGTTGGACAAGGATAGGAGAGTGGGGGAGGGGACTGCTAGGAGGAAGGGAGGAGGCAAAGCTGCTGATATGCTGATTTGTTGTTTGGACCCAGCCCTTCATCACACACAGATTTCTAGCCAAACATAATGAAAATTAGTTTTATTAGAGGGCAGTAATCCATGTCAACATTTTCACTACAAGCCGAGTGAAGACATCAAGTCCCTAAAGACTGAATAAACTGTAGAACAAATCATGCTGCTCTTTTTCATTGAGTCACCAGACGTGCGTTGTCATGGATCCCACCTAAGGCTTAAATGCCTTTATAAATTATGCTTTTATATGTTAACAAAATGAAGTTAATAAGACAATCCTGCATTAATGTTTAAACATAGATTGTTTTCGAGCTGTAAAGAGCTTTAGAGACAGACAACTAATTCAACATTTCAGTGCTGTAGAGGAGAAAACCAAGATTTGAGAATTCAAGGAACTTGTTTAAAGCTGCAAAGTATCTTGGTTCCAGAACAGGGACTAGATCCTATGTATTCCTCCTAATCCAAGCTGTTGCTACTTCTGCCCCAAAGAGAATTAATTTTAATTTTGGTCGCTAGCCATAAATACTTTTCTGGTTGACTTATGTTCTCTGCTTTTAAAGTTGGAAATAGATTAAAGTTTATAGTTCTCATAAATTAGCTTCAGTTACTAAGGAGATTAGTGTATTATTAATCCCTCCTATTTAAAAAAATTCTTTACTAAAGCCCACCTTCCTTGAAAAGTGATATTATCCAAAGGATTAACTCTCCAGCCATGCACTCAGAGAGGATTGTGAATAGGGATGGTCTGCATTTTGAAAATCTTTGTTTTCCTGTTAATTGTCTGGGTTTAAATGTTGTAGAAAAGCAGAGGGGCTTATATTGACAATGCTTGTACTTAAAGGTGTAGATGAAATGTCTTCTATGTATATGTAACCATTGTTCACTCATGCAATTTGATTTTATGTTGGAATTTCAATAGCATGGATTGGGTAATGGCCATCTAGTTATTTATCCACTGCTGCCTGCTGCTGCTAAGTCGCTTCAGTCGTGTCTGACTCTGTGTGACCCCATAGATGGCAGCCTACCAGGTTCCCCCATCCCTGGGATTCTCCAGGCAAGAACACTGGAGTGGGTTGCCATTTCCTTTTCCAATGCATGAAAGTGGAAAGTGAAAGAGAAGTCTCTCAGTCATGTCTGACTCTTTAGCGACCCCATGGACTGCAGCCTACCAGGCTCCTCTGCCCATGGGATTTTCCAGGCAAGAGTGCTGGAGTGGGTTGCCATTGCTTTCTCCTATTTATCCACAAGACATAATATTATGTATGAAGAAGTATGTTATATAGAGCAATCACTTTTTATTTCTTCACTTCTTTTTGGTGATTTCTACTTATGGCACATGTATGTTGTCCATGTCAATTAGCCATGTATGGGCCCACTACAATTTACAGTAAATCATTGGGTAAAGTGTTTTATAGAATACATGATACTATAAATGTGAAAATGATATAAACCCCTAGAATATATCAGCTATCAATGAATGTGCTTAGTCTTTCAGTTCTGTTCAGTTGCTCAGTCATGTCCAACCTTTATGACCACATGGATTGCAGCACGCCAGGCCTCCCTGTCTATTACCAACTCCTGGAGCTTGCTCAAACTCATGTCCATTGAGTCGGTGATGCCATCCAACCATCTTATCCTCTGCTGTCCCCTTCTCCTCCCACCTTTAGTCTTTCCCAGCATCAGGGTCTTTTCCAATGACTCAGTTCTTCGCATCAGGTAGCCAAAGGATTGGAGTTTCAGCTTTAGCATCAGTCCTTCCCATTGAATATTCAGGACTGATTTCCTTTAGGATTGACTGGTTGGATCTTCTTGCAGTCCAAAGGACTCTTAAGAGTCTTCTCCAACACCACATTTCAAAAGCATCAATTCTTTGGTGCTCAGCTTTCTTTATAGTCCAACTCTAACATCCATACATGACTACTGGAAAAACCATAGCTTTGACTAAAACAACCTTTGTTGTCAAAGTAATGTCTCTGCTTTTTAATTTGCCATCTCTGCTTTTTAATATGCTGAGATTTCTACTTCTTAAAATGGAGTCATATACTTTGGTAGAATCTTCCATTTTGAAGGAAAGCTGATGTGCAACATAACCATTTATGTGTGGGCTAAGTCACTTCAGTCGTGTCTGACTCTTTGCAACCCTATGGACTATAACCTGCCAGGCTTCTCTGTCCAAGGGATTGCCAGGCAAGAATACTGGAGTGGGTTGCCATGTTCCCCTCCAGGGGATCTTCCGGACTCAGGGATCGAACCAGTCTCTTATGTCTCCTCCTTTGGCAGGCAGATTTTTTATTACTAATGCCACCTGGGAAGCCCCATTATGTGTATGTGTAATGCTATATTGTTTTCCTGTGGTGCTATAACAAATTACCATAGACTTAGTGGCGTAAGGAGCTTCCCTTGTGGCTCAAACAGTAAAGAATCTGGCTGCAATACAGGAGACCTGGGTTTGATCCCTGGGTTGGAAAGATTCCCTGGAGAAGGGAATGGCAATCCACTCCAGTACTCTTGCCTGGAAAATCCCATGGACAGAGGAGCCTGGTGGGCTGCGTCCATGGGACTGCAAAGAGTCGGACACGACTTAGCTACTCACTTTCACTTTTAGTGGCTTAAGTCAGCACACAATTATTAACTTACAGTTCTAGAGGTCAGATATCTGAAATGGGTATCAATAGGCTAAAACTGTGTCAGCAACTCTGTGGCCAAAGCTTTTATAGTTCCCTACCCATTTAAGAGCCAGGTTGTTCACTCAAAGGAATGTATTATGATGGCTAACACATTAGACCAGACCAGTTTTTCAACCTCAGCCCTACTGACATTCTGGGCCAGGCAATTAATTCTTGGTTATGAAGAGCTGTCCTCTAAATAGTAGAATGTTTAGCAACATTCCTGGTCTCTCTCACTAGATGCCAATAGCACCTCTTCTCCAGTCCTGACAACCAGAAAATGTCTCCAGATATTGCCAAAAGTCCCCTACAGGGCAAAACTTCCCTGCTCCTCCTTAAGAACCGCTGGACTAGGTAGGCATAGAAGGCTTGGGTTTGAATTCTGTCCTCCACACATTACTTTGCAACCTGAGGGTGTCACTTGAACCTGTTAAAATATTTCAACCTTTTAAAAATGAGTAAAATGAGCCTCAGAAGGGACAGTATAGATAAAACAAGTCTGTAAACTGTAGTTGTTCTGCAAGAAATCAGCATTGTTTATATTTATCTATGCTTAGCATTTGAATTTAAGTATAGCTATTAACAGTTCAGTACTGATACACTGTCTCATAATATTTGACTTTTTAAAAAATGTTCCATTTATGACAATAGATTATGGCTTGAAAGAGATGTTTTAGGCATTTTTTCTTGGCTGTTGGTGCTTGTGAGAGGGCAAAAATAAGTAGGACTGGGTCTTTTTTAGTGGAGGACCATCTTTGAAATAACTAGGAGTTGCTTTGTGGCCTTCTCAATACTCACAGAGTGCAGCCTGCCCATAGAACTTGCACAGATGTTCTGTAAATTACTTTGATCCATCTAGCAGTTATTGAACATCTGCTCCTGCTGGGAGTAGAAAGAAAAATGAGTCAAGGTTCTGTCCCTTAGGGTACTTACAGGAGTAGTAGGAGAAAAGGCGTTGACTACTGAAGTGCTTTGAAAAGAGTCAGGGCAATATAAAGAGAAGATTCAGTTTGTAAAACAAGCAGTGAATTGGGGGAAGGGCTGACCAAAGTGCAGAATGAAAAAGCTCATGGATCCACAGAATGGATCATCATTCACAGAAATAGGAGCACAGCGTGGAGGAATGAAGTGGAAAAGGAGAAGGTGGGAGCACAGTCTCCCTGAGAAAAGTGGGCCCCCTTCTGGAAAGGGCAGTTCTCAGGAAGAGACAACTGGAGCTAATATGCACAGTGCTGGAAATGGGTCCACCAGGGTGAGGGAGCCTGGAAATGGTACCACAGCATCCACTATAGGCTCTGATGTCCCTCAACCTTTTTTTCCTAAGGAGGCTTTAAATTTAAAAATATTTTTAATTGAAGTATCATTGATTTGCAATATCATATTAATTTGAGGTGTACAGCATAGTGATTCAGTAGAAGCCATTTTTAGACTTTTTTCCCTAATTGACCCTTCCACATGAAATTTTAATAGTATAGATATGCTGTTTATTTATGTAGTGCATGCATATCTGTACTCTATACATAACAAAGAGTAAATTTTCTTCTCCCTCCAAAATCAATTTTTACCCTCTGGGTGATGATGTCACCCTGCTGAGAATGCATGCACTAAACCCATCATTAATGAATTGTGTTCTTGTTCTTGGTTCCCCTAATGCATAAAGGCCTTACCAATAATTTTGTGTCAGGGGCTGCCCTGAAAACAACTCCCTTATCAGCTCTTGAGGGAAGAGACTAGAAGTGGAGATTCTGAGAAGCACAGACACAGTGATTCTGCTTGTGTGCCTTGTGTCTGCCCAATAGGTCCTTGAGGTAGGGCTTGAGGTGGAGTTGACTGTGTGGGCCATGTAGAAGTTTCTGTTTGCCAAATTTGACATACAGGGAAGTAGGTGCCGCCAGCAAAGTTTCCGGCCCTCAAATGGACCATGTGGCACATGAACCATGGGTGAGGGACGATGATGGCCTTGAGACTAAAACCCTTCTAGTTTCTTGCCAAGCACTTCTGGCTTGATCTGGGGTTATTAGAAACAGGTCAAACTAAAAATAAAGTACATTCTTATATTCTCTTTTGGTATTTTTATTCATGCATAGAGCTCCCTCAGAAACCTGGGAGTGGGGATTAGAGGTAGATGGCAGGCAGGATTTAATCCAGAGGTATCCTACCCACCAACCACAGACTCTTCCTAAAAGTGTTATTGTATTTCCCCTTTTCCAAAGAATGGCAGCCTGGCCACAAACTATAGAGCCAGAAGTATGATGGGACTGATGCTCAAAAGTTTTCTGGCTTAATTATAGATAGTAAAATGACAGTTAAGAAGTATAGTGAAGTCACTCAGTCGTGTCCGACTCTTTGTGATCCCATGGACTGTAGTCTACCAGGCTTCACTGTCCATGGGATTTTCCAGGCAAGAGTACTGGAGTGGGGTGCCATTTCCTTCTCTAGGGGATCTTCCTGGCCCAGGGATCAAACCCAGGTCTCCTGCATTGCAGGCAGACGCTTTACCCTCTGAGCCACTAGAAGCTCTGTCAGGGCTTCTAGTAACTTTGTGTGTTAGGGTTTTGGTTGCTCTTAATCTAAGCTGACTGAACTAGCTTAAGGATGTTTCATAAAAGTATTATAGGACTACCCATGGATTCTAAGAGCAGGGATATAGCCAGATAGCAGGAAAAGTTTGGAACCTAAAATTAGAATTATACATGTAGTATTCTGTATACTGTCCCTGCTAACATCTGCTTGATTCATCTTTTTCTGTTCACCATCCTCAGCTTCTCGGTGCCCATGGTGACCAAAAGGTAGCTTGCTGTTGGAGGTTATATCAAATGGGCCCTGCTCCCCATCCACAACCTGACAACAACCCTTTAGCCTTGCAGTTCCTGTTTCCAGATGCAAAAATATAATTGAGCTTGCTTAGGTGGAGTGAATACTCCAGTTTCGTCAGCTTAACCAAACAAATAATGGCTTCTGGAGGCCACTTCCTAAAGTGGGAGTAGATTGCGTTAGCAAATAGATAGTAGGTCCCAGAGAAAAGAGCAATGAATTGTTGGCTTGTAAAAGTGTCTGTTTATAGGCAGTGATCACTGATTTTCCCACCTGGGGTAAACCATTCAGTTTCAGGAAATTATGGGCATTTTGAATAATGGAAACTTGAGTGTTTAAACAATATTCTTTCCTTGTTTTAAGCCTACAACTGGTAGGCTTAGTTGATTGGTACATAACCAAGGAATAATAACTTGATTTAAGTTTTAGTTACAGACTTCATTCTTAATTCTTGAATCAGAATTCTTATGACTACCTACTATGGATTTAAAGGAGAATGAGCGAGAATGCAGAAGAATTAGAAGCAGAGTTGAGTGGTGGTTACCAGGGACTGGGGTGAGGGAAACGGGGAGATGTTGGTCAAAGGGCACAAATTTCCAGTTATAAGATTAAAAAATTCTGGGAATCAAATATCCATTGACTGCTAAATGGATAAATAAAATGTGGTACTTCCGTGAAATGAAATAAAAACCAATGAAGTACTGATAGATGCTATGACATGGATGAACCTTGAAAACAAGATGCTAAAGTGAAAGAAGCCAGGCATAAAATGTGACATATTGTGTGATTGTGTTTGTATGACATGTCCAGAATAGGCAAATCCATAGAGATAGAAAATAGAGTAGTGATTGCTAGGGGCTGGGGAGAGGTGCATGGGAGAATGCGTGCAGTTGCTAAGGGGAATGGAGTTTCTTCCCGGGCTGATGAAATGTTCTTAAATTGAGTGTGGTGAATGTGGCATGACTCTGTGAATATACTAAAGCCCACTGAATTGTATACTTTAAATCCTGAATTATATCACATGTGAATTATACCTCAATAAAGCTGTTACAAAATTAAAGGCATATTTTTGTGTGTGTATCTATGTATGTTTCTGTGTACGTATACTTAACACATATTTTTGACCTTTCTGGTTTTGGCAAATGCAGCAAGAATCATTATTCAGTTCAGTTCAGTCGCTCAGTCGTGTCTGACTCTGCAGCCCCATGAATCGCAGGACGCCAGGCCTCCCTGTCCATCACCAACTCCCGGAGTTCACTCAGACTCATGTCCATCGAGTCGGTGATGCCATCCAGCCATCTTATCCTCTGTCGTCCCCTTCTCCTCCTACCCCTAATCCCTCCCAGCATCAGAGTCTTTTCCAATGAGTCAACTCTTTGCATGAAGTGGCCAAAGTACTGGAGTTTCAGCTTTAGCATCATTCCCTCCAAAGAAATCCCAGGGGTGATCTCCTTCAGAATGGACTGGTTGGATCTCCTTGCAGTCCAAGGGACTCTCAAGAGTCTTCTCCAACACCACAGTTCAAAAGCATCAATTCTTCAGTGCTCAGCTTTCTTCACAGTCCAACTCTCACATCCATGCATGACCACTGGAAAAACCATAGCCTTGACTAGATAGACTTTTGTTGGCAAAGTAATGTCTCTGCTTTTGAATACGCTATCTAGGTTGGTCATAACTTTTCTTCCAAGGAGTAAGTGTCTTTGAATTTCATGGCTGCAGTCACCATCATAGTGGGCCTTTATTCCATACGATTGCTGGAGGAATGTGTGTAAGAATCCTGAGCTCTGCCATTGGTTGTGTGAAACTGAGTGGGTCATTTCACCTCTCTCAGCCTCAGGTCCTCATCTGAAAAATGGGGATAAAAAATCCTCTTGGCACTTTTTAAAGAATGAAATGAAATAATATATGTAAGTCAACTGATCCATTAGGCAGAGCAGGCACAGCACCTGGGGCCCATAGTACTTCAGGGACCCACAGAATGGTTTCAATTCTTTTACTCAAAAGAAAAAATATATACTTTTAGGTCCAGGAAAATGTCTTAATAATGTATAATATTAATATGCTCATTTTATACCAATGGCATAGAATATGTACTATATACTTTTTTGTGAAGGAGGGGGCCCATGAAGGCTTGCCTCAGGCCTGGGGAAGGCATCATGTGCAATTGAATGTGGCAACTCAGTGGCACTGGCTGAGTCTATCTTATTGCTCTGCAAACTCAAGGAAAGTGAAAGCATTAGTCACTCAGTTGGGTCTGACTCTTTGTGATCCCATGGACTGCACCCCACCAGGCTCCTCTGTCCATGGGATTCTCCAGGCAAGAACAGTGGAGTGGATTGCCATTCCCTTCTCCAGGGAATCTTTCCAACCCAGGGATTGAACCCAGGTCTCCTGCATTGCAGGCAGATTCTTTACTGTCTGAGGCTCCAAGGAAACAAATTCAAGGAAACCTTCCTCTAAAACCACACCAGCAATTTATCAACAGGGCAGGCAGCCTGTGCAGGGCAGCTCACCTGCACACACCTGGAAGCATCCACCTAGAGGTGAGGAGGGGCTCTGGATTGGCCAGACGAGGTTACTGGTTGGTTTCTCAGTTTGTTAGTGCCTGTCCTCCTCTTGTAGGGCATCTTTGTCACTGTTGCTCCTATTTCCTGAGTCCCTGTTATGAAATAAGCACTTTATGTTCCTGTGGCTGATCCTCATGATGTCCTGGAAAAATAACTTGTGCTGTCCTGAGAATAACAGGTGCAGTCATGCCCTTCCCCGTGTTCTCTGTAACCTTCTAATGTTACCCACAGCTGCAGTTTTGGGCATGCCTATAGCTTCTCACTGCAAGAAGTCTGCCACTGTCATCTTTGTCATCTCTTCTTCCCTTTTTCCTCCTCCTTCTTGACATCTGCTGGGGGAGGGAGCTTCCTTTAGCATCCCACAAGCTTGTTTTGTTGCATTTGGACATGCAACAAAAACCTGAACTTGCTGAGGGGAACAGACACTCCACAGGCCATCCCTCAATTAATGGTGGAAAGAGGTAGGTAGAAAAATGCTACTGTCTTCTCCTTTGTAGTAGGTGATCCTCAGATGTGTTCTTTGTGGTTTCTCTGACAATAGTGTCTCTGACAAGACTGAGCCCCTCCTGTCTATAGCAGGAACCCGCTCACTGATACACCTCTCATTGGCTTTTCTGCCGTTTCTGCCTTACTTCCCCACTCTCCCTCTTGGGCTTCTTGAGATCAACTCCCATGTAAACTACCTGCATATCCATTTTTCTCCAGAGTCTTCTTTTGGTGGATCTCAAATTAATATAACGAATTTGTAAATGCAAAAACACAGGTTTGAGAGAAATTGGGGAACTTGCCCTAGGTTCACTGGCTGTAAACAGTAGAGCCAGGTTTGCAACCCAGCTGTCTGATCACAGGGCGTTTTGTCTCTCAGCCATTACCATGACTACTATTAGAGGCCAGGAGTTTCTTAATTGTGATGAAGTCTGCCATTCATGATGCCACAGAGATATCCAGCTGAGACCTAGGTGGGCAAAAACCACATAGCTGAAAGCACAGGAAATCATCAGTCACACAGCCAGCCTTGTCTAGCTCTGAAGATTAGATGCCTTCTCCTAAGACCCCATGCTTCTCCTGGGTATTTATGATGGTGATGATGATGATGTTGATGATGGTGGCAGCAGCTTTGGTGGTCATGGCTTACTAACTCATCAGTGTCCTGTGTACCACAGTCATGTTGTCATATTTAATACACCTCACAATTTTGTAGGAAAGAAAAACAGCATCTCTTTATATTTTGAACACTAAGATATATCAGAATCATAACTTTCTCATTTAGATTATTGTTCTGTTACTTAAGTTGATTTATATGTGTAAGAGGAGTGTCGTTTCAGTCATTCTGCTCACACAGTCCTGCCACTTTTGCATGACAATCCATTACTTTCTCTAGAGTTGTAGTTGTGAAATACCACTTCATAAAACTGAAATTTATTTATGAAATGGTAGTAAATGGGAGATTAATGAAAATCAGGCTATCTATTTTTTCTAGTGAGGAGGACAAAACATCTTTAAATAATAGTCTGTTTTATGTGCAAAGTATAATTTCATACAGATTGTACATTTAATTATTGAATTAGTGTTTCTGAAGTAAATATCCTAAAAAGAACCAAAATGTGATTATTTTCTCTGATTTTTTAAATTGTAGCCTGTAGTGTTGGGTGTGCTCTTAAGCTCTTATACTGGTTCACTTAAAACTTTGTTGAGAGAAGCCAGAAGATTACAAGTTATTTATTAGCCCGGCTTTGGGACTACTATTAAACATAAATTTAAACTACAATATAAGGTCATTGTACAAGTATATTTTCATGTCTAATTTAACAGTAACCAAACAGCCAGCAATAAGAACTAGATTACATTCCTTCATTGCTATTTTTAAAATATGTATTTATAAAGGAGGATGGAGATTTTTAAAACCCTGAACATAACCTCAAATTGTCAGTTACTTTGCCTTTAATTCTAATTTGTTAGCTTCATGAATTTTTCCTCTGGGCACCTCAAACATCACCTGACCTGTCTCTGAACACTAGGTAACGGTGGGCATATCTTCCTTAGCTTGCTTTGATTTAAACAGAATCTGGAACCGACTAGTGTGCTGTAGTCAGCACCAGTGACCCTCTTTTTATATCCACTCACTGTTAGAACTGACTTTTTCAGGGAACTCTGGTCAGAAGATACTGCCTGTGAATAAGTTCTGTAAATTGTGCGTAGTCACTGTCTGCCATCTTTTTAGACTTTTAGACAGATATTATCTCTTGAGAGGGTGGAAACTATGATAACAGAAATAAGTAGAAATTAGATTTTTTTTAAATATAAAGCAGCAATGAATGTAGGAAAAAATGAGAATTATATGTTGTCAAAATGCAAAAAGGCAAAACAAAAACAAAACCCCATGGTCTGCCAAGGAACACATTTATACAGATTATAATCCTACCTGTCTGTAAGTGACAGGTAAGTATTTAAAAATCATAATGAGGACCCTTCTAATGTTCTAAATGTAATACATAAAAATTTTAGGAATTTCATGTATAGCTCATGAATTAGCAACTGTAAGCACTTAATTGAATTAATACTTACTGAGGGGGAAGTATTTGAGCACCTGAAATAAGAAACAGAAGAGAATTAAGCATTAAATGAGGTGATTTCGCATTGTGGCATTTTTAATCACTATATTTTGAGCAACATTTGCGTTTTGCTGAGTGTCTTTCTAACGTATTTATCTTATTAAATTACTATTGATAAAAGAGGTTTCATTCGAGGGTGCAAAAGTGAAAGCAGCACCTAAATTAAAAAATGACTAAACTGACTCAGGCTCAGATGGAGATTATAAGATTTTAAAAAGTAAAACCAAGCCTCAGGAGGTCTAAAAGCAATTCGAGAAATTCGTGGTATCTTTCACATTGAAAATATGCTCCCACTGCACTTTCCCCTAATGTTCTTGGACTTCCTAAGGGAGATCCTGGTTATTGATTTCATTTTCAGTTTAGCTGATGGTGTGACCCCATCAGCATCCATCTATTCATTCTCTCTGGTTTCAATCATTAATCCTGTGCTCTCCAAAATCTGCCAATCACCTTGAGTCTCCATGGACAACTCTTGCCCTCAAAGAGATCATAAAGCATGCACATAATTATAAATAAGTGGAAGCTGCAGCGTCTTCTTGGGGTTCTCAAAAGTCAATAACACAGCAAGGAGCTTCATGAAATGTAAGACAACTCTGAAAATCATCACAGGGACACCCGCTAAGTATTGTACCTCCATTCTTGCACAGTTTTATTAGTTCTCTCACTTCATTTATATAATTTAGAAAATCTAAACCACTTCCTATCCTGTCCAACTGGGCATCACATTCAAATAAACAGAAATACAAAAACCCCCCATAATAGGGGGGTGAAAGAAAGTGGAAGTTAAATTCTCCAGACCAGAATACTGGAGTGGGTAGCCTTTCCCTTCTCTAGGGATCTTCCCAACCCAGGGATCAAACCCAGGTCTCCCACATCGAAGGCACATTTTTTACCAGCTGAGCCACAAGGGAAGCCCAAGAATATTGGAGTTGGTAGCCTATCCCTTCTCCAGCGGATCTTCCTAACCCAGGAACTGAACTGGGGTCTCCTGCATTGCAGGCGGATTCTTTACCAACTGAGCTATTAGGGAAGCCTATACCCAAACAGGAAAGCACCTTAAATCTTTGTTACAGTCAAAAAATTAAGTTGTACTTTAAAGAATTTCTTATTCTTTAGACAGTTAAAGTGAAATTAAATTCCATGGCACACAGAAAATCTTCAATGACCTAAAAATCTCTAAATCCTACTCATCACAGCATAATTTTTGTCTCTCATCACTTTCCTCTTTTAACTCCCCTCTCTTCCCTTTCCTCTTCCTACTCAGCTCACTCAAAATCTTGTGTCTTCCACAGCACTGCTCCTCCAGCCCCCCATCTAGTTGCTTTATGACTCTGTTCTTTTCTCCCTGGGCTAGGGTTGCTTTTGACATATAGGTCATTCTGTCTTCTCTGGATTTCATTCACTTCACCTTTCTATCCATTATCTAGATCAATACAAACAAAGGCGAAGCCCTGTACTCTCTAGGCCTGCTGTTGGTTTCCAAGGCAGAAGTAGAGATGAAGGGACAGCTCCCTTGCTCTGCATCAGCAATTATCATTTTAACCTGGCACTCAGAATATGGAATCTCTCATGAAAATTTAAGAGCTTTAACCACAGCACTCAAACCCAATCCTAGGGACCAAATGGAGACTGTTGCCTCCACTCTCCTCCCTTCCCCTCTCCCTCGTGTACAATCACTAACTCTTCTCTCCTTTGTCAGTTACTTAGCATAGATCCCCTAGCAGATTGCTGGATGCCAGCTGTAGTGGATACTCTGGTGCTCTGTCCAGGGATTCAGGGATAACTCACTCAACCCAAGCCACTGGGAATGGTACCTGCTGAAGGCTCACAGCTGTTCCTTTCGCTGGACTTGTTTTCTGCTCCATAGAACTGACTCTCCTAAGGTTACACTCCCTCTGAGAGGGCAGTCCATAGCCACTGACTGGCTGATTTGGAGATACAAAAGCCTGGCCTCCCTGCCTCTTAAGGGCCACCCTGGCTCAACCTCCTTATCTGGTCACCTGAGATCTCCATTGCAATTACATTGCAGGCCAGCTCTTTCTGCCTGATCCCTCCCTCCTTACTTCCTCATAAGTTTCTCTCTGGGATTCTCTCTCTTTTTTTAATTAATTAATTAATTTATTTTGTATTTTTATTTATTTTTTTACTTTACAATATTGTATTGGTTTTGCCATACATTTACATGAATCCACCATTCATTGGGATTCTCTAAGAACCTTTCTGCATGAAGCTCCCTGGCTTCATGAGTCTTCTTCTAGGGAACCTAATCCTAAGAGTACCACAAATGGTGCTATTTGTTGAGGATAGAAGCTCCAAATAACCTAGGTTTGAGCCTAATAACACAATAAATAACAACTGTATCTTTCATGTGTTGTGTAGATTTCATGTGAACACTGGAAATTTCTAGATGTCTGTAGAACATAGCCTTCTAACTCGCGCATGAAACTTGGAGCTGCTTTGTGATTTAAGCAGAAGTTTCCCATTGTTGAACTCGGTGAATAAGTCATTCATTTCTGCCTTCCTCACAATTATTCCTCATCAAAATGTATTTTGAGTGCTTGAGTGTTTTTGTTCTTTTGGATCATACTGATGGGCTCTTTGTACACTGTAATAGCTTGTGTTCTCAGTTCTCCATTTGTTTCATGCAGTGTGATATTGCGGTGTACTAGAGTAGGTAAAGTATATTTTCACATTCCACTGTTGTTGATTTCGGCCATATGACTTGCTTTAGCCAGTGGAAGATTAGCAGATGTGATGCAAGTACAGGCCTTACATATGATTACATGGTTAAGTTTGGCCTTTGGTCTCCTAATATTGCACTGATTAGAATATGCCCTAGGTAGCCATTCCCCTTTTAGCCTGGGCTTCATAGAACAGATCTAGATCCAACCTGAAGTCCAGAGCCAAACCCAGCTGACTCTAGCCAGCAACAGAGTTAACTAAGTCATGTGAGCAAGGAAATGCTTATTTTTGTGAGCTCCAGAGTTTTGGGGGTTGTTAGGTAATATTGCAGCTACAGCTGACTAGTACATACCATTATTTTTCTACTCATGGTTTAGCATTCTTCTGCTTAATTCATCTTAACATCTCTTCCTTTTCCTCTTCTGAACTTTATGGTTTTCTTTGGTTCATGCTCTGAGTGCCTCTAAGCCCCAAAGTCCTGTTTTTCCCTGTTGTACTTTCATGTATTTCAGTGGTGTTATATGTGGCATAAAAGGGATAAAGGACAAAGTCATTTGGGTTGGCATAGACTGAGAAAGCTCTATGCATGAAGTGCTACATAAGCAAGTCAGGGAAGACAAGGCATATTTCAGCTTCTGTGATTCTTTAAGAAACATTGCATTAGCCCCTACTATGTGCTAGGCACTGAAGAATGCAGTGATAAGCAAAGCAGCCAGGATCCGTGTTATCATGGAGTTTATAGCTTAGTCTTGGAGGCAGCCGCTAGTCACACAGTGACACAGAAAGATACTGGCATGAATGAAAGGTGGAGACGTTAGGGGTAAATGTTTGGGGATTCACAATTGGAAGCCTGACCAGCATGGTCACCAGTAACTGAGTGTTATTGGTGAGGAAGTAACCTGGTTAATCTGTGTGCCTGGGCAGGGGTTGTAGAAAGGCATTGTTCTTTCTAAGACTTTGGATTAAAATGGTAGGGCTAGTCTCAAAGGACTGATAATGCAGAGGTTTCTGGAGCTTGAATTTCATGTCCATGGCAGCTGTTGGTGTGAGCACTTCAGGGTCCTTACCCCTAGAACTCTGTAGGCCTATCACCCCCATATAGGCATCCCTGAACTTCATCCCTGGATTTAAGGGTCCTTGATACCAGTCCTCCACTGTCCCTTTGTGTGGAGGGAGTGCCAGGTTGGGAGTTTCAGGCATCAAGAGTAGTAGCTGAAAATCCCTGGATCTCTCATTCCTGCTGTCACTCTCTGAAGTTTGGGAAATGATCACACTAATCCCACTTGGTTAGAATTCTTTTAACATAAAAGAACTTTGGTTTACAGCCAGAGTAGTTGATCCAAAGGAAGAAGTTGAAAAAGCATTCAAGGAAAACATTTTTTCCTTGATTTTAATCCCATACAGGGGAATAGGGAGATATTACACAACAAAGGAAATGAACATTGTACTCTTTAACAAGTCTCCTCAACCTGTGAGTCTGAGTCAAAAGAGAACAATATTCACATCAAATGTTCCTTGGCACAGATCCTCTTAATCTGAATTGTATCTGCTGTTTCTCAGGATAAAAAAAAAAATGTATCAATGGCTGAAATTGCTTGAGAACTGATTGTGGAATTTCACTTCTGCTCAGGGTTTAAAAGACACTTGACAGCCACTACCAATGGGATATACTAGACAATCTCAGTGCTCATTTCCAGGATAGGAGCCCATCTCATTGACATCCTTATGAAGATTGAATGGGTTGGTCAATGTTGAATATGTAGCTGCAACTCAGTGATTTAGGTTAGTATTTTTAATGGCTTCATCCATTAAAAATCATGAATATTTTTCATTTCCATTTTGACTTATCATATTCTTTCATCTTGATAAATCAAAGGAATATGATAAGGCATATTTACAATGGACTAAATGTTTATGTTTCCCCTACAAATTCATATGTTGAAATTCTAACCCCCAAGGTGGTTATATTGGTGGGTATAGCCTTTGAGGGTAATTAGGTCATGAGAGCAGATGAATAGGATTAGTGCCCTTATAAAAGAGACCCCAGAAAGATCCATGGTTATAACAAAAAGACAGTCATCTATGACTCAGGAAGCAAACCTTCACAAGACACCAAATCTGCTGGTGCTTTGACCTTGAGCTTCTTAGTCTCCAGAACTGTGAGAAATACATTTGTTATTTATAAGCCACTCAATTCATGCTATTTTTTGTTATAGCAACCTGAGTGGACTAAAACTGTGTGACTAAAAAATATACCTTTAAGAAGATTTTGTTCTTTATGCATAAACCTAAGTCCTCTCTCCATAGTTCTCTTTTCTTCTTTAAGTATAAATTACAGTATTTTTCCTGGTAAATTATATTCAGATATATAATCCCTCTTTCCCCATAACATGAATGAAGAAAAAAATGTCCTGTTAATAAACCAAACATCTTGTATTAGAGTTGCAGAAACCACTGGCCGTTTGATATTTCAAGTCTGAGGTATTTGAAGTATCCCTCAACACAGACACATATACACAAACAAGGTGTATAAACATCACACACATACACACACACACCCCACCTTGTATTTGTAAGTCAAAGTAGCAATTGAGAGTAAGACACACACTGAAGCATTCTTTGGTACCTTTTTTTTTGTGAGAAACAAAAAGGCTTTCATATTGAAGTTTGGTCAATTAAAAACAGGACCGGAATTTTCACATCTAAGGTCCTCTTCATTTGAATAGCATTCCCTATTTCCCAGTATAAAAAATTATACTCTTACGGGACTGAATTACCTGAGAACTGATTTAAGAATTTCACAATTTCTGCTTAGGGCCTAAATGCTGCTTGAGAGCCACTACCAGTGGCATGGACTGGAGAACTTTGGTGTTAAATTCTGGGACAGGAACTCCACTCCATATTTTAGACCCAAGATCATATTCTTGGTGATTTCTTGAGCACACAGCCCAAATCAAGTCTACAACGAATGTGCATAATGACAGTCTTTAGTACTTTGGCCACCTCATGAGAAGAGTTGACTCATTGGAAAAAACTCTGATGCTGGGAGGGATTAGGGGCAGAAGGAGAAGGGGACGGCCGAGGATGAGATGGCTGGATGGCATCACGGACTCGATGGACGTGAGTTTGAGTGAACTCCGGGAGATGGTGATGAACAGGGAGGCCTGGCGTGCTGCGATTCATGGGGTCGCAAAGAGTCGGACACGACTGAGCGACTGAACTGAACTGAACTGAATGGTCATAAAGTCAGGTGGGCCAGTTCACTGGCTCTTAGTCATTGGGAATTGCTCTTTGTTCTTCTATACATCCTGATTTTCTGGGCAAAGCATGAGTCCATAAATACTCAGGTGAATTGAGTTAACCCTACCCAGTGGGAATTTTTGCAGCTTGATGTTAGAAGACTCAGATTTTAAATGTTAATTTTTATTTTATATAGGAGTATAATTGATTTTTAATATTGTATTAGTTTCAGGTGTACAGCAGAGTGATTCAGTTATATATACATATATCCATTCTTTTTCAGGTTCTTTTCCCATATAGGTTATTACAGAATATTGAGTAGATTTCCCTATGCTATACAGTAGGTCCTTGTTGGTTACCTACTTTATCTATAGTAGTGTATATATGTTAATACCAAACTCCTAATTTATCCCCTTCCCCCACCTTTCCCCTTTGGTAATCATGCATTTGTTCTCAAAGTCTTTGAATCTGCTTCTCTTTTGTAAATAAGTTTGTTTGTATCTTTTTTTTTTTTAAGATTCCACATATAACTGATATCTCATGATATTTGGTTTTCTCTGTCTGACTTCACTTCCTATGATAATCCCTAGGTCCATCCATGTTGCTGCAAATGGACTTATTTCATTCTTTTCTGCAGCTGAGTAGTATTCCATTGTATATATGTACCACATTTTCTTCATCCATTCATCTGTTGATGGACATTTAAGTTGTTTCCATGTCTTGGCTCTTGTAAATAGTGCTGCAATGAGCATTGGGATGCATTTATCTTTTTGAATCAGTTGTTTCTCTAGATATGTACTCAGGAGTGGGATTGCTGGATAATATGGTAGTTCTGTTTTTAGTTTTTGAAGGAACTTCCATACTGTTTTCCATAGTGACTGTAACCAATGTACATCCCCACCAATAGTATAAGAGTTCCCTCTTCCCTTTTCTCCACATCCTCCTCAGCATTTTTTTTTTTTTGTAGACTTTTAGATGATTGCCATGCTGACCAGTGTGAGGTGATACCTCACTAGTTTTGATTTGCATTCTTCTAATAATTAGCAATGCTGAGCATCTTTTCATGTGCTTTTTGGCCATCTGTATGTCATCTTTGAAGACATGCCTATTTAGATCTAGAAGACTCGGATTTGAGTTCTGGTGCTTATGCTTGCACATCACTGCTCTGATTCTCAGTCTCCTCCCATGTTAAATGGGGACAATGATAATTCACCACATAGAAGTTTAGTAAAGCTGAAAGATGTTGAATGTAGGAACTGAGCTTGGAGCTGGCATATAAGCATACCTGGAGATTATAGACAGTGGGCTTTGCCATATCAGCATCCCTTTCCTAGATTTGGGTGATACCCATTAGGTGAGTTGTGATGTCAAGCAGATTCACACCTTCCTCTGTGGAGGCTAAAGGCACAGATCTTTTTTCTCCTGCCCCATCATGAGCATAGCAAGGCCATGTGACCTAGACTCAACTAGTCAGATTCTTCTGCCTGAGCTGTTCCCTTGAGTGAGTGATGGAGAGACACAGGCCTGGAGATGACTAGCAGGCTGAGCAGGCACCAGGTCCCATGGCAGTGACATTGCACAGGCATTGTGGCAGTGGCAGGTATCTAGGATAGTTTTGTTACATAGCTTCCTTTCATTCTTGTGGGTTTTCAAGCTTGACTTGAAAACAGTGATAGTCTTCCAATATATTGCAATATATTCTTTTTATAAAGTCAGAATCAGGTTTCTGTTGCTTGCAACCAAGAATTCTGGCAGATAACCAGACATACATTTTGTTTGATACACTTTAAAGTGCCTTATTAATGTGAGGTATTACTTTTGTTATTGTGATGTGTCATTATCTAAGGAAAATCCCATGGACAGAGAAGCCTGATAGGCTGCAGTCCATGGGGTAGCAAAGAGTCAGACACGACTAAGTGACTTCACTTCACTTCAAGGAATAAATTAGAAATATTTTTGAAGGATTCAAAATTAGCCTTTTAAAAAGTATCAATTGCATTTTTAATGTTGTAGCAAAATGTCTAGTAATAGGGAATATTTATGATATAAATATTTCCAGGTTTTTAAAAAATCTTTAATTACCTTTTGGACTCACTACATTTATATCCTTGCTCAGCAACCTCCACCCACCCCAAACAACCCAATATACACAGCCCTACTATGACCAGCAAAACCACATGGTTGTTGTACATTCTTTTCAGTCTTTATCATCTTTGTATTTTTTCTACTCTGCTGGACATATGTTCTTGGTTTCTTTCAAATGCTTTCATTCTGTGGTGGTTCCTCAGATATTGCTCAGTTGTTCTGTTCTCAGTGTTGACACTCTCCCTGGACCACTTTATCAGCCGCCATGGTTGACTGTGGTTTCTGTCAACATTTATGGTTGGTAAAACCTTTACTGTACTGAAAACTCCAAAAGGGAAGGGATTCCTTCATATTCACCTCTACATATCTGTAGAGACTAACGTAGTACCTGGCACATAGTAGAGATCTTAAAGAATCTTTCTGGAGTTAACTTTGTTTCTTATATTCTGATGGTATCAAGTCTCTACTTTTAGCAAAGATGGCTTCTGAGTTCCTGACCAGTAACATTCACAGCATATCTCTACTTGGATTCTCCAGAGGTCTCAAACTCAACATGTTTTTAAAAATTTAATTACAGTGCTTACTCTGGACCATAAGTGATCTGTCCCTCTGTGTCCCTGGCATCTGGTCTCTTGAGGCAGACATCTAAGACTGACCTTCTTTTCAGGAGTCTTTACCCTCACATTATTCATCACGTCCTCTTGATTCTCTCTCCAGCTCTACTTCCTTTTCCTGGCATCAAGCCTGTACCAGTTCTCTTTTGGGTAGGTCCAAAAGCCTCTCACATAATGGGACTCCGTCAGACGGACCCTCCTCCCATCTAGTGCTTTGTCACTCCCACAGCCCTCCCCCAAACTCTACTAACTCCTGCTTGTCCTTCAGAACTTAACCTCCACCAGTTCCACACAGTCTATGGGGTTTGTACCTCTCTGTATCAGATGCTCTGAGTGCCCCTGAGCATTTTCCATGCTTCTTCACTGAGACCTGTTGCCTTCCATCTACCAGCACATGCTGTCTGCCTCTTTGGACACTGCAGTCTGCCTGGCCTCATGATGGTGCCAACTGGAAGTGCCAAGCAGTTCGCATCTGCCAGGATCAAGCCTTAGTCTAATGACAAATGGATATTAGTACATACACACACCAACTTCCTTAGCTTTGTTGGAATAACTCTGAGACATATTCTACACTGTCTCCCAGAAGTCCCAGCGAGATCAAACCCAAGTTGCCAACATTGCTAATTTGCACTACTGAACACCTTCCCTTTGCTGTCTCACTTCATACGCTACTAGTTTCCTGGGAACACCTCCAAAATAAATTATATGCACTCAAATGCTTGCTCACTACCTATAACTCAGATCAATCCTGACAGAAGCCTTTGGGAGACTGTAGAACATCCCTCAGAATCATCCCAACTGGGAGCCCAGGAGATCAATGTATTAGTATTTGCTCCTCAACACCTCATTTGTCATCAGCAATGCCTGCTTCCAGGGGCATTAACTTTCTGGTATTTTCCAGCTTGCCTTCCTCGAGGAAGTCTTGCTCCTTCAGCCAGAAAAAAAGCCCTGAGGCAGAGATTTACAGGTATTCCTGGTGGGTAGCCTTCAACAGGCAGAGTTGAAGGTCAAGGTCAAGGGTGAAGCATCAGCAGTATCTGCTCTATGGATTTAATTTTTGTACAAGATTTTGTTATATTGCCACAACGCAGAGATTTTGCTGTTTGCTTCTAGGTCTAAAGTCTTGAAATAGAATGCAAGACTATTTTGCCCCCATATTAAACACTGAGAACATCTAGTTGCTTGACAACCTCATTGAGCTGGTGTGTTAGCATCCAGATAGGCTCTGGGATTATGTAGTCAAGATTACAACTGTCCTTCTGCATACTATTTTCCTTTGACTTGCCTTAGGTTTTCATGAATTCATGCATGAGCAGCACCCTGGCCTGGGTTCACCAAATGGTTTCTAAGAGTATGGCATATCTTGGTCATCTACCTACAAGAAAATTTACAGAAGAAAAAAGAAAAAAAAAGCTGCCCTAAGCCTCAAGACATTTGATCACTGAAAGCCTAGACTTATTACAGATTGGCACCTCTATTCCATTTACTTTCTGCAGTCTTTATTTTTCACAAATGGAAACTTTTGTTTTGAAACTGTGTTCGATTGTGGGGCTGTGTTTCTTAAATGAAAATATCTATTTGGATTATAAACATGGCACTATAAATTGGTCTTCCTTTAAGTGTGTGTCAGTTTAGCGTATAAAGCAGCTGAATCAATCATCTCTGCACTCCCCCAGCCCAACCCTCTTTCAGAGTTCCCTGTGAAGAGCACCAGGCACACTGATTGCTGAAGCCAGACTCCTGAATGTCAGTTTCAGCCATTTTCTCTACCTTGTGCCCATCCCACATCCAATCATTTGCCAAGTGCCATGTCTTCTATTTCTTAAATATCTCTTCATTCTCCCTCTCTACACCCTCACTGCCCTATGTTCAATCACACCATGGCTTGTGACAGCCTCAGGACTGGACTGTTTGCCTTCAACTTGATCCGTCAATGGAGCACTGTCTCCTTTTGTTTTTCTTTTTTTTTTTATATTTTATGGAAATGTATTTTACCAACTAAGTAAAAAGTGTAGACCATAGAAGGAAAACCCCAAAATATTATTTGGTTTGTTGCATACCAAAACATGAAACATAGAATCTAGAAGTATCAGAATGCATAGAATATTGCTATCAATAAATATGAAAATGACAACCAAAGAGAAAACAGATACGTGTGAATAGGCATTTCCTTTTGTTTTTCAAGTGGTTTGTCGGAAAAATGAAAATCTGACATCCACCTCCCTATTGAAATGCTTTGATATTTCTCCACTGCTCTTCAAATCAAGTCCAAACTCCATGACCTTGTTTGTAAAACCTTTGGGGATCTGAATCCACCTCTTTACTTCTTCATCGCTAGTCTATCACTATCTAGCCTCTACTTGAATTCTGTCTCAAACAAAATAAACTCTTCAGCTCCTTAAATACACTTTGTGTTCTCTTACTTTTAAGTCTTTATGTACGTTTTTCCCTCTGCCTGGAACATTATTGCTTAGCCGTGATTGCTTGCTTTTCTCAAGAGACAAGTTCAAGCCCTGACCTGATGTCAGTTTTTGATAAAAAATGTTGACTTTGGCTTTGTTTTTTATATTAACAGTGATAAACTCCATAATTCCTTACAGTTTTTAGAATGATACTTGCCTCCCCCCAGGGATTCAAAGTAATGTTTAATGTAATATATTTGAAAACAAAAAAAAAAAGGCAAGAGTCAATACCCTGCCATTATCATCAAGATTAAAGTTGGTAGAACAGATGTTAATCAGCTCTATTAATTGGCTACAAACTTCAGTCCTATTGAATGTTTCTTGGTGGTCATAGACAAGCTGTAGACTAAGTTAACATGGATTCCTAGCTCTACCATATTTTTTAAAAGCTATCAACATTTTGGCTCCAAACTTCTTTTTCTCTTCATGTCTAGATTGCCAGACCATTTTGTCTAATTATAACAGTACTTGGACCTTATGATGAATTTGCAGAAAATCACTTCTGAAAATGGCTGCTTAAAAAACAGTGATACAAATGCATGCAGTTGAAATTAATCAAAAGTATTTCTGAGTAAACATTACCCTTGAGGCCCCATGTTAAGTCTGTGAAAAGCAAGATAAGCTCATAATTTACATCAAAGTTTACAGGATGACCAGCCATCCCAGTTTGCCCAGTCTTGTGGGAGGAGAGGGAGGACTGTGAGATGTAATTTTTCAGTGGTAAATTCAGAAAGTCCCAGGCAAACCAGGATGGGTTGATCAGAATATGGGTTCATAGCAACTCCATTTCATAGAAAGCACCTCACAGTTAGTTTTGAGAAAAAAATGATTTATTAAATGCTTGGATCATGTGGGCAAAGAAATATTAAGACATTCATAAGCCAGGAAAATAACCCGATCAAAGACAACATGGTATGAAACCTTAAAGAGGGTCTCAAGAACTAGATTAACTGGGCTTGAAAATAGGTGTAGTAGGTTGGGAGACCAGAATAATAGGCCAAATGTGAACAACCTCCATATTCCAAGCCTGGAGGGGCCAGACCTTATTTATGAAGTGCTTGGGTGATAATTTAGATAATCTGGGACAAGTTTAACCAAAATGACCATATAATAAAAGTGATGTTTTTGGAGGAGTAGTCTAAGCTTTGTTTGGATCTTTCATTTCTAAGAGAATGGAGAAATTAGCAGGAAATTGTATTCATCCAGAAGACATTGTTGCAGGCTTTGTTTTCTACTTTGCAAGCAAAAGCAAGTATTCAGAAACTTGTGCTTCGTCAACAATTCTTAACAAGGTATATTGAAAACTACCAGGTTGCCTTATTTTATGTAAAACTGCTTTGTGAAAATATAGATTTACATATGCAAAAAATTGAAAGACTTATTTCTTATATTAAAAGATAAATTTCTTTCCTAAATTAGTGTTTAAAATAGTATTTTAAAATAGTTTTAAATTTGGGAAATATTATTTGTTATATAATATGAACATTGATTTACTTAGCTATCACTTCTCTGCTTAACTGGGACCTGCAGGATCAATAGCAGTTACTGTGATGAAAAAACAGGGAATTAAAGTCCAGGTAAGGAAAATACATGCAAAGACCTTGAGGCTAAGAAAGTGTGAAAAATTCAGGAAATTAAAGGAAGCTCTCGATGACTAGAACAAGAAAAGTAAGATGGAGCTGTGGGAAATGAAGCTGAAGAGAGGTACATGGAGAAGTGGTTAAGGACTTTGGACATCTTCCTCATTGTTTATAGGGGGCTCTTAAATGTTTTAAGCAGGAGAATGGCAACCATATGCTAAAGCCAGAGCCAACTCATTGGCATGTGATCTGTGCAGTAACATAGGATCCAGTGTTCGAGGGGTCCGCACTTGGTTTAAGGCTCTGTTGTCACCATCTTGGAATTCTTAACAATTTTTGAATGAGGTGTCCTATATTTTCATTTATGGGCCCTGCCAATTATGTACTTGGCTCTGGCCAAGGCTCCAGGTAAATGGAGCATGGTGAATTCATGGCTACTGAATGCTAAGAGGACCATTTTTTTCCTGTTTGCTGTTTAAACAACAACAACAAAAACCAGACTATAAAGGCAGTTTTAGGTTCACAACAAAATTGAGGAGGTACAGAGATTTCCCATATACTCTCTGCCCCCACCTACAGACTACCCTGCTATTGAAATCCTGTACCAGAGTGGTACATTTGTTACAATTATGTTGATACATCATCATCACCCAAAGTTTGTCATTTCCATTATAGTTCACTCTTGGTGTTGTATATTCTGTTGGTTTTGACAAATGTATAACAACATGTATCCACCATGATACAATATACAGAGTAGTTTCATTGCTGTAAAAATCCTCTGTGCTCTTTTTGTTCATCCCTCCCTCCCCACCCTTCTTAAACCCTAGTTACAGCTGATCCTTTTACTGTCTCCATAGTTCTGCCTCTTCCAGAATGTCCTATAGTTGGAACCCTATAGTATGTAGCCTTTCCAGTTGGTTTCTTCTCAGTAATTTTTTTCCCCTTGTTCAGCTTTGGATAATTCTACAGGCCACCCTATAATAGCCAAAGGTCATATTTTTACTCCTGGAATAATGAGAACAGGAGGTTTTTCAGGGGTAATCAACTTTAGAGGGTTAAAGGACAAATAAACATTCCAATGGCATGATATTCCTGGGTGATAATGTGAAGAAAGCATGGATGGATGCGGCAATTTTTATTCTGATGTTTTCTTCAGGCAGTTTTATGTTTCTAGATTAGTGCAGGGTATTCACAGAGTTGCCAAATCTTATCAACCAACTACTCATTCACTGCAGATCCTAAGGAAATAAACTTCTAGAAAACTACTAGCCAAAGATATCTGTTAAATATAACTCCTTAGATCCCAGACAGTAAAATTACTGTGCATGCCAAATGCTTATGAAAGAAAGTGAAAGTGAAGTCACTCAGTTGTGTCTGACTCTTTGCGACCCCATGGACTGTAGCCTACCAGGCTCCTCCGTCCATGGGATTTTCCAGGCAAGAGTGCTGGAGTGGATTGACATTTCCTTCTCCAGGGGATCTTCCCGGCCCAGGAATCAAACCCGGGTCTCCCACATTGCAGGCAGACGCTTTACTGTCTGAGCCACCAGGGGAGCTAGTTAATGACATAACTTCTGGGGACTGACAAGGATTACAGGTGCAAATATGTTCTAACAGGATGCTTGTTGCCCTTGAGGATCATCTTCTATCTAACCGCAGATTTACCAGAGAATCTACAAGCCACGCTTTTCCCAAAGTGCAGCCCTCCCCACTAACAGTTTCCATTAAGCTAATGACTCCTTGCTTTCTGTGCTATATTGGACTTTAATTCTCTCTTCTTCAAAGAAACCAAAAACTGCATATTTTTGGGCTTTTCTATAAATTTTATATTAGAATGTGTCAGAAATACTGTCAAGCTTTTATTATTATGTGTGTGTGGATTGTATCATTCATATACTATGTTTCTGTGTATACTATATACTGTGAATGGTTTTGAGGGGTTTTTCTCCTTGTACAATTAAAACATGCTTGTTGCATTTTGCCAGATCTTCATCTTTTTTTTTTTTTTTTGCTTTCTTGTTCCAATCAATTATGGCGCACACTGGCTCCTGGGGGCTTTCACACCCAACAGCCAGTACATGTGTCTCTTTTTGGGAGGACCAACCTGTGGGTCCCACTACTTAGCGAGCACACAAATTCCTGGGAATTTACTCCTCTAGCAGATGAGTAGGACATGGTGGGGCAGTCAGTAACTGATTGGTATTGTGGTACTATACATATGTGCATGTGTGTGGTGTTTAAATATTCCAGCTCCCTGATGAGATAAGTAATAAGGAACCCACACCATCTCCCCAACTTCCCTCAGTCCTGTGGGTTGATTCATAGTTAACCTTCCCAGAATCTTTGCCTGATAACACATCTTTCCTTGGCATCTTTATTTTCCTGGTCTCACTTTCCCATTTTGCTTCTTGTTCATCCTGGGAATACTTCTTATGAATCACTTTCGCACAATTCTTCCCCTCAGGTCTACTTTGAGGAACCTACTCTAAGAATTTGCTCATGCAGAAAATTTGCAGATCATTGAAGGTGTTAAGAAAAGAAGAACACGAAATAAATCACACACCATTCTCCTATCCCAAGACACTCACTGTCAGCCTTTTTTCAATGAATAAAAAAATTTTATTGAGGTATATTTTGCATCTCATATAGTTCACCCTTTCAAATATATATTTCAATGAACTTTTAGTAAATTGCTAAGTAGTCTGTCCATCACTGCAAATTAGTATGAGAGCATTTTCATTACCCCAAGAAGACATGTCATACACATTTAAATGACATTAATCCTCATTTTCATCCATCCCAGCCCTTGGCAACCACCATTCTACTTTCAGTCTCTATGAGTTTGCCCATTATGGGTATTTCATATAAATGGTATCATGAAATATGTGATCTCTTGTGTCTGCCTTAATTTAGCATAATGTTTTTGAGATTCAGTAATCTTATAGCATGTATCGGTTCTTCATTTCTCTTTATTACCAGATAATATTTCATTGTTTGGATATACCTCCTTTTGTTTATCCATTCGTCAGTTGGTGGACATTCCAGTTGTTTCCACTTTTTGGACTATTGAGTAAGGCTGTTATGAATATTCATCTGTGAGTCTTTGGCCATATGTTATCAATTCTTTTGGGTATATACCTAGGAGTGCTGGGTCACATGGTAATTCTTTAAGGTTTTGAGGAACTGTCCAGATGTTTTATAAAGCAACTGAACTATTTTACAATGCATCAGCGTATGGGGATTCTAGTTTCTCCACATTCTTGTAAAGACTTATAGTAATTGACCGCTAAGAGACTCCATCTTTGTAGAGGTGTGATCTAGATTTTTCTCAAACATGAATGGATTTTTTAAACCTCCTTATCATTGTAGTGTATTTTTAAAGTATCAGATCCCTATCCAGGGCTATAGAGCCCTCTGAACACGGAAAGTTAGTATAATTTGTGTTTTCTCTTATTCTATTTGTCTTCAGCCTCCTTCTGATTCTCTTTATCAACCCCTCTACTTCTCCAAAATAAGGCTGATAATTAAAAACATGCCCAATTAGTCTTATAATTATTTTTTCTTCTCAACATCAGCTGACTACTTTTTAAAACAGATTTTCGTGGGAGCGTTTTGAGTGTCTCATCACTGAATTTCAGGCTGATGTACTCGGTTCTCATAAGCTAGAGATAAGCTAACAATTCACACATATCAAGGGGGACTTGGGAAGTGAGGGCAAAAGTTTTTGCAATGAGGTAAATTTTCTTCTGCAAGTCTCTCTCTCTCTTTTTTCTTCAAGTCTCTTAATGAGACATCACCACATGACTGGGCTGGTCTGGATTTTGTCACTCTCATGTATCAACCTTTCCCCTCCAAACCAGCCTATCAGGTTCCTCATTAGATAATTTTGTTCAGACTCAGCATTTCAGCAGATAGTAACTAAATACCTTCTTTCCTTCACCCAGAAAAGCTCCCTGTTTTTTTAGAAAACAAGAAGAGCTTGCTGAAATACTTCTCAGAGGCAGGCTTTCCAAGTGAGTGTATTTTCCCAGGCTTTTGATATTTTAATCTATTCACAAACTCCTAGAAGCACAGTATGCCCCTTTCCATGCAATCTTTTGCCTAATATCCATGCATGAGAAGTTCCAAAAAACAGTTATAAAAGTTCTTAATTATTTAAAACTCTGGTGAGACAAACCAACACGAATTTCAGTGCAGCAGATGAATATATCTTATTACCCTACATATAGCTATTGACAATAGGATTACAGATTAAACAACAGATTACAGATTTATTTTTTAATTACAGCTTTATTGAGAAATTAACATACCAAAAATTCACATTTTTAAAGTATACAAATCAGGGATTTTTAGTATATTCCTGGAGTTGTATAAACTATCATAACTATCTAATTCTGAAACATTTGCATTGCCCCCAAAAGAACCACTGTGTCTTTTGGCAGTCACTCCTCATTCCTCCTTGTCCTTCCCAGTCCTAGGAAACCACTAACCTACTTTCTGTCTGTATGGATTTGCCTTTTATGGACATTGCATATACTTGGAATCATGCAATACGTGGTGTTTTGAGGTTGACTTCTTTCATTTAGCCTAATGTTTGCAAGATTCATCTGTGTTGTAGCACATGCCAGTACTTCATTTCCTTTCCATGTTGAATACTCTTCTATTGTATGGATATACCATATTTTGTTGATTGGTTCATTTGACAGACAATTGGGTTGTTTCCACTTTTTTTTTGGCCGTTAAGAACAATGCTTCTATGAACATTAGTGTATACGTTTTTATGTAGACATTTGCTTTCACTTCTCTTGGGTATATGGGATTCCCTCATAGCTCAGTCGGTAAATAATCTGCCTCAATGCAGGAGACAGGTTCAGTTCCTGGGTGAGAAAGATCCCCTGGAGAAGGGAATGGCAGCCTACTCAAGTATTCTTGCCTAGAGAATCCATGGACAGAGGAGCCTGGCAGGCTACAAGTCCATGGGGTTGCAAGAGTTGGACACAACTGAGTGACTCAACAACCACCACCACCACTCTTCAGTGTATATCTAGGAGTGGAATTTTGGGCTCATATTGTAACTCTTTGTTCACGTTTTTGAGGAACTGACAAACCATTTTTGCAAAGCAGCTGTATTCTTTTAAACTCACAATAATCATGGATAGTGATCTACATTTGTAGATCAGGAAATGGTGACCCAGAGAGCTTAACATTTTTTGTGTAAGCTAATAAGTCAAGCCCATAATATTCAAAATGTTGGCTCATTCCAGAAATGAGGCCCTCTCAGATTCCTCTAAGAATATCTAGCATTCCTTAAGAATGTCCATTACCTGGGGTAATGGGTGTGTCTACCTCAAATTATGAACATCTCAAGATTCAATTCTGTAAATGGAAAAACATCTGTAAAAATCATACTTCTGTTTTTAACAGCAAAAAATGTTAATTCTTTCTACAGTGAACATGCATCACTTTGAAAATCAAGGAGATGGGTTAAACATTTAGAAAAATCATGCCACTGAAATCATGTTACTATAAGGATTTATTCTATTAAATGAAATTAACTTTTCTTCATTTGTTCTTTCAGTGGGGGTGAAGAATCCTGTGGCCCAGAGATTTTTCCAGTGTTTTCCATCTTGCAGTATATTAAGGGATTAGTGTTTTCAGGAAATTCATTTCTGCTGAAAGACTCACTTTTCTAGCCCCTCAACAACATCATAGGGCTTCCCAGGTGGCTCACTGGTGAAGAGTTCACCTGCAGTGCAGGAGATGCCAGAGATGTGGGTTCGATCCCTGGGTTGGGAAGATCCCCTGGAGAAGGAAACGGCAACTCACTCCAGTATTCTTGCCTGGGAAATCCCATGGACAGAGGAGCCTGGTGGGCTATAGTCCAGTCACAATGAGTCAGACACGACTGAAGACACGCATATGCACACACATACACACACCAGTATATGTGCTCTACTCTAGTCATTCCCAACAGATCTCTCCTCAGGACTGACCCTATGGAATCTTTTCTTGAAGAGAGCAAATCCCAGATTTGTTTCCTGTTTTTAATTATTGGGAACTGATATCTCAGAACCATGCAATTATTTATGCTTATAACTGCATTCCTCTCTCCAGTCACAGTATTCTTTATTACTGGCTGTAGTTCTTGGAACCCTTTAACCATTCTTGATGCAGGGTCTTCTTTCAGGTTACCCTCTAGGCCTATAATTATTTTCCAAATTCTTTTTTCCCTGTATTTTAAAAAAAAGAAGCATAGTTAATTTATAGTTTTTTGTTAGTTTCAAGTGTACAGCAAACTGATTCAGATATGAGCTTCCCAGGTGGCTCAGTGGTAAAGAATCTGTCTGCAATGCAGGAGACACAGGAAATGGTGGTTCTATCGGGAAGCTCCCCTGGAGGAGGGCGTGGCTACCCACTCCAGTATTCTTGCCTGAAAAATCCCGTGGACAGAGGAGCCTGGTGGGTTATAGTCCATGGGGTCACAAATAGTGGGACATGACTGAGCAACTGAGCATGCATGCATGCATATGCATATATATATTCATTCTTTTTCAGATTCTTTTCCATTATAGGTTATTACCAGATTTTGAGTATAGTTCTCTGTGGTCTACAGTAGATCATTGTTGTTTACCTATTTCATATATATGTTAAGTTGCTTCAGCTGTGTCCGCTATAGACTATAGCTCACCAGGCCCCTCTGTCCTTGGGATTCTACAGGCAAGAATACTGCAGTGGGTTGCCATTTCCTTCTTCAGGGGGTCTTCCTGACTCAGGGATGGAATGTGCATCTCTTATGTCTACTGGATTGGCAGGCAGGTTCTTTACCACTAGCACCACCTGGGAAGCCCATTTTATATATAGTATTTATATTTTATATACAGTAGCTTGTATATGTTAACCCCAATCTCCTAATTTATCCGCCCCCTTCCCCACTATCCCTTTTGGTAACCATAAGTTTGTTTTCTATGTCTGTGAGTCTATTTCTGTCTTGTAAATAAATTCATTTGTGTGTGTGTGTGTATATAGTAGATTTCACATGTAAGTGATATCAGATGATATTTGTCTTTCTTTATCTGGCTTACTTCACTTAGTATAATAATCTCTAGGTCCATCCATGTTGCTGAAAATGGCATTAAGTATTCTTTTTTATGCTGAGTAATATTCCATTATATATACGTATTGCATCTTCTTTATCCATTCCTCTGTTGATGGACACTTAGATTGTTTCCACATCTTGGCTCTTGTGAATAGTGCTTTTGTGAACATTGAGGTACATGTATCTTTTTGAGTTTTAGTTTTGTCTGGATATATGCCCAGTAGTGGGATTGCAGGATCATATGGTAGTTCTATTTTTCGTTTTTTGAGGAAACTCCATACTTTTCTCCATAGTGGCTGTACCAGTTTACATTCCCCCCAACATTGTAGGAGGTTTTTTTCCCCTCCATACTGTTTCCAGCACAAATTCTTATCTAGAATCCCTTTTTCTTTGACAGGCATGTATTCTTCATGTGGATTACCAAACACATTGCTTTAAAATTTATGCAACTTCATACCTTTCTATCTGCAGTCATTATAATCATAACATTTTGGAGCTGTGCACACAAAGGTTCAGTACTGCAAAGCAGTTTTGACAGCAGAATGGTCTGAATGTATAAGAAATCCAGGGAGACTCTTGCTTGATAAATGAAGTTGCTTATATTCCTTGAAACAGTAAGGTAATTCACAACACTCCTTCACACAGCAACCTGTGAACATACCCTCCTCTTTGGGATACTGTATGGGGTATGATCCTGGAGGAGGGCAAGGCAATGAAGGAGGAGGGCAAGGGCAAGGTATTCTTACCTTGAGAATCCTGTGGACAGAGGAGCCTGGCGGGCTAAGTCCATACGGTCACAAAGAGTCAGACACAACTGAAACAACTTGGCATGCATAGAGTATGACAGAATATTGGCCAGGAAGGCGTCACTGGGACCTGCCACTCTCTAAGGGGCTGATAAACACTCCAGAGGATGAGGATAAATGCCCAAAAAATGGATTCTGCTTTTGGCTCTAAACCTGGTCAGATTGGCAAAATATCAATTACTTGGTAAATTAGACCTGATTAGCCAAAGTGAGTAATTCAGCATCTTTCTCTTATGGGGTTTTAGTGGCTGACATGTTCCCATTCAATGATAATTATCCATCAAAATAATAAACACATTTAGCCGATTTTCATTTTTGTAAAACTCTTATATAGATTTAATAGCACATTTCTCATTAATTTTATTCCTCAATACTTTATAGATTTAGTTTTGTTTGTTGGTTGTTTTCCTTATTTAGATGAAATCTATTTTTCCATTATGTTTTCAATTTGGTTATTGGTGGCATATAGGAAATCTATTGATCTGTATGTTGTTCTTATAGCCAGTAACCTTATTTCTTTTTTGTACTAATTCTAATAAATTATAAATTCACAGGATTGTATTTGAAGATAGGAAATTATTTCTTGCCAATAATAACAATTTGACACAGTCCTTTTCCATATTTAAGCTCCGTTTTGTCTTCTCATCTTATGTATTGATGAAGACTTCTGGTACAGTGTTGAATATGGGCATCTTTGCCTGCTCCCTGGTGGCTCAGAGGTTAAAGCGTCTGCCTCCAATGCGGGAGTCCTGGGTTCGATCCCTGGGTGGGGAAGATCCCCTGGAGAAGGAAATGGCAACCCACTCCAATATTCTTGCCTGGAGAATCCCCTGGAAGGAGGAGCCTGGTGGGCCACAGTCCACTGGGTCGCAAAGAGTCGGACATGACTTTACTTTCACTTTCACTTTGCTTGCTCCTAGGAATAATGGGATCACTTCTAACTTTTTACTGTTAACTTAGCATGATTTCTAACAACTTTTGGTAGATATCCTTGACTAATATAAAGCAGTTTCTATCTTGATTTATTAGTATCAATAGTTATGTTTTTCTTTTAATCTGAGAAGTCTTTGAAATTTTGTAAAATATATTTTAGTATCTGTTGAGATGACAATGTTATTTTCTTTGACCTTTAATATAAGAATATAGAGAATTCCATTAATAGCTATCCTAATGTTGAACCTTTTTGAATTCCTGGGATAAAGCCAACTTAATCATGATTTGTTATTATGTACTTTTTTATTTACTTAGCTTTGTAATATTCTTCATAAAAATACTTATTGGCTGAGTATATAAAAATATCTAATGAACCATGAAGTTGTTTGAAATTATTAGCAGGAAATACAAATAAACTAGTTGGCTATAATATTCACTTTTTTTCTGAATAATTCCATTCCATGCAGACATGAGCAGTAGAATTTGATCGTAAAAGAGAAATGACTTCTTGGCAGTGTAGACCATGTTTTCCCTGGTCTTAACATTGAGTAGCCTGTGTGGCTTATTTTGTATGTTTAAACAACCTGTTCAAGTTCACCAAAGTTGCAACAAGCATCACTTACTGACAAAACTCCTGACATTTACTTGATTTAAATGTGTTGCATAGCTTTTTCTTTTATTATTTGCCAAGAGCAGTTAGGAAGGTTTAGCTGTTCAGAATATTAACTCCTGGTTTCACACCCAACCTCTGCCATTAACTGGCTATGAAAACCTTAATTCTTCAATTTCATCATTAAAAAAATGAGACTATTTAAAAGTACCTTATGGGTTATTATGAATATTAAATAAGTAAATATAAAACACTTAAAATAGTACTCAGAGCATGGTGACTGTTATGTTTTAGCTGTGATTTTAAATAATCAAATCAGAGTTGTTCATTTTGTTACAGATGTCAGTATCTTATGATCACACATGAGAAATTTTTTTCTTATATATGACTCATGGAAGCATCCCACGTGGAGTTTGACTAGTCTTTCACTCATTCAAGGCATTTCTGAAAATAGGCAGTTTTGTTTGACTGTTTTTCCAATAAAAAAGTGCTGGCTGATTTTTCCAAAATATTTTACATTTTGGAAAATTCAGAAAGATGAGGTTGAGGCTGATTATCAGAATAAGACAATCTGTCTACAGATACAAAGAGAAAAATCATCAAACATTGGCAACCTGTAATCAACAAGCAAAGGGACTTGGAGAATATGAGTTCTGAGTGGCAAGGGATAACCATCACCTCTCATTGTTCTCAACAAGGCTCTTCTACGACCTGTGTGTGCACAAGGACAGTTAAGACTTTGCCAAAGTATCTTTTGGGGAATAAGAGAGAGATTGACTGATGAAGAGATTGAGATTGTGTGCAGACTATTCCCAGACTGACTTCCTGGATTCAAATCTGAGCTTCACCATTGCTCACCAGCCAGTTGACCTTGGGTATGTTTCCAACGCCTCAGTTCTCTTTTCTGTAAAATGGTGATGATAATAGTAGTTAATTCTCAGGGCTGTGAGGAGAATTTCAAGGGAAAATCCCTGTGCAGGAACAACATAGAGCCCTGCACACAGGAAGTGCTCAATCCATGGTGTCAGTCATTAACACAATGAGGTCAATTATTTAGCACAAAAACATTTGTTATCAGTTCTTTTTGTTCTACTCAGCAGGTCATCATATCTCCAGTTAGGCAGCATGCTGTATATGGAAGACTGGCAGCAGGGGAATTCACTGTTGTTTTCTAAGACAATTAATTTTTTTTTTAGTATATTCAGAGTATTCACAGATATATGCAACCATCACCACAATGAATTTTAGAACATTTTGATCACTTCCAAAAGAAACCTCATACCTTTTAGCTCTCAACCTCTCTGCACACACTGTATCCACCTAACTAGCCTTAGGTAACCACTAATCTACTAGGTAACCACTAAATTGCTATAGTTTATTCTGGACATTTCATATAAATTGAATCATAGAATATTTGGAGTTTCATGACTGGCTACTTTCATGTACTTTAACATTTTCATGATTCATCCATGTTATAGCAAGTATCCGTACTTCTTTTTTATGGCTGGATAATATTCCACTGTGTGGGTGTAGCATATTTTATCAGTTCACCCATTAATGGACATTTGAGTTATTTCTACATTTCGGCTATTAGAAATAATGCTGCAGTGAATATTTGCATACAACTTTTTGTGTGATTATGTGTTTTCAACTCTCTTGGGCATGTACCTAAGCTTCCCTCATAGCTCAGATGGTAAAATGTCCGCCTGTGATGCAGGAGACCCAGGTTTGATCCCTGGGTCAGGAAGATCCTCTGGAGAAGGAAATGGCAATCCTCTCCAGTGTTCTTGCCTGGAGAAATTTCATGGACAGAGGAGCCTGGTGGGCTACAGTTTGTGGGGTTGCAAAGAGTTGGACACAACTGAGCGACTAACACGCACACACACACACGTACCTTAGAGTAAAGTTGTTGGTTCATATTCCGTATCAGGAACTGTCAGACTATTTTCCACAGTGACTGTGCCATTATACATTCTCCCTAGCAGTGTATGAAGGTTCCAGTTTTTCCACATCCTCACCAACACTTATTAATATCTTGGAGCCATTCTAGTGGCTGTGAAGTAGTATCTCATTGTGGCTTTGACTTGTACTTCCTTAATGATCAATGATGTCAAACATCTTTTCCTATGCTTTTTGGTGATTTGTATATTTTCCTTGGGGAAATGTCTGTTTGGATTCCATTTTTAAAAACTGAGTTGTTTTTTCAATTGAGTTGTAACAACTGATTGATTTTATTGAGCTCTTACTCTCTGATAGATCACTGCTGCTCACACATCTCTGTATACATAGGGGCCCTGGTTAAAATGCAGATTCTGCTTCACTAGGTTCTGTGTGGGGCCTGAACATCTACATTTCCCAATAGCTCCCAGGTAGTTCTGCAGCCCATAGAGCCCACTTGAGTATAAAAGAAGGATGTTATTTCCAGGGGCTTAATTTCCTCCACAGTGTGAAAGAACTGTAGGAAACATGAGTTCAGAAAAGAAACTGGAAATGAAAAATGCAATTTAATGAAGTTAATTGTGAACAGTATGGGTTTGTTCAAATGAGTTGCTTTTTTTGATAGTCGTCATCCTCATAGTTTCCTCACTTACCCTATTGAACATATTATTTCACTTCTGAGGGGATGTCTCTGGCATTTAATGAGTCATTGCAGTAGTTAAGGCTAGTTGCAGTGGCTGGTGGTATAATTTGGAGGTGCTTTCTGTTCTGCTGTTGAGACATTAAAATGGAAAATATGAAGCCAGAAATGGTTTCTCTGGGAACGCACATACATTGTTAGAGCTCATAATGAGCTCTTCTTCTCTGTCCCTCCTAATGGGAGATTTTGTCTCCTGACACAGTTTTCAATGAGACTTTCACAAGTGCTGAGTCTCGTACCTTTTACAGTAAAATATTTGCCCAGATGAAGTAATCTCCTTTGGAATTTGAGATTTCTCTCTGAAAATACAGCTAAACCTGTAAGCTGTGAAGAATTATAATGATTTATCTAGAGATACCTTTTAAGCAGCTGGAAGCACTGGAAATTTTCTGCACTGTAAGTTTAGGGAACTTAGGCTGAAAATCTCTGCCCCCAGATAAGTGGGCCTTAGGGAATCTGCCATATTCTTAGGTGAGAGGGTGATGGATGGTGAGTTCATTTATACAGTCACTTAATCAAGATCTTGTTCCTTTAGTAATTAACATTTAGTATACACATATTGATGAAATTGGAAAATATCTACTCTGAAGTAATGTGACTATAAGTTTTAAATTTAGCTTCAATAATACGGTTTTAATTTATAGTGGTATGCTACAGTAACACTATAGTATTACTACACAGGTAATACTGTGAGGCCAAGGGTTTGTAACCTTCTCTTTATTTCTTAGTTTAGAAGGCAAGTACAGATGCTCTGTAATCAGCCCTTGAAAGTGTTTACTTTTTCCAAGTGGGCCCATGATTGTTCAAATGTTTCTCTAAGGAAAGTCCCCTTGAATAGAGGAGTCATCCTCAGTCATGAAAGCAAAAGAGATCCCACACATGCACCATCAGTACTGAAGTGACAACCCTCCATTTGTGAAGCACAGTCACATTATTTAGATGGTGGAATCTCCACCATGTTATTTGCCAGCTGGTCTTAGGAGACTGGAGTTGAGGGCAATGCCCATGCCTGACTGCTGAGTCCCTAGGGCCTCTTCTGTCCTAAGCACAGCAGTGTTGCCTTTACATCTTTTTCATACTGAGCCTCCACTCCTTTAACTCTTCCTTTAAAAGTGTAAAAATGCTCCTTTCTCCTTCCTTCCTCCCCCTCCCTCCCTCCCTTTCTTTCTTTTTTCCCTTCAAAATTTAGTGAGAATACGCATACATCCTAGAGAGTGTGCCAGATGTTAGAACATAGTACTCCCTTGAGATAATGATCTTGATGTGGTCCTTGAGATAGTCATACACTGTAGACTGAAGAGGAGGAAGTGCAAGTGTGGGCAGAAAGATGATGAGTTCCATTTTGATTTTTAAGAGCTAGGGAGCCATTTAAACAAAGTGCCTCATCAGTTCAGTTCAGTTCAGCTGCTCAGTCGTGTCCGACTCTTTGTGACCCCATGAATCACAGCATGCCAGGCCTCCCTGTCCATCACCAACTCCCGGAGTTCACTCAGATTCACGTCCATCGAGTCCGTGATGCCATCCAGCCATCTGATCCTCTGTCGTCCCCTTCTCCTCCTGCCCCCAATCCCTCCCAGCATCAGAGTCTTTTCCAATGAGTCAACTCTTCGCATGAGGTGGCCAAAGTACTGGAGTTTCAGCTTTAGCATCCTTCCTTCCAAAGAAATCCCAGGGCTGATCTTCAGAATGGACTGGTTGGGTCTCCTTGCAGTCCAAGGGACTCTCAAGAGTCTTCTCCAACACCACAGTTCAAAAGCATCAATTCTTCGGCACTCAGCCTTCTTCACAGTCCAACTCTCGCATCCATACATGACCACTGGAAAAACCATAGCCTTGACTAGACGGACCTTAGTCGGCAAAGTAATGTCTCTGCTTTCAAATATACTATCTGGGTTGATCATAGCTTTCCTTCCAAGGAGTAAGCGTCTTTTAATTTCATGGCTGCAGTCACCATCTACAGTGATTTTGGAGCCCAAAAAGATAAAGTCTGACACTGTTTCCACTGTTTCCCCATCTATTTGCCATGAAGTGATGGGACCAGATGCCATGATCTTTGTTTTCTGAATGTTGAGCTTTAAGCCAACTTTTTTACTCTCCTCTTTCACTTTCATCGAGAGGCTTTTTAGCTCCTCTTCACTTTCTGCCATAAGGGCGGTGTCATCTTCATATCTGAGGTTATTGATATTTCTCCCAGCAATCTTGATTCCAGCTTGTGTTTCCTCCAGTCCAGCATTTCTCATGATGTACTCTGCATATAAGTTAAATAAGCAGGATGACAATATACAGTTTTGACGCAATCCTTTTCCTATTTGAAACCAATCTGTTGTTCCATGTCCAGTTCTAACTGTTGCTTCCTGACCTGCATACAGATTTCTCAAGAGGCAGGTCAGGTGATCTGGTATTCCCATCTCTCTCAGAATTTTCCACAGCCTCATAGGTCTCTGTAAAGCTGAGAAGAGAGGTTGAGAGAGATAAAGATTTAGGTTGCCTTGGTCAATGGGCTAAATCCAACAAAATAAGTTATAACAAGTATAAATAAAAATTCTTTAAAAGAGGTAAATGCAGAAAAACCACCAGGATGGAGGGAATACAACTTAAAAGAATGCTTATGTGTTTCAGCTGAGAATAAGCTGGCAGCAGAAGCAAACTTGCTGAGGCAATTTCCAAAGAATAAAATTTTTCTTGGGTTACATTAACAGAAGTATAGCATCCAGAATTAAGGAAGTCGTCGTCCTGCTGAATTTTAGGCTGATTGAGACTATAATTAGAATAATACATTGAGTTCTTAGCTCATGAGCTATACAAAATAGGGGGAAGCCTAGATTTTGTCTGTGTCCGATAGCATGCCAACTCATGCTCCAGAGATTTCTGTTACATGTAACAGCCACTCATTACATTTAAGTCTACATCTAGGTGTGTGATCTTGGCCAAGGATGTTAGGACAATACTGATACTCTTGTTGGAGAGTTACTATGAAGAATAAATGGGGAAGCACATGTCAAGCCCTGGATACAGCCCTTGATATATAGCAACCTGAAAGTGAAGTCGCTCAGTCATGTCTGACTCTTTGTAACCCCATGGACTGTAGCCCACCAGGCTCCTCCATCCATGGGATTCTCCAGGCAAGGATACTGGAGTGGGTTGCCATTTCCTTCTCCAGGGATCTTCCCGACCCAGGGATAGAACCCGGGTCTCCTGCATTGTAGGCAGGCGCTTTACCATCTGAGCCACAACCCACCACCTGTGCTCTTCTTGGGTCATGTGACCTTGGGTAATCTCTCCACTATTCTGGGCCTCTGCTTTTCTGAAAAGGAATGTGGTGGAATTAGATGATTCCAGAGTCACTTCCTCCTGATGGCAAGTCCCTGGGGAGAACATCTCCAGTTCTTTTCCTAGTGTTTTCTTTCTGGTCATGGGATCACACTGCCTTCAAAGGGCAAGCCAGAAGCGTCAGTGACTATGGCAGCAGTCCTCAGAGGGTGATGGATGACCAGTTGGTAGGCAATCACCTGTCTTCTGAGATAAATCTGAAGCATTTCTGCTCTGTATCATAGAGTCTCCCTGCAGGACTGACCTTTGCCTGTCCTTGGTGATGTCTGCCTGGTGAACTCACGTTTTATTGGCTTCTTTCTTTTCCCTGCCTTACTTCTTCACTCCCCTACCATTGTTTTCTGGTGTCACATCCTATGAAGTGAAAGTCACTCATCTGTGTCTGACTCTTTGCTACCTCATGGACTATACAGTCTATGGCATTCTCCAGGCCAGAATCTGGAGTGGGTAGCCTTTCCCTTCTCCAGGGGATCTTCCCAACCCAGGAATCGAACCCAGGTCTCCCACACTGCAGGTGGATTCTTTACCAGCTGAGCCACCAGAGAAGCCCAATTGAGTGAGTGAAAGTCGCTCAGTCATGTCTGACTCTTTGTGACCTCATGGACTGTATAGAATTCTCCAGGCCAGAATACTGGAGTGGGTAGCCTTTCCCTTCTCCAGAGGATCTTCCCAACCCAGGGATCAAGCCCAGGTTTCCCACATTGCAGATGGATTTTTTTTTAACCAGCTGAGCCACAGAGGATGGCCCCTAAGAGATGCCTGTGTCTAATCCTGAAACCTGTGAATATGCTACCTTGCCCAGCAAAGGGACTTTGCATCTGTGGATTAAATTAAGGACTTTGAGCTGAGAAAGTAGCCTGAATTATCCCGGCAGGCCCAGTATAATCAACTAGGGTCTTTATGGGTTAAAAAGGGAGGCAGAGCACTCAGATTCAGAAAAGAAGAGATGATGACAGAAATAGAGTTTTAAAGATGCTATGCTGCTGGCTTTAAAGATGCAGAAAAGAGCCACAAACTGAGAAATGCAGGTGACTTCTAGAAGCTGGAATAGACAAGGAAATGTATTTTCTGTTGGAGCCTCCAGAAGGAATACAGCCGTGCCAAAATCCTGGATTTAGCCCAGTGAGATCCATTTTGTACTTTGCCCTCCAGAATTTAAGACAATAAATTTGTCATGTTTTGAACTGCTAAATTTATAGTAATAGGAAACTAATAACCCTCCTAAGTAAACTATTTGCCCGGGATGAATCTTTGCTTTGATCTCTACTTTTGGGGTAACCCCAGTTAAGACACTTCCCAATCACACATTGTATACTTATTTCTATTTACCTTAAAATATCAGTGCTTTTACATTATTCAATAGGCATTAAGTTGTTGTGTAATTCTCTCTGTTTGATGTTGCTCTAAGATTAGTTATAAAGATGAAATGAACTCAGCTCTTCCCTGCAAGGAGCTTACAGTGTAATGGTGGAAATAACCCCCTGTGCCTATTTAGTGCTTTTTTTCTCAGTAGTCACGTAAGTGTAAGTATTTAATAAGCATTCACTGTGAACACTGATCAGAGCAATAGCATATATACATATATGCCATAGTCACTGCCAACAAAAAAGCAAATTCTCAGATATAATTTTCAATAAAGCGGCAGTATCCCCCTAAAAGAGGCCAATCTCATTTTGTCAGCGAGAAAACAAAAAGGAGAACAAGGAGTTCTAAGTGAAAACAATGCAGGATCCCATTTTAGGGAAACTAAAGCACTGATTTCACCTTCTAGTTCCCGTAAGAAGCATGGAAAGTTTATTTTGTTCCCAAGGAAATTCACTGTTGTTTAGCTCCTGAACCATCAACACATTTAAGAAATTATAACCTGCTGCAGCATTTTGGCTGTGAAACGTATTGAAAGTTGAAGTCAGATGCACAAGATATGAGTTCAAATTCTGGATCTGTCAGTTCATAAAGTTACGTGATCTCAGGCAAAAGTGTAACTGCTCTCCACTGCATCTGGTAAATGAGGATAGTTCCACAGCTAACTGGCTTATGGAGGCTGGCAAACACTAATGTTCACAGCCCTTCTCTGCTTCATATAGTTGGGCATCTAGGAGAGTAAACTTCTCCAGCCTTTTAGGCTCAGATTCTGGAATCCTGTTCCTTTCATTTCTGTGAGCATAGTTGACATTCTCTCCAAGATCCCCTCCCCTTTCTTTTAACCCTTTGTCCTAAATGCAGTCAAAAGTATCCAATGTGTGTTAGCACTTTAATTCTAAAGGTGTGTGGTCAGCCTTCCAGGTCATCACAGGTGAAAGTTTTAGTAAATGTTTCACTGTTGCATAACATGTCGCTTGTTTTTTCAACCACTGATATTTATTACCTCTCTGCCTGTTACCTGCTGGCTAAGCCAATTCTACTTACTATAGTATCAGGTCTTGGTTACAGCAGTACCTCATGGTAAAATTCATATATCTCTTCTAGGCTGGCTAACTGTTGTAACGAAAAGCTAACTGCTAGGACAATCTGAATGTTTCTGTGGCTTCACACAATAAAAGTTTATTTTTTTGTGCTGGCATTGGAATTGAATCAGGCATTTGAAGGGCAGACTTCCATGCAGGCATTCAAGGACTCAGTCTTCTTCCACCTTGTGGTACCTCCACCTTCAGTCTGTGTGCTCCATGGAATGGCATGACCTGGAGCTCTGTCTCCATTCCATTGACCAGAACTCGATCATATGGCCCCATCTTAGCTGCACGGTAGGGGTGGGTTGGAGAGATGTGCACCCATGGTTTAGCACAGATTCTTAGTCATCAGCTTGCCATTTCTGCCTCTCTATGCTTTCCTCAAAATGTTGCTATGTGGGTTAAAATGCATAATAGATGGAAATTCCTTTTAGAGGAAGAAGTGTGGCATAAATCAGGATTGTTTTCCTCAAAGAAACCTTGTTGCCTATTATGATTTAGTTCTCCTGAACACAGTTAGGTACCCAATAAGTCAGCGGGGTTTAAAGGACCTAACCCCTGATCACCAGTTATTAACAGTGTTCTTATGGGAAAATGCCTATCCACTTCCAAACCACTGGCCTAAAGTCAGCTACTAAGTTATTAGCTTTCTCTATAAGCTTTATTGAGTTCGTTTTGATTTAATTTCTGCCTTATCATAGTTTAATTCAAATTTATACTTGTGGTTTTATGTGATTTCATGTTTTGTCTATGTTAAAGTATGATTGTCCCTTGACCTTGACTTACGAAGTCATTAGTAACAGTTACTGATTTTCTATTCTATGTCAGGTACACTCTAGGTATGTTAAGTACATTCTCATTTTAATCCTCCTGGTGACCCTGCAAGGCATGCACAGTTACCTCTATTTGATTATTGAGAAAACAAACTCAGAGGTTTTATATTTTATATTGGTTTTATATTGCTGTGTGACAAATTACTGCAAACTTCTGGTTGTGTTCTGTACTGGAGGCTCTTGGGGGAGAATCACTTCTGAGCCCATTCAGGTTGTTGGTAGAACTCAGTTTCTCATGCTTGTAGGACTGAGGTCTCTGTTGCCCTGCTCACTGTTGTCTGGGGGTCTTTCTCAGTTTTCAGAGGCCATCAGCATTTCCTGGCTTGTGGTCCTTCCATCTTCAAAGCCAGAAATTGCATGCCAAATCTTTCTCAGGTTTTCAGTCTCCCTGTCTTCTGTCTTTTAAAGGAGTCATATGATTAGAATAGGTCCATCCAGATAATCTCCATATCTTGAGGTCAACTTGGGACTTTAATTACATCTACAAAATCCCTTCTTATTAGTATCTAGATTAGTGTTTGATTGTTTAACCAAGGAATGGGAATTTTGAGGGGCCATCTTCAGAATTCTGCCTGCCACAGTAACTAAGTCGCCAATTCACCCAGCAAGAGAGTTGTAAGGCACAGACTTGGAACTCAGTCTATGCAGCATGAAAGTCTATGACTTTTCCATCTACCAGGCTGCCCCTCTACAGAAATGAGTGGTGGGAAATACCCAAAGAGAATTCCTAGAAGGAAAGCCCAAGCCTAATTCCTAACCTAGAAGCATGTAATTTAAATAATTATTACATGAAAAATTGTAGATTCAACGTTTTAAAACTCTGCATCAAAGTAATACTGGCTCTTTCCAAAATGGCACCACCACAGAGGTGATACAAACGTGGGCTACATAGACAGATCTGGATAAACTCCAAGAGCTGCCGCTTACTCAGAAACCCTAAGCCTCAGTTTCTGCACAGTAAAATGGGAATAATGATAGTATCTTAGAGTTGCACTGAGAGACTGAAACAATGACACTTACGTGATGTTTTCCATAGTTCCTGAGACGATGTAAGCATTCCGTTGCTAACCATCACTATCATTATCATCATCATGTTGCTATAGCCTGCCTTCAGCCCAGATGGCAACTATGTAGTATCATAGTATCAAATATTTATAGTTTCATATCAATAATGTATAAAATATACCATGCTCATTTATCATATGAGCAGAAAAAGTTATTATGCCTATGATCTCACTTTTAGCTTGCATTTTCTTCTGAAATCTCAACTGCAGATTAATAAATGTAAGACAGTAATTTTTTTGGTCTCTTGGAGACTCAGAAAAGAAGAGGGCATATTTTCTCTGCTATTCTGGTAATTTAGAGTTTGTCCACTCGGTACTGATTCTGCCAATAGCTTAAATGGATATATTTCATGTCAAAACTCATGAGACTTGACTTAGTGTCACTTTCAGAGCCCTTCTCTTACCTTGCCTTTCTCCTGTTCCCTCTTGCTCCAAGACCCATTATTGGAAGGTCTCTCACATATGTTTCATTTTACTTTTACTCCAGACTCAAGCTTGCTGTAAACAAGAAATTTATTTTTGGTTTTTTGCTCTGCATTTTATTCTGAGCTTTTCTTTTCTGCATTTTCGCCACATTCCTAAGCTTCTGTTAAGCCAGCTTTTTAAATGTGAGAGAAATAAATGTCATGGAATGAAGACTTTGTGGCAGCCAACAGAAGTGCCTGTTGAGTCCTCTGTGGGAGGAAGCTTGAGACCCCTGGATTATTTAGGCAGACATTTGCATGAAGTAGTAGGAAGGACAGAGGTCTCAGGAGGAAGCCCCAAGGCTATTTCTAAGCAGCATCTACTAAAGAAAATGTGGGGCTCAGTTAGGATGGGGGATGTGATTGGGCGAGGCTGCTGCAGTGCAGACATCCATCTGAAGTCAGTAATAGCAATGCTCATTGGTACAATAGTGTTACAAATGGTGCCAGAGTCAGAACTTAGAGTTTGATCACCTTATGAGGATTCCATGTGTTATTAAAATGCAAGAGGAGATGAATTTTGAATTAATAAAACTTTGAAATCCTTCTAGCCTTCCTACCTTCTTTCAGTACCTAAGCTAGCCACCTTGGACATCCTTTACAAAGTAACAGGCCTCTTTTGCTTTACAAGTTAACCTTTTAGTATTTTTGTTGTGCAAAACAGGATTTCTCAGTGACACTGTTGATATTTCAAAGTGAAAATGTTAAGTTGCTCGCTCAGTTGTGTCCAACTCTTTGTGACCCTGTGGACTGTAGCCCACCAGGCTCCTCTGTACATGGAATTCTCCAGGCAAGAACACTGGAGTGGGTTGCCATTTCCTTCTCTAGGGGATCTTCCCAACCCATTGCAGGCAGATTCTTTACCATATTTGGGACCAGATGATTCTTTGTTGCCCTTTCAGCATTCACTCTTCATCAGAAGGCTGCTTATTGGAAACACTTGAAACTTTGCATGTGCAGGCTTTTTTTTTTCCTCATGATAGGAAGTTCTGGGAAGTTAATGGCTATGAAAGCACCCCTCAACCAGCTGAGGGAATGATGAATGGGAAGTTGGTGGTTAGTTGCTCCAGCATCCTAGTCCCTCAACCAGAACAGTTCTAAGGAGTGTTCTATACTGTCTCCCAGCATTCCCAGGTGGGATTAAGCTCCAGTTCCCACAGAAATAACTGGTTTGATAACACACCTCTATTGATTTCTTTCCTTTCTCTGACTCACCTCCCAAATAAACTACACTCAAATCCTTGTCTCAGGGTCTACTTACTGGGGAACCCAAACCGAGATTCTATGTTCCAAACATGGCAATTCAATATGTTTAGAGAAATCGTGAGCTAATTCGCAGAGATTTGCCTGTGAAATGCTGTTGATTGGTGTTGTCACCAAGTGCTCTAAGGCCTGCATCCTGGGTGGGCCAGGGTGTGCACCAATGTGTATGTCTCTGATGATTGGACGTTGTTATTTCTCGTGGGTTTGTTCTGAGCGAGCTTTTGGGAATTGTGTTTTCCCACAAGTTCCACAAATGTTTCCACATTTTAGAAATTGTTTGAGCATGCTCTAAGCCATGACTTTGAAAGTCAAATAGTTTGGCTGGTGATATTATTTTTAAAGAAACAAAAACAGTTTTGTTTTTAATTTTGGCTTTTGTTATGCTTTGCAATCTTTTTCTGCTCTAAAGGCCTTAACTTCCTTTGTTTAATGCAGGGCTTTGCATGATGCTCATGGAGGTATTTCATAGACATTTTTTATATGGATGTGATTGCAATGAATTTTTTCTGATAAAATTTGCATTCTAAAGTTCTTATACATATAGTGTTTCATTTGATCCTCACACATACCCTGAATAATAGGATTATCATCACAGTTTAATGAAAGAGGAAACCAAGTTACAGAGAGTTTAAGCAAGTTTCTGTTTAGCACTTCAACTATTCCTGAATTAACAAAAACTTCCCTTAATGTAAACAGCATTCTGCAAAGACACAAAGGGGGAGAATGTAATCTCCAAGGGAAGCGTGACATATATTAGCAAGCTATAGGATGTGGTGAACTTGAGGGTGAAAGGATATAGACCTCAGCCTTGGTCGTGAATCTTGTCTTCTTTTAGATTTTTAACTGATTATATTCTCCTGGCTGGGAGGGAAGCAAGCACTGTTTGCTAGTATGCTTTGATAAAATTAATGCTAGTGAGTCAGAGATTAAAAAGCAGCATTTTCCCAGGTGCTTTTCTCACCTCCACTATTGCCTTCAGTCTCCAGTGGTTTCTTGGCATAATTAAAGTTACCATCCATCTTTTCTGCATTATCAGGCAGGAGCCCAGAGGCACCACTGTGTTAGTTCACACACTGTCTTGCTTGCACTAAATTTGTACCTGGAGTGAAGAGGAAATGCATCACTATTTAAAATATCGATGGGTCTTGAGGTCAAGTCCAAAGCTAGTAGTCTCTCTTCCTTCCAGTAATTTGACTCTTGCTGCTGATATCCAGCTCTGAGTCAGAGTCCTCACTGACAGTGGCCACTGATGTTGAGCTCAATTAGATTTTTCAAACCTTTGCCTGTTGCTCACTCTTGGTACCCAAGTTGCTTTTATGGTACCCAGTTAACTCACCTTGCCCTTCCCCCAACAGTGAGCCCCAGTTAGGATTAAGCCATTCTGCACTAACCAAGAATCAGATGGGAAAACAGAAAACTCTTAGATGTTTCAAAAAGAAAGTGATTTATTACGTTAGAGGCTTACTAAAGAACTGAGAAGGACTACAACTAGCATTCTAGAATTTAGGAAGATGGTACCTTTAAGAAAGCACCACTGATGATCTCAGCTACCTCTAAACCTGGAAGCACCTAGCAATTCCTGCATTTGGCATCTGCCAAAGCCTACACACTTACTTTCCACTTTCTTTGTTTAGTGCCGGGCTTTATATAATGCTCGTGGAGGTACTGGGCTTGGTCTTCTGGCTTGTGAGTGTGTCTTGTTTGTGTGACCTCACTGTGAACTGTGATGGCATAGATTCTAGAAAATGCAGCTCCCAGACTTCTAGCCCTGGGGATATAAGAAACAGCATAAAAGATAGAATATGACATTGAGTAGCTTACTGTTCAGACCATATCCTGTCTCTAGAAATTTTCTGAAGCTGCTCTGTGAGACTGGTGCGTTCAAAAAGAGGATGTTATTTCTCCAAAATTGAAAGCGCTAAGGAAAATATTTATGATCGGGGCAGGTCAATAGAAAAAAAGGGAGAAATCAACTGGAGAGATAGTGGCCCTTAAAATTAAGATTCTGTAATAGTTGTGATAGTTGTTGATGTGAAATAGGAAGATAATGGGACTTAGGCTTGAGGCAGAGCTACCAGGCAAGTTGGGCAATGTTGTACCCATATGCTACTATACTATGCATAGTTGTACTCTGAGATTTCCTACTTTCTGGTAAAATATGTTGTGCACTTTAATCGACTGGCTGGGTGTCTATTCTACTCCTGTATGCCAAGGTCAGAGTCTTGAATAAATCTGTTCAGCCAGAGACAGGCCTTGGAAAAAGTCTCCAGAAGGCAATGGGAATTGGGCAGAGGATCATCCCTATATACCTGCTCTATCAAACCAGTCCTACCTGGAATGGGACCTGGCCAGGAGGGCTAGAATCACTGTGGTATATTCTACTTGTCATCTGATTCACAACATTTGCTTCCAGAAGCTGTGCTTTTGGCCTGGGTACAAGACTGGCAGGCAGAAGCATCCATGAAATCGACATAATGCTGTTTAAAAATGTTACTGCCTGTTACGAGTGACAGAGTCTAATTTATTCCTCATATATGATTTATTCCTCATAGAATGCTAGTTGTTGGTTTTTTGTAATGTAAAATAGTCTTTGTACATTTATGTTAGGTTTTGTTAGGCAATTTTACTCTACTTAGATTAATTAATAATAAACATCAAGCTATGATGTGTTTTATTTTTTCCTTGAGAGCACCTTATAAAACCAGGCCTCTGTAAAAAGTTTTTTTGTATGAGCCTAAGCATCTAGGGACTCCTGATTTAATCCAACTGAACATTAACTTCAAATATTCTTAATACCTTGATATCTAATGCTTTGGTTCCATTTTTTACAGAAAATTTATATTAGAATTATAACGAATATTCTGAAAATTTTAAAAATTCTGATTGCAAAGTACTTTACAGATATATATATAATATTGAAATTTTGTTTCTTTGATAATGATTAGCAGGCAAACAGAAAGGCATAATAACTTAATAGTGAAAGTATTAAAATTTAAAACTATTTTCCAAAGAAGTTAATTAATTGGAAGCTGTATTTTTTCCCTTTCTATATATTTTAGAGATGTCCCTTAGTTGCACTAAACACTGGTTTATTGTCTCTTCTTGCTATCTCTCATTTTATTTTATTTTTTCTTGGAGTAAAAACACCTTTTAGACTTCATTTGATTTTTCTGTTGACAATGATAAGGTAATATGTAAACAAATTTTTTTATAAGAGAGTAGGTTTAGGGGCTGCATCTGACTCTTTATGACATTTAAAACATGATGTTTTAAACCTTGAAACTAGTGTAAAGTTTGACAAGTCAAAACTAAAAATGCTAAGAGTCATAGTATAGAAAATAAGGCCTGCCGGAAATCATTCTAAGCTGTTAAACAATGACTTATCAAACAGCATTATTTTTCAGTTGTACAAGAAGCCAAGAATACCAATATTTATTCCAGAATTTAACTTTACTTTGATTTACTGTGTAAACATAAATGTGAATTTATGGCAATTCCTTTTAGACTTAAGTTGTGACATGAAATTAGGACCTGTTAACTGTAATCAAGGTTTTAATTATTATAAATGAGAAATATGTGCAAAGTATGTTTCCAGTCTTTGTATAAATGCATTATTGTTCTGGCTCATGGCAGTATCTTTCTGATTAATCAGAGGGTGTGTACTTATTTGTACATGCATGCATGTAAGAAAGAGAGGAATATTTACTTTTTGCTTCTCATTATATATATCTTGTGGGATTTCATAAAACTGAAAATTAGCTAGGAAGAACAATCACACTCAGTTTTCTTTATGAGACATTTCCATATGCCTGCTCTGTGACCCATGTTATTTATACACCTGAACATCTTTATTAATCTGAATTGGTTCTCTTCTGGTTTTTTAAAATAAGAGGATATTCCAACTCTTAGCTTATTTAAATACAGTTGGTAATTAATTTTTCAGGAGTTTTAATATTGAAATTTCTTATTCCAAATAATATATTCATTTCATATCTTTTTGTTTTCATTTCATATCTTTTGAGTTTTCTAATAAAACAGCATTTCCTTTTCTCTTTTCAGCTCAGTCCCTTGAAAAATGATATTAATATGTGGCCATAAGGATGCATTTATCTCAGGTGCTTAATGGTCATTACATTTTTTAAAATAACTTTTACTTGTTGTGGGGTTTCTCCCCCAAGCAGAAATTAGTCAGTACAAACAGATGGCATAGAAATTTCACAACAAGCAATTAAATTAGAAATATGACAGTTGGCATGTGTTCAAAGTAATAAAGTTCCAAAAATAGAAAGTGAATCAAATTAACATAAAGGCATTAACTTCTTCTGGGTGGCGTGAGTTTGCAAACGTCTTGAGTAATTAGATTTGCTTATACTCAAAATAGCCAGTGAACCTTGAGTGACATTGCATTTCAAAGGTGGGAGCCAGAGGGAAGGTCACTGTTGGTATTAGAGTGGCAAAAAAAGATTGATTTCACTTTGTTTTTCTTGGGAACTTATAGGAAATTTGGCTTCACCAAATATAACTATTTCTTTTGGAGTAATAGCCAGCCTTGATTTTATTAAATGTATCATTTTTAAAATATATTATTTCCTTGTTACATACTTATCAATGTTGAACAGATCATATATATTTATGGTTAAAATAACTGAGATGGTCCAAAACAGTATGTGCCCTTTAAAGGTCTCTCTCCCATCTCAATCCTGAATCTAACATTTTACTTATCCAGAGATGACAACTAATACTGGTTTCTTTTAATTAAAATTAAATTGAGGTATGATTGACATATAACATTATGTTAGTTTCAGGTGTAGAGCATGATGATTTAATATTTGTATATACTGTGAAATGATCACCATGATAAATCTGTTTAACATCCATCACCTTCTAGTTTCTTGCAAATATTTACATTCTTCCTGTGATGGTATATACATTTGTAAGCATACATCTCTCTCTCTCTCTCTCTCTCACAGACACACACACACACACACACACGTACACAAGCACACACAAATTTTAGTACACTATTTGTACACAATTTCTTACACTTGACATTCCTTGGAGATAGATATAGTTTCATATCTCTTCAGGTCCTTTATTGTATTTAACCTGTTTCCTACCGATGTTGTTTGGCGTCCTTTGCTTTGGATCAAGGGTTGACACTTTCTCTAAGGGACAAGTAGTAAACATTTTAGGCTTTGCAGTCTCTGTCACAACTACTCAACCGTGTCCTTATATCATGGGAGCAGCCTTAGACTATATGTAAAGGAATGGATGTGGCTGGGTTTCAGTAAAATTTGCTTACAAAAACAGGCAGCAGGTCAGATTTGGCTCCTGCTCTGGATGATCAGACTATTTTAACAAGCACTGTTATAGCACCAAGTACTGTGACTGGCCTTCAGCAAGTGTTTAGTAGATATTTGTTTATTAATTGATAGGTTGTCTGGAAAATTTTTATTAGCAATAAGGAGAATGCTAAACAATGAAAGACTTGAACAGGACATCTTGGTATCAAAAAAAGTTAAAAGGAAAATGCATGACATGAACAACATTCTATATTTGGTGTTAAAAAAATTTAAGGTGGTACTTTGACTTCTTTTTCAGTGCAGTAAACAGTAATGAGAAAATTATATAATGGAGGAAGGACTTATCTGACTCCTCCTAGCACTGCTACTCTCTCTTCCTATGGGCCCTCAGTGTCACCAGAAAACTCAAAATCACCTGCAGAAGCGGGTCCAATGACTCGTGTTGATTTTGGGCAGTGAGTGTATCTTCTTGAAAATGACTGTCATCCCCATTATGTCTTCATCTTCATGTCCTTCATGACTTTCCCCTCATTCTCTTGTGAGGGACCCTAGATATCATGTGATAGCTTCCCTTTTCATTAGACACTAAATTTGATACCTTGGACTCATTTGAAGTTGTAGATCAGGAATCAGCAGGCCAAGTCTTGCAGGCCAAATCCAATCTACTGCTTGTTTTTGGAAATATAAAGTTTTATTGGAACACAGCCACACCCATTTATTTATGTGTTGACTGTCTTCCTTCACATTATAACCTGAGTAGTTGAAACAGAGACTGTAGAACTCACACAGCCAAAAATATTTCTTATCTGGCTCTTTATGGAAAAGGTTTTGCCAAATCCTCTTGTAGATTGTACGATTCTTTTCTCACCTGAGAATTTGGCACTCTCTTCTCTAAAGCTGCAGGGGATTACTTCTAATTTTTTTTTTTTAGACTGAGACCTTGAAATAGGATTGTTTCTTAGTTTTTATAGAACAGGCATCTTTGGTTGATTTGTCTTTTCACACAGTGAACTCCTCTTTTATTGAGCAGACAATTATTGAACACCTACTATGTTCAAGCCTCGGAATACAAAGGCAAATAAGATTGATTTCTTGTTCTAAAAACCTTGGCACCTGATGGTTGACACAGACTTAAATGACTTAGTGGTTATATTAAGTGATAGAAATGTGAAGGGACTGCTATGGAAGGAGCCATCATATTATCCTGGAAGACTGTGAAGTCTTCCCAATGCAGGAAGATGAAGCTTGAGCTAAGTTTTGCTGGATGAGTAGGAGTAGGTCAAAGAAGGAAGAGGAAGGCATTTAGGCCAGGTGAAGTGTACACTTAGCATGCATGAAAGTGTTGAGGTCTTAACCACTCTAAAAAAAGGAAAGAAGGGATGACAGAGACAGAGAAAAAGATCAAAAGCATGGGTGGTACAAGAGTGGGTGAAAGTATTGCCTCCTCTTCCATACTGCTACTAGCTATCAAGGGATCATGACCTTGAAATTGCTGGAACATGCAAGACTCTAATGTTCTGGATCTGTTGCCATCTCTGAACTCTTCAAAGAGAAGTAAGATAAGGTTTGTTTCTTCAGCTGAAAAGTAGGTGTAGCCAGAGCAGACAAGTTGCCAAAGGCAAAATGACAGGTTCCAGTAAATCTCCAAAGTAGTTAACCTGGAGGTAGAGGGAGTTTACTTGATTTTACTCTAGAATTCTCCATGGTTGAGGGGGACATCTTCTTGGAAGTACTGTTTTCTTTTTCAAACTCTAGCTAAAGCTCTTCATCTTAGGAGAGCAAGTAGGATTGATAAAGTCTTCATAACCCTCTGCAGCCCAGTTCAAGTTAAAAGCAAGAGAGAAGAAAACAAAAGCAAATTAAGCCTATTCTTTTGCCAAGAAGAAGTGTTATTTGATTTTTATTTGCATCCTGAATGTTCCTTGGAAAAGAACATGCCATTTGGCAATGTCCAAAGGCCTGTTGACAATCCTCCGACATCATTTTCTGTTTCCATTGCCTCACTCGGCACGAGGGCCCTCATAATCTTTCCAGTCAACGATGAAGCCCAGATGTTGTGGATAAACCACAGCCTTTGGGGGGGGGGGAATAAGCAAACACCAATAATAAATAATGCCTCGAGGTCATGCTGTGGCCCCCTCTAAAGTGTCCTGATGGTCAGGCCTCATTGTTCCCAGCACATTGCTTGGATTTTAATTTTGACAGAAAATAACATGGAGCCTACAGGCTTGGGAATGGTAACTCCATCCCAAAGATTCCTGGTGATGGTCCCATTCCAGCTTTCTTTAACGTGGTGACTTGAGTGCACATCGTGGTGTGTCAACAAGCCATTTCTGTTGAGAGTGATGTAGCGAGTCTGCTCCCAGTCTGGGTCATTTCTCATCCATACAAAATATTGGAGACCATGTTAGCCTTGAGTGTAATTTGGGAATTAAGATATACTCAAAAGAAAGCCTGGGTTTGATTAACAGGTAAGAGGTTAGATAACTCCTTTCTTATGATTTGATCCCAAATTCCCATTTTATACTGTGGTACTCATGACATTTTTCTAACTAAGGATGACTTGATGTTACCTACCATGGGGATGGGTTTTGGGTGAAGTTTCTCATGCATGCAGGTTTTTCCACGATAATTAACACTGGATTAAATCAAAACCCTCATCTTTAGAAAAAGTCAGTCTTCTTCCCATTTTTGAAAGGATTATTCCTGAAAGGATGTTGTTCATGCTTCGGCTCCTGTAATATCTCTATTCATTTTTTTCATGGGATTATTGTTTGTGTCTTTTTTTTTCTGTATACTTTTTGCATTTCAGTAGAAATAAAGAAGAAATTGCTGAAATTCAGGAGACTGTTGTGGCTCTGGGGGTAAAACTTGCAGTCTATTGGTACCGTTTGTGATCCCTGCAGGCTCTTAGCATTTTATTTCTGTTTCAGGATTGGGGCTGCTATCTTTCTCATCATAAGTAATCTAGCATTCGTGCTGCATTCTATTCATAGCTGTCATGCTATCTCTGACAGCATAATTTCAAAGCTTCTGATCTGCTTCCAGAAAAGACTCTTACATGAGTGATAGGATTTATAGAGGAAACTGTCAACTCAATAACAGGTATTAACTTCTTGGAAGGAACAAAACATCTAGCACCATCTCCTCCTCCTCCCTTTGCTCCTCCTTTCCTATTAGTAAATCTTAGTCTGCAATAACTTTGTGTTTCGTTTTAATCACGGTGTCTTTGTTCTTTTCAGTAACAATGCCCTAGGGTAGAAAACGTGATTGTTGTCATAGGGGAGAAGCAAGGAAAAGTACTTATTTTGATGAAGATTTGATAAATACCTACTATGTGCCAGACTCTGAACAAGTTATTGGGACACAAACATGGATAAGACATGGTCTCTGTCTTTGGGAATGTGTGGACCTAGTAGTGTGATAGTCATATAAATATAGTATAATATAGGAAGCAATAAGCAGGACATTCTAGAAGCACTAAAGACTCTGAAAGCAGAGCCATTTCTTGGAGAAGAAATTCAGATTCTAATATTAAATTCATGAAAACAAGGGCAACCTTGGAATTACACCATAGCACAATTAGCTACAGTTTGTTATCCTAATAATAACTGGTATCCTATTCTGGAGAAACTCCTTTGTTTTAGTCCTCAAAAAAACCTACTTTTGTGGGAAACACAAAATAAGAAACATTTTGCTTTTTGGGGGTTGGAGGGTGTGAGACTTTTTGAGGAACTCTGTTATTTACAAAGAATGGGTCTATTGCCAGAAGTTGCCCAGTGGAGTGTTGGCCAGTTAAATAGCAGCCTTACCATGGTATGGCATAGGTTGGCCAATTTGCACTGGCAATGTGGCCTAGCCTCTTCCTTGCAACTCAAATCACCTCATGAGCCCTGGGAGCCACATGAAGGTCAGAGGTACCACTAACTCTGACTCTATGCACCTCGCTTTCCTGGAAAGAAAGGTGTTGGATCTTAACCCATTACTCAGGAAAGTGTACTGAGCATTCATTATGTAATAAATAATAGCATTTGCAGGAGGAAAGAAGAGGAGTGGAAGGATGGTGGTGATAGTGATGTTGATAATGATGATGAGGATGAGGATGATAATGCTAATAGTGTTGATAATGCTGCTGCTGGCCTCTTGATTATAAGGACATATGATAACAATAATAATGGAGCAGGGTCTGTTCCTTACTTATTCTTCCATATCTGTACTTGCATTTGTGCACAGAGAAGGCAATGGCACCCCACTCCACTACTCTTGCCTGGAAAATCCCATGGACAGAGCAGCCTGGTGGGCTGCAGTCCATGGGGTCGCTAGGAGTCGGACACGACTGAGCGACTTCACTTTCACTCTTCACTTTCCTGCATTGGAGAAGGAAATGGCAACCCACTCCAGTGTTCTTGCCTGGAGAATCCCAGGGATGGCGGAGACTGGTGGGTTGCCATCTATGGGGTCGCACAGAGTCGGACACGACTGAAGCGACTTAGCAGCAGCAGCAGGAATTTCAGAATTGTTGTTGAAGGATGGAATGAACAGTCAGTTTCTCTCTTAAAAGGTAACACAGAGCTTGCTACCCTTCATGTTCAATACCCTCCAATGGACTTCGATTTCATCAGCATTAACACCTATCTTTCTTGCCTTGGTCTATGCATTCTGTTGCTCCTCTGGTATCACCCTGAATTGTATTGTTACTGCTCCCTAGACACACTGGCTTCTTTGCTTTTCTTCAAATATTCATATATGTTCCCATCTTAGGGTCTCTGCACATACTCTCCCATCTGCTGGAATGCCTTTTCACCAACCAGCCTTGTGGCTCCCTCCTTTACTTTCTCAAATTTCTGCTCAAATGTCCCCTTCTCAGAGAGGTTTCTCCTTACCAATATGTGTAAAAAGGCATCACCCCTGCTTCCTTCCCATGTCCCTTTATCTGGAGCTATGAGCTGAATATGTCCCCCTCAAATTCATATGTGGAAGCCCCAATTCATTCCCACTATGATGATATTTGGAGGTGAGGCCTTTGGGGGTGATCAGATCATGAGGGTGGCACCCTCATGAGTGGGATAGTGTTTTTATAAGAAGAGATGTGAGAAAGATGATCTCCCTTTCCAACATGTGGGGATACAGCAAGAAGACAGCTATTCATACATAAATCAGAAAGAGGGCTCTCACCAGACATAGATCTGGTGGCATCTTGATCTTGACTTTATAGCGTCCAGAACTGTTAGAACTGAATGTTTATTGCTTAAGCCATTTGGTATTTGTTATAGCAGCCCAAACTAAGATTTTGGGCTCTATTTTTCTTTGTAACATTTACATGGCATGCATTGTTTGTGTACTTATTTATTGCCTTCCTTTTCTCTCCCACTGTGTCTCCACTGACTGTAAACTACATGAGGGCAACTACTTCATTTCTTTGGAGTTATTTCCCCAGAACCTAAAACAGTGCATGGTACATAGGCATGCATTTGTAAATGTTGGTAGATGACTTTGAAATGAATTAATGAGTTGTTTGTACCATCAAAAAAACATGTTTTACAACCAGGCTTGTATTCTGAGACATCTTTCTAGGTTTGTCCTTCTCATCACCCTTTTGGTTGTATGAGCCTTTTCAGGACAAATATTCATCAGAAACTTTCGTTGTTCCCAGTGGATCCCAGGGCAGCCTCATTTGCAGAGTAGTTGCTCAGTAAATTCTTATTCATTGAAAGGCTGCCTAAAATGCCTTCCTGCCAGGATTGCCCTTGCTTCTTGCTCTGCTTCACCACATTTTCCAACCTCCTTGTTTTCCTTCGTGTGTTTTTGCCATGTCCTCATACGTCTTTTTCATTGTAGATATTTACGGGAGAGGGAGATTATACAAAAGCATTTGTGCCTCTACTCTCAAATAAATGAGGTGGGCTCAGGTTCATTTTGTATTATTCATACCACCAAAGATCAACTACCAAGAAGGTTATAAAAGTCAGAGAGTATTTTTTTTTTCTATCTTTGATGAAATGCAGATCCTCTCTTTTAAAACCCCAAATCTCTAACTTAAAAAAAAAAAAACAACTGCGTAAGATGATTCTTCAAAGGAATTTCTGGGTGATCACATTTAGATTTTTGCCATAGTTTTTTTTTTTTTAAGCATTTTTGGCAGCTTTTGAATATAGTACATTTCCACAAACTCAATGCCCTAGAAATGTCTTTCTGAAATAGTTAAACCCATGTTGCTATTCATGCTGAACTCAGTATCACTGCCTCCCTTACCCAAAGGAGCTTGGCCAGTCACTTGCCAGCTGAAGCTGGCCTGGTATTTGCTGACACATTTTTCAAGAACTGGTTGTGCAATACATGTTGATATTCTCTGTTCTTCTTCCTTCCCTTATTCATCCATTTGGCTCCTTCCTCCTTTCCCGACTCCCTCTATTCCCTCCCCTGTTGGCTTTTTGGAATCTATTATCTGCTTTAGTCGGAGAACCTAGTGGTAAACTGCCTCAAGGATAAAAATACTCCGCATTTCAAATCAGAAAGGACTGTTTTTCATATTTCTTGAGAATTTTGTTCTGTCATAAAGTCTTATTTTAAAAAGTTTTAAGCAAGTTCTTTTTTGTTTGTTTGAGATTGGATTTTTCTACTGTCAAGCCTGATTTGTCACAAATAAAACTTTGAAAACATACTTTCTTACATCCTTCCTCACAAAACATATCCTCAACGAATGGCTGTCATTTTCATTAGAAGCATTGTCTTAATATTACATCAAATAAACTCCTCCAGGTTTTGCTTCTGTGTGTATCATCTTCTCTTATAGCTCGTTGGATTACCTTGCTGTTGTTACAGCAGGACAAACTGGGTGGCTAAAACAGCAGCAGTTTTTTCTCTCACAGTTCTGGAGGCTAGACGTCTGAGAGCAAGGTGTTAAGAGTGGTTCTTTTCAAGGGCTGTGAGAGGAAATCTGTCCTGCGTGTCTCTCCTATTTCCTGGTGGTTGCCGGGCTGTCTTTGATATTTCTTGGCCTATGTGCATCAGCCGCATCTCTGTCTCCCATCTTTACATGGCGTTCTCCCTACAGACACATCTGTCTCTGTGTCTAAATCTCCCCATTTCACAAGGACGCCAGTTATATTGGGTTAGAACCCACTCTAATTACCTCATTTTAACTGGATTATCTCTGTAAAGACCCTATTTCTTAAAGTTGCATTCTGAGGTCCTGGGGTAAGAACTCAAGCAAATCTTAGAACAACTCTTTAATGCTCATCTTCTGAAAACTGAAACTCTGGGTTTAGTAAATGGAACCCATTTTCTTCTTTATCACGTCTTTAATTTTGACTCTTTAGATACAGTAAAACTTCACCTGATTAGGATGAAAGGCTGTAACAGATGGAATTTTCCTAATTTACTGAGAATTAGCTTGTAAATGACACTGTGAGTTACCAGCTCAGATTCCTCCATTAGAATATACATTACTGAAACTTTGACGACTAACAGACTTTCCATTCAGTTCGTAATTTCCATTCTGACCTTTCATTCTTCATCCAGGCCCACATTCTATTTCACAAACCTACCTGCCCATAATGCACAATCAAGATATCCTAGTATTATCTGTAACTTTTGTATAGGTCCCTTTTTCCCTATTCTAATCACGCCTCCATCTCCTGAATCTTGCATCTCTCTCTTGCATTTGTGTCCGTTCTCTGAATTTCTTCACTCACCGTCCCCTAAAGAATTTGTCTTAGATATACTCTACTGGCTCTCACTGTCTCAAATCAAGTTGTTAGTTGGGCCACCCTGGGCAGCTAGGTCACCACTGCCAACAAGTCCACCCACCAGCACACAGAACAGACCCCCTTAGTTTCTCCACAAAGTGGGGAATTCGACAAAAGAATATATTGTCATCTCGAGATAAGTACTATGATAGCCTCCTAGAGTTTTTCCATGGCTAGTCTCTACCTTGTCTGATTTGATTAAGGTGCAATTATTTGAATAATCTTTATAATGCATTAGAGAAGGAAATGGCATGATTCTGAAAATTCGATTTGCTGCTCAAAACTTTTCAAGGTCCTCCCCTCCCCAGTTGCCTATTCAATGAGTGCAAATTCCTCAGCCTGACATTTCACCTTCATATATCTGCTAGAGCTCCAAACCAGTGGCTCTCAGTCCTGGCTGTGCATTGAAACCACTTGGGGAAATTTACAATTAATTGATGCCTGGATCTCACTCCTAGAAGTTCTGACGTAATTAGTCTGGGGTGCATTGAAAATTTGAAAAGCTCCCTAAGTGATTCTAATGTTCAGTCAAGGTTGAGAACCACCTATTTAGAGCAACAAGGTCTCCAGTGTTAATGTATACGGTAATTGCCTGGTTCAAATGCAGACTCTGAAATTCAGCAGGTCTGAGGGTGATAGAGTCAGCATTCTGAGATCCAGGACCACATTTTGCCCATCATTGTGTCTCCAAAGTGTACTGTAAAGATTCTCAGCGAATATTTAAAAACTGAATTTTTACCTACCCACAGCTTTCCCACATTTTCCTCTGTACAGTGATTTCCATGTAAACTTAGGCCTACCTCCTCTTGGAAACATCCACGACCACAACCAGAAGGCCAGCATTTTCTTCATTCATTCGTTCATCTGTTCGACCAACATTTACCAAGTACCCTTTATGGCCAGATACTGGGCATTGGGTTAATAAGATGACATTCCTGCCCTCAAGTTTACATGTTGGTGGAAGGATTATGCTCTAGGCTGGCATTTTATAGATTTTCTGGGCAAGAACCAGGTGTTTTGTTCCAATCTGTTTTACTTTTGTAAAATAGAAAATTCGGCTCTTTGATGTCTCCGCAATGTTGAATAAAAGTTTCCAAGTGAGTGTTCTCAGGTTCTTCACTAGTCATGGGAATGGCAGTAACTAGTTTTTTCAGGATACAGTAGTGCATGGATCCCGCTCTGAGTACCTCTGCTCTAGCACCTTGCCAGACTAAGTGGAGTCTGTGGACCAGCTGCACCAGCATCTCCAGCAGCTTCTGAGAAATGCAGAAACTCGGGTCCCAGCCCAGGCCTGCTGAGTCAGAATCTGCATGTTAACTCGATCCCTAGAGGAGTTGGATGAGCATACAGATCGAGAAGCACAATTCCAGTGCAGTGGCTCTCGACTTTGGCTGCATATTAGATTTCTCTGGGAGCTTTAAAAAATTTCACTGACCAAGCTGTATGCCAGACAAATTAAGTTAAAATCTCTGGGGTTGGGACCCAAGCATCAATATTTTTTTATAACTCCCCAGGTGACAGTGAGAAACAGCCTATGAGAACCAGTGCTGAATGATTCAGAATCTAGGAGGTCATGGAAAATGGTTGCTGTTGTTCAGTCACTCAGTTGTGTCTGACTTCTTAGTGACCCCATGGATCATAGCCCGCCAGGCTCCTCTGTCCATGGGATTTCTCAGTCAAGAATACTGGCGTGGGTTGCATTTCCTTCTCCAGGGGATCTTCCTGACCCAGGGATTAAACCTGCATTTCCTGTATTGGCAGGTGGATTCTTTACCACTGAGCCACCAGGGAAGCCCGGAAAGTGGTTAAACCATTGCTCTAACCCTCAAATCAGCTTAGGTTTTCAGAGACCCATTTGTCACTCCCTTCCCTTCTCTTAGGAAACTCAGGACCAAATACAGAGTATTGTGTGGTGGGCAGTTTTAGGAAGACTGCTTGGGTCAATGGTTCTTCACCTTTCTTTGCCTAACAGTTTGTGAAATTGAACAGGTTCATCTTTAAAATGTGGTTTCAAGGGCTGTCTTTTAAACTGGCCTGGATCCCAGAGTGTGCATTGGAGCACACTGAACACATTTCATTGGGGTGAAGACCAGCAGCTATTCTTTTCCCTCTTCTTTTTAAGGGCAGAATCTGCTCCCAGGAAAGTACACCAGATACTGTCTTTTCCAGCCTCCCTTGTGGCTTAACAATGACCCTATGACCCAGTTTTGTCCAGTAAGATGTAAGGGCATGGTGCTGAGAAGCTACCTCCCTGATAAAAGGAGAAGCACAAGGAGAAAGTTTATTAGAGGTCCACGCTGATGCCCACTCACCTCTACTTTTTAGTGTTTCAATTTCTACCCCTGGCAGCTCAGATTGCTCAGTGGGCCAATTGGTTAAAGAAAGAGAAGGGACTGGAAAATAAATCCTGCTTAGAAATACTCCAGTATCTTCCTCCAAATGTGGGCCATGAACCAGTTGCATTCGCTCCACCTAAGCAATCATCAGAAAGCAGCACCTCAGACCTCGACCTGGACCCGCAGAATCAGCAAGATCTCCAGGTGATTCCTATGCACACTAAATTTTGAGAAGTGGTGGTCTGTAAGAGACAGAGTTTTCTTTCTGGAACAGCTTTGTAACATCCCTGATCCTTCTGATGCCGTGTTAGGTGGGCTTGCCACAGAGGGAAGACCACCAAGAGTCTAGGCACATTCTTCACTTGGGAATTCAAACATCCATTTTCACACTGCAGTGTAACTGTTGTTACATGTTCCATTGGAAAGTCACTACCTAGATGCCATCATGTCGAGCCACAAGCTATTTTTAGGCTTTCTGGACAGGCCAAAGATTCTGCTGCCCAAATGACTTCAAAAAATGTGAGGCTGAAACATTTCAGATTTTCCTGTAATCCTTGCTTTTGAAATAATGTCTTGGGTGTTTACTCTTGAGTTCAGCCCCATTGTACTAACTAAAGAAACCCATGTATTACTATGTCCCATTTAATGGATTGTGCTCCTCCCCTCACCCCACATCTTCATTTACAAAGATGTGTCATGTTTCCTGGCACTGTTTTATCTGAGAAATAGAACCAGAAATGGATTTTATATGCATAATGTTTTATATACGGTCATCATCTCCATCTCAGATTTTTCTTGGGGTTTGAGATGGGAAAGAACATTGAATGTAGACCTGGAGAAAAGAGGGGGTGGTGGAGGTTCAAGTTTCCTCAGTTTCTGCTGGAGGAGTGTGGAAGCTGCCAGGAAGTGATTAACAAATAAGTAGGCAGCCACCTGAGACAGTTCACGAAGCCTAGAAGAGCAAGTGTAAAAACATACAAAACCCAGCAACACATGCTCCTTCAAACAAAAGGAAAATGCCATGGGAGAAGGAAATTACCTAAGTCTAATAGAATTAGTCAAAAGTGGTTTCCAAATGTGCTTCGTTACCCCTTGCTTTGTAACCCTCTGAACACTAAGCAACACTCTCATGGAATCTGGGAAAAAAACAGATGTGAGTTTAGGCTTAATACTTTCTTAATCCTTGGGCTATTATAGTTTATAGTGTTTTATAGATACATATTTGAAGAAGTCTTGCTACCATAATTAAATTCTTCTCACCATGATCATTTTAAAGGGCTTAATGGATGGAGAAAGACATTTACGTACAGGGAGTAATCTTTTATTGTAAACCCAATAAATGCTGGGCATTAGGGATATAAATATAAATAAGATAATGTTCCAGCATAAAAGGCAAAACCAATATATAAATCAGGAGTCCCACAGAAGACAATAAAATGATCCTTAAATCATAGTTCATTTCTTAATTCTTCCAGTAGGGGAAGGCTCCTGTTTCATATTTTTCTTTATTATTTTGAAGGCAGAACTTCAAAAGAAATAAAACAGAAGGTTGGCAGCAGGCAAATCACAGTGACTCCATTCCTGCATATCCAGATGGCATCACCCAAGTTTACCTTCTTAAATTGAGAATTCTTTCCTCTTTTCACAAAAACGTAATCCATTATTACTTTATTCTACTTCACTTTTTTAAACTGGAAGGAAATATGCAATTGATGGTAAGATAGTCTTTGAATAATAAACTTATTAAAATTTCCTGACCGCAATTTGAGGTATTACATTGAGCCAACATCAGCTCATGCAGTGTTCAGAGCAACTTTTATTCCTATTTGAGAGATGTTGAGACTAGGTTTAAGGTATAATTTTCAACAAATCTCAGCTAGAAATGAAGGGATTCAGTCAGGGTGTCCATTTGACCCTCAGGCTTAAGTTTCTAAATGTTGGCTTGTACACTGTTTTCTAATCTGGAACTCATAGGTGATGAGCCATCTTGAAACCCAAATCTGTTTTATAAAAAAGTGTTAATTTTATCTGAGAGAATTAGTTCCTATATGAAAAAGTCTGAAGGAAGGAATCTATACAGCTCCCTGAATTTTTGTATTTTAAGTTTAAGGGGTGTTGAAGTTAATAAGGCTATTATTCAATCTGATATTTACAAATAAGCACAATATCTACTTGAAATCAACGATTGTTGAAAGGTGTCATAGTTTGGAGAAAGGAATATTGATTTGTCAAATAGAATGTTTCTTATTCCTGAGAATATATGTAATAGAATCATGAAACATTTGTAGTTGCCAAAAATAACTTCCTATATTATGTAGAGCACTCCCCTCCTCCTTTATTTTATAGATGAGAAAATCAGAGAAGGAAAAGCATTTGCTCTAGGCTACACAGCTTGCTACCAACCTGAGAGGTTGTCTATTCAACACTGTGATGGATCAATCTCCAGCTGAACATTAAGTATAATCATGAGCTATTTACATATTTTTGGTAGGAAGTTTCAGGATGATGAGATCATTTCTTCAAAGATTTTTCTTATTTATTTGTTTAAGGTAATTTTTAATTTCTGCCAAACAGCTTCAGCCCTATTTGAAAACTTGGATTATGTAAATCTAGCATGAAATATTTATCATTTCTTCTATTTGCTGAAATGTTTGATCTTCTTACCACTGTATAGGAACAGGCTGGATTCAGAAAGGCTGATTGTTTATTCACAAGATAGAAATCGCACTATGCAAATGACCAACATGTCAGTGTGAAATTAAGTTCCACCAGAGAACTGACAATATGATACTGACCCTTGCTTGAAACAAATAAACAAGATGAATGATGGAGTGAACTCCATTCCAAACAGGATACCAACAAATATAATGAAAACTTAAAAAGACTCTTATTCTGGGTGCCAGATTTTTCAACCTCAAAATAAAGTGATTATGGAGTCAATTTCTAAATGACAGGAATAACCCAGCCTCTAGGGCTGATTAGAACTTTGGTCATATTCTTAAAGCTACTCAGGTTTTTGGCATGCTTTAAACATTTTCCACTCTGTTCCGCATATAGTAAATCCCTGACTTCTGACTAAAGTTTGGCCTGTGAAATTTTCCCTGTACATGGATTTTAAGCATTCAAACATTTTGTGTTCTCTGAAATAAACATTAATTTGACTTATAGACCCCTGCTGTTGATGTATATCCTGTAGTCATATATTAACTTTTTTATCTTTTAATTTACTCTTTCTCTTCCCCATTACTGAGCATCATCCATCACATGGCAAGTGCACATCTCAGATGTTTTATGTATCACTTTGTATGCTTCATAATGCCAAATGTCTAAAAGTATTTAAACCAGCCTAGATACAAGGGTTGTTGGCAGCCCTAAGACTGAAAAAAGAAAGAAAGTAAAGTCACTCAGTTGCTTCCAACTCTTTGCGACCCTATGGACTGTAGGCTGCCTGGCTCCTCCATCCATGGGATTTCCCAGGCAAGAATACTGGAGTGGGTTGCCATTTCCCTTGGGATCTTCCTGACCCAGGGTTTGAATTGGGGTCTCCCACACTACGGGCAGACTGTTTACCGTCTGAGCCACCAGGGAAGCCCTAAGGCTGAAGGAACCTTCTGAATCATCAAAGATTGAGTTAAACTGAATATAGTCTTAGCATTAAAGCAATTTTCCTGCATTCTTATTCTTTGAAAATTGGTACCCTATCTATGAGTATATGGCTTGACTGCTTTGCTCAGTTCCTTAGGGAATCTTGATTTCAACGAAGATTGTTAAAATTAAGCAAATTTAAAAATTAGCACTAGAATTTAAAATTTCTCCTTCCCTTTTCCACACACACACACACACACACACACAATTATTTGTAGGGTTTAGGGACCCTGCATATAGCACACTGTTTAGGGGTACTGTCTTTGGAGTTAGGCTATCTTGACTTAGACTCAGCTTTGTCACCCACTTTTGACATTGGCAGGCTCCCATCCTCATGTGAGCAGCAAAGTGGGGGAGGATAATACTTACCTTTTAGCATTAGGATTTAATGAAATAATTTGACCAAAATACTTTTGCATCTTCCAAACAAGGGTCTCTTAAATTTGGCTCTACTAACATTTGGAGCTGGATCGTTCCTTGTTGTGAGACCATCCTGGACACTTACTAGAGGATGTTGAATAGCATCCCTCGCCTCCACCCATTAGAAGCCAGTAGCGCCCACTCCCCCCTTCATTTCTAGTTGTGACAATTGAAATGTCTCAAAACACTGCCAGATGTCCTCTGTATGTCTTCTTTGGAGAAATGGCTAAGTCTTCCACCCACTGTTTGATTGGGTGGTTTGTTTTTCTGGTATTGTACTACATGAGCTCCTTGTATATTTTAGAGATTAATCCTTGTCAATTGTTTCATTTGCAGCTATTGTCTCCCATTCTGAGGGTTGTCTTTAAATCTTGCTTACAGTTTCCTTTGCTGTGGAAAAGCTTTTAAGTTTAATTAGGTTCCACTTGTTTATTTTGGTTTTTAATTTCCATTACTCTAAGTGGTGGGTCAAAGAGGATATTGCTGTGATTTATGTAAAAGGGTGTTTTGCCTATGTTTTCCTCTAAGAGCTTTATAGTTTCTGGCCTTATATTTAGGTCTTTAATCTATTTTGAGTTTATTTTTGTGTATGGTGTTAGGAAGTGTTCTACTTTCATTTTTTTTACATATAGCTGTCCAGTTTTCCCTGCACCACAATGGCCATCTTTTCTCTATTGTATATTCTTAACTTCTTTGTAAAATATAAGATGCCCATAGGTTTGTGAGTTTATCTCTGGGCTTTCTGTCTTGTTCCATTGGTCTATATTTCTGTTTTTGTGCCAATACCATACTGTCTTTATGACTATAGCTTTGTAGTATAGTCTGAAGTCAGGCAAGTTGACTTCTCCAGCTCCATTTTTCTTTCTCAAGATTACTTTGGCTATTCAAGGTCTTTTGTGTTTATATACAAATTGTGAAAAATTTTTAGTTCCAGTTTTGTGAAAAATGCCATTGGTAGTTTCATAGGGATTGTGCTGAGTCTGTAGATTGCTCTGGGTAGTATAGTCATTTTCACAATGTTGATTCTGCCAATCCAAGAACATGGTATATCTCTTCATCTGTTTGTGTAGTCTTTGATTTCTTTCATCAATGTCTTATAGTTTTCTGTATCAGGCCTTTTGTGTCCTTAGGTATGCTTATTCCTAGGTATTTTATTCTCTTTGTTACAATGTCTACCCCATATTTTAATATGTCTATATGTTGACTTAAATAAGATCATTGCTAAAAAGATTAATATGTGCCAGTTGATCCTTGAATTTGTCTCCAGCAAAAGCCCAAATAATTTTTTACCTTTGCATCTTTGACTCAAAGATTCTTGAACCTCAAAGAGGGTCTTTCCTTGTCAGCCTTAACTACAGGCTCAGGTCTCATAGATAGCATATACTTGAGGTAGAAATGAGAGGGGAGTGGAGAAAGCAAACCCATTTTCGGAAAATGGAGTCTGCTCTCATGCCTTGCCATTATACCTTTCTGAATGTCTAGCCCCAGTCTGAGACTTGAGTTTGGGTAGATTGCTTGAACTGGGAGGTTAGGGGTACATGCATGGAATAAATCGGTCTATAAAATATAGAAGATTTTGTCCACCTCTCTCCTCTTCTCTCTCCCATTGTCCCTCCTCTGATTCCATTGGCATGAGGACTGTCTTCTGGGGAATGATCTGACAGGCATAGAATTTAATAGTGATTTTCCCCACCATTATTTACAGCTCCGCAAACAAACAGTCTAAATCTAAGTAGGAGAAAGTCTCACAACCTTAAAGATAGACATAATTCACAAAAGGCTCAACGTTCCCATTGATATGCCTTTAGTTCAGTTGAATTGACATATTGGAAACCAAACAGTTATATGATATTTACAGAGATTTTTATAAATGTTAACCAATTCAACACTCATATTAAATAGATGTGGTTGGTATTATTATTTATCCTCATTCCACTCATCAGGAAACTCAGGCACAGAGAGGTTAAGTAACTTGCCAAAGGTGGTAAAGCTAGTAAGTGGTGGCACGAGATGTGATAAGCCTTGTATAACAGAGATAAGTAAGAAGCCTGTAGTTTCATGGGGGACCTCTAAATTGTTAAACCTGTGATGGAGTGTGTGTATATGTGTGTAAGTGTGCTCAGTCATGTCCAACTCTTTGTGACCCCAAGGACTGTAGCCTGCCAGGCTCCTCTGTCCATGGGATTTTCCAGGCAAGAATACTAGAGTGGGTTGCCATTCCATTCTTCAGGGGATCTTCCCTACCCAGGGATCAAACCTGCGTTTCCTGTGTCGCTGGTATTGGCAGGCGTATTCTTTACCACTGAGCCATCACGAAAGTGCCCTCTACCCTCCATTCGCCATGATAGAGTGGTGCAGTGCTATTAATTTTGCCTTTTTATTTTCTGTATTTCTGACGGTTTGACCTCTGGAACCTTGCTGTCTCTGGAGGGAAATGCCTCTCCCAGGCCTAGTCAATTCCTAATCACAGTAAATAACTCACCTGCAAGCATGCCTTTCATATGCAAACTAGCCGATGCAGAGCGTGGACCCCAACCATTTCTTTTATAGGGCTCTCATGCTCCAGGTCCCTACTTCCCAGTGCTAATCACCCCAGGGCAGACACCAAACACTAGAGACAGTTCTTGCATCCCTGAACCTATTTAAAGTATTTATACTAGCCAATTCTAAGGCTGCTTACAATGCCTAGCCTATTCATTTCCTTGAAAACCACAATAAAGGCTCTTGTCCACATTTCCCCTTTGCTTTCTCAGCCTCCTGACTGACCCTAGTTTTCCCTGTGTGGCCTTGTGTAGTATGGCATGCACCTAACTCTTGGGACCTGTTAGTCACAAACTGTCTTTTCAATGGCAATTGTCTCCTGATCTATTGGCCTCACCATCAGTTCAGTTCAGTTCAGTCGCTCAGTTGTGTCTGACTCTTTTGTGACCTCATGAATCGCAGCACGCCAGGCCTCCCTGTCCATCACCAATTCCCGGAGTTCACTCAAATTGACATCCATTGAGTCGGTGATGCCATCCAGCCATCTCATCCTCTGTCGTCCCCTTTTCCTCTTGCCCCCAATCCTTCCCAGCATCAGAGTCTTTTCCAATGAGTCAACTCTTCCCATGAGGTGGCCAAAGTACTGGAGTTTCAGCTTTAGCATCATTCCTTCCAAAGAAATCCCAGGGCTGATCTCCTTCACAATGGACTGGTTGGATCTCCTTGCAGTCCAAGGGACTCTCAAGAGTCTTCTCCAACACCACAGTTCAAAAGCATCAATTCTTCGGTGCTCAGCTTTCTTCATAGTCCAACTCTTGCATCCATACATGACCACTGGAAAAACCATAGCCTTGACTAAACAGACCTTTGTTGGCAAAGTAATGTCTCTGCTTTTCAATATGCTATCTAGGTTGGTCATAACTTTTCTTCCAAGGAGTAAGTGTCTTTTAATTTCATGGCTGCAGTCACCATCTGCAGTGATTTTGGAGCCCCAGAAGATAAGGTCTGACACTGTTTCCACTGTTTCCCCATCTATTTGCCATGAAGTGATGGGACCAGATGCCATGATCTTTGTTTTCTGAATGTTGAGCTATAAGCCAACTTTTTCACTCTCCTCTTTCACTTTCATCAAGAGGCTTTTTAGTTCCTCTTCACTTTCTGCCATGAGGGTGGTATCATCTACATATCTGAGGTTATTCATATTTCTCCTGGCAATCTTGATTCCAGCTTGTACTTCTTCCCGCCCAACATTTCTCATGATGTACTCTGCATATAAGTTAAATAAGCAGGGTGACAATATATAGCCTTGACATACTCCTTTTCTTATTTGGAACCAGTCTGTTGTTCCATGTCCTGTTCTAACTGTTGCTTCCTGACCTGCATATAGGTTTCTTAAGAGGCAGGTCAGGTAGTCTGGTATTCCCATCTCTAGCAGAATTTTCCACAGTTTCTTGTGATCTACACAGTCAAAGGCTTTGGCATAGTCAATAAAGCAGAAATAGATGTGTTTCTGGAACTCTCTTGCTTTTTCCATGATCCAGCGGATGTTGGCAATTTGATCTCTGGTTCCTCTGCCTTTTCCAAAACCAGCTTGAACATCTGGAAGTTCGCGGTTCACATATTGCTGAAGCCTAGCGTGGAGAATTTTGAGCATTACTTTACTAGCATGTGAGATGAGTGCAATTGTGTGGTAGTTTGAGCATTCTTTGGCATTGCCTTTCTTTGGGATTGGAATGAAAACTGACCTTTTCCAGTCCTCTGGCCATTGCTGAGTTTTCCAAATTTGCTGGCATATTGAGTGTAGCACTTTCACAGCATCATCTTTCAGGATTTGAAATAGCTCAACTGGAATGTCATCACCTCCACTAGCTTTGTTCATAGTGATGCTTTCTAAGGCCCACTTTACTTCACATTCCAGGATGTCTGGCTCTAGGTGAGTGATCATACCATCATGATTATCTGGGTCTTGAAGATCTTTTTTGTACAGTTCTTCTGTGTATTCTTGCCACCTCTTCTTAATATCTTCTGCTTCTGTTAGGTCCATACCATTTCTGTCCTTTATTGAGCCCATCTTTGCATGAAATGTTCCCTTGATATCTCTAAGTTTCTTGAAGAGATCTCTAGTCTTTCCCATTCTGTTGTTTGCCTCTATTTCTTTGCATTGATCACTGAGGAAGGCTTTCTTATCTCTTCTTGCTATTCTTTGGAACTCTGCATTCAGATGCTTATATCTTTCCTTTTCTCCTTTGCTTTTTGCTTCTCTTTTCACAGCTCTTTGTAAGGCCTCCCCAGACAACCATTTTGCTTTTTTGCATTTCTTTTCCATTGGGATGGTCTTGATCCCTGTCTCCTGTACAATGTCACGAACCTCAGTCCATAGTTCATCAGGCACTCTATCTATCAGATCTAGGCCCTTAAATCTATTTCTCACTTCCACTGTATAATCATAAGGGATTTGATTTAAGTCATACCTGAATGGTCTAGTGGTTTTCCCTACTTCTTCAATTTAAGTCTGAATTTGGCAGTAAGGAGCTCATGATCTGAGCCACAGTCAGCTCCCAGTCTTATTTTTGCTGACTGTATAGAGCTTCTCCATCTTTGGCTGCAAATATAATCAGTCTGATTTCGGTGTTGACCATCTGGTGATGTCCATGTGTAGAGTCTTCTCTTGTGTTGTTGGAAGAGGGTGTTTGCTATGACCAGAGCATTCTCTTGGCAAAATTCTATTAGCCTTTGCCCTGCTTCATTCCATATTCCAAGGCCGAATTTGCCTTTTACTCCAGTATGGCCTCACCATACTTGAATAATAATAAAATCTCCTTTTAAAAACAGTTGTGTGCCCATGAAGCTCCATACAGGCACATGGGAGATGAGCACTGCTGGACATTGCTTTCAGGCCACTCAGATGTACCACAGTGTGCTACAAAATGCCATTCTTGTGCCATTGTTCATCCATAACCACAGTTGGCTCCCCACTGCCCTGATTTGTGTAACAGATGACTGTTCATATGTTGCAGTACATAGAACCATCACTTTGCTTACACAGTACCACTTACAAACTGCTTCCAACACCAAGTGATTGCTTTGTCCCTTCCTTATCTGAAGGAGCACTGTGCCTTGTTTAAAGAAACAATCTTTATTGAATTTCCTGCTTATTCTCTTGGGGCCATGTTGGTGGCAATTAGCCATTTCCAATGATGAAAGCCACTGTTAGCCGCTGGTTGGGAACCAATCACATTTAGAGGCCTCTGCGTAGGATCTAAGACTCTCTTGAGCTGGACTAGTCATTTGGTCGAGGAAAGACACTTATCTGTGAAATGGATAATTTAGCTTGTGGAACTCTTCCCAACTTCCAAAAGGTGAACATTTACCTTGATTATTGAAAAGAAGATTCTAGAACTATGTGAAAGAGTAAAAGGAAATGTAAGGTTTCTTGTAGCAGAGAGCTCCTTCCTTTTCCTACCAGCTTTTTCCTAAGGCTATAGTATTGAATCTCATGGTACTTTTTCTAAATTGATTTTAAATATTGCAATTGCTGATTGTTTTGGTCCCTAGATACCCAATAAGCTTAGAGCTAACTGGTCTGCCCTGGCTAGTTATCTCCCTAACACTTATTGATTTTCATCCTACATGAATTGAAAAGGTCTTAGAGACTAAATTAAGGGCTAGTGGCTGGAAACAGAGTGTGGAAAACCATGAAGAGATGTACACTGTGGCCACAGGTCAGTGTGGGCCTTAGTCCTTTCTGTATCCGCAGCACCTAAACAGTCAGTGCTTAGGCACCCTGCTAAAACGAATTGAATGAGGGTGTTTTCCAATGTTAGATCGCTTAGGCTATTTAAGAAGTGTGAATTGTGGTCTGGATCTCTGGGAAACATTTCCTGAGAGAATGGGAAGAAAATGTTTACCCCCAAGTGTCTAAGTTTACGTCCATGTGGGTGGCTAAGGGGTCGTCTGTTCAGTAGGGTTGCAACTAGGCACAATTACAGATAAATTGACTTTCTTGGAATCAATGGAATTGTTCTAAGATTAATTCATAGAAATGAAACAAACCCCTTACATGGACCTTGCCAAGAAAGAGTAATATTCTCAAGCCCTCTACACTTGCTTGTTCTGAGTAAGCTAATTGTCTCAGTGTTTCACCCCTCACACAGCGCTTGGAGAGTGCTGCTGGCATCTGGTGGGCACAGGCCAGAGATCTCACTAAGTATCCCACAGTGTATAGGATAGCCCCCACAGCAAAGAATTTTCTGGCTTCAAATATCAATAGTGCCAAGTTGGAGAAATCATGATTTTGATTTACACAGAACAACTGGATTAGTTGCCAGGAATCTATGCTGAAAATTGAGTATGCAGAATATTAAGAAATGGAGAAAATGATTGTTTAAAATTACTTTAATATTTACAAAATTAGAAACATTTTTTGAAAAGCCAAATGGTTTTCATTATTGATGTCTTACCACTGAGATTATATACGTAGCTTCGATCCCTGGGTCAGGAAGATCCCCTGGAGAAGGAAATGGCAGCCCACTCCAGTACTTTTGCCTGGAGAATCCCATGGATGGAGGAGCCTGGTAGGCTACAGTCCATGGGGTCACAAAGAGTTGGACACGACTGAGTGACTTCACTTTCTTTTCCTTCTGCCTTTAAGAAATTCAGTCATTGGTTACTATTGTACATGTTTGATACATTAATTCTTTAACAAGTAGAGAAAAAGTTACAAAAATATTGAGTTCTCCCACAATCTTCATTTAAAAAGCCATTCTGGGTCTCCTCTCTGGGCAGTTGACTTTTTGAGAAGAACAGATTTGTTGCTCTTCTTCTCCTAGAGATAAATTTTATTGGGAGGTGCTCAACCACAAAGGGCTAAAACAAAGAGAAATATAGTTCAAGATTTCAGAGTCCCTTTTCATTATCAGATTTAATTCGGTTTGGACTCTTTAAACATGAAAGCCCGATATTCTGATAGTTCCAAATGTCTCAGGTTAGAAGAAATTTAGTATGACTGATTCTTTTTCTCAAGTGATCTGCAAGACTAGTGAGCCAGTTCAATGTACATATTCAGTATTAAAAATATCAAAAGTTACTGTTAATCATGCTACTGCTGCTAAGTCCCTTCAGTCGTGTCCGACTCTGTGGGACCCCATAGACGGCAGCCCACCAGGCTCCCCCGTCCCTGGGATTCTCCAGGCAAAAACACTGGAGTGGGTTGCCATTTCCTTCTCCAATGCAGGAAAGTGAAAAGTGAAAGTGAAGTCCCTCAGTCGTGTCCAACCCTCAGTGACCCCATGGACTGCAGCCTTCCAGGCTCCTCCATCCATGGGATTTTCCAGGCAAGAACACTGGAGTGGGGTGCCATTGCCTTCTCCTGTTAATCATACCATAATTAATTTTTGTCTCTTTTATTTGTATATACCTTGGGCTTTAGAGAGCTATGAGAAAGAACTCTCTATACCTTGTAGAAATGATGAGCATATATTTACAAGGAGAAAGTCCCCTTTCTGTCACAAAAGATATTAGAATTTTTATTTTTATCTATGTCTTTAAAGTGGGTTCTTGAGTCCTATGATTCTCAAAGTAGGGTCTGAGGAACTTTTCAGGGTTTCTGAGTCTCAGGAGTTCCTTGAGGTCAAAATTATTTTCATTATAATGTGAAAATATTATTTGTGTATTTAACTCTTATTCTTTTAGGAGTCTACATTAAAATTTTCATAAGATTACATGGTGTGTGATGATTGATCGTGTCATTACACTGTCAGCTAATGGAGTGTGTGCTTATGTTCTAAAACTTTTTCAGTTTTAATTACTAAATCAATAAATCGTATACATAAAATCCACATAAATGCATGCATTTGGAGCCCTAAGTACTTTGTAGGAGCTTAAAGGGGTCCTGAGGCCAGAAAGTTATGAGAACCACTGCTTTAGTGAATGACAGAGAACATGAATCAGGTTAAACAAAAAATCAGGGCTCAGAATACTTCAAATACCATGGCTAATAGCATGAGCCAGCATCATCTCTTATTACTTTGTAGATATCAGGGTAGCAAGAGGCTCTTGGATTCTGTGAGGAGCTTGAGAAAACCAGAAGCAGTTGTTTCTGAGTTATTGTTTCAAATCTAGTGTCTAATTCGGAGTTTTGATATCTTGGCAGTATTGACATTTTGGGTAGGATCATTCTTGGTGGTGGAGGTTGTCCTGTGCATTATAGGATGTTTAGCAGCTGCCCTTGTCACTGCCCGTTTGATGCCAGTAGCAACCTCCAGTTGTGACAATCAAAAACGTCTCAAGACATTTCTGAATATCCCCTGAATAGCTAATTACCACAGTTGAGGATTATCTATAAAAGCTCTGTTGTCACAATAGGACATTTATGCTTACATCCCTTTTTCCAGAGTTTAGTTACATGGCCATTCCTAACTGTAAAGGAGGCTGGGTAACATGACATTTTAGTCTAGCTAGATATATGCCAGCTTAGATTGAATCCTCAGAAGAAAACAAATATCAAGGGGCAGCTCCAAGCCTCCATCATTCATTAAGAGAGAATTCATGTGTGCAATATTTGTGATTATGATGGTGTATTCTATCACCTTAAGACAAAAAATAGTCATTGGATTTTGCTAAAGTATTAGGTCCAGAAATTTGAAGGTTCTTTCAGAGAGACAATTTCTAACTCATAATTGTCTTTTAAGTAAAGATCCTATTATGCTGTTATTTGCAAGATTTAAAATACAGCATTTGTCCTTAGTAGATAAAATTTAAATATCAGAAACAAATATGAAAATAATTGTACAGACTCTTTACTTTCTCCTAGTCATATTTTGGTCAAGGAATATGTTTTCTTCGCTTCTTTTCACACCAATAGCGAAATTATTTTTCAATTTTCATTAAGATTTTATCCTCTCTCTTAATTGTACATAAGAAACAACAACAAAAAATCTATCTCTTAATGAAAGTTAGCGTGATTTGCATGAGGTTCTCCAAGAAGCTGGATCTGAGTCTAGGATTCAAGTTCAAGGGGGTTATTTGGGGAATATGATGGGAGGAGTAGAGAAGAAACATGGGAGAGAGAAGGAAGAAATCCAATAAAGAGTGTATTATAAAACAAATTTCCACTTTAACCAATGGAATACAGTCCCTTTAAGGAACCTGAGAGTCAGTATAGAACATGTATCAGAGTTATCCAACCCAAGGGCAAGGAAGCTGGCTGTTTATCCTCCAACCCTCATATGCCATTGGCTCTGGGCTGCATCCAGAGACACGAGCTCCCCAGCACGTCTGGCCTGTACTGTCTCTGACTAAGAGAAGGCCCTTAGGCAGGTGGTTGCAGACGTGTGCAGCAGGATGCCATTGATATGTACCGAAACACTGAATGTTTAGAGGATGTGCTGTGTCTGGCCCACCCTATAAGCTGGTCAGTTGGCTCAGCTCACTCACCAGCCTCTGGCCCACCAGCCTTGTTGTATGTTATGCTGTGGGATTATTGAGGTTGGTTAAGCAAAGGAAAACCAACTGATACAGGACCTCAAAAGGATGCTGACAGAATATTTGGATAATGAGTAAACGCACAAATTTCATCAACTTGATGATCACGAAGACACATAATTTAACAGAAACGTGAAGCTAGTTTGCAAGAGCCATAGCAATGCAGCTAAACATTCCACCTCAAAGGAGATCTGCAGAACAGCAATGGGAAGTTGAATGTTTTTGCTGTCGTTTAACTTGAACATATCACAGATCCATCCCCTCTAGGACATTAATCAGGGACATCTTTGCACCATACTTACTGTCAGATGATAGCCAGACCTCTGCTAATGAGCGTCTGGAATGCAGCCCCAGAATCAATGTCTGCTCCAACACAGATGGGCATGGAGATGAGACAAGTGGGTGCTTTGGAATGTGGGGAAACAACATGGTGGCCTGAAGAAGTGCACACGCCCTAAAGGCTCCGTTTATAGCACATTAGAGCTGCTGGATCACTGTGGCCTGCTAGTTGCAGCAAGAATGCTCATTATTTGGAGCGTGTGCTGTGCTAAGTCACTTCTGTCATGTCCGACTCTTTGCGACCCTATGGATTATAACCCACCAGGTTCTTCTGTCCATGAATTTCTCCAGGCAAGAATACTGGAGTGGATTACCATTCCCTTCTCCAGGGGATCTTCTCAACCCAGGGATCAAAGCTAGGTCTCTTGTATTGCAGGCAGATTCTTTACCATCTGAGTCACCAGGAAGCCCTGCTTTTGAGCCTAAGTAAACCAAATAGCCTCATGTAAGGGCCCAGTGCTCATCGGCAGATATTGCTTGAGACCACACTATTTGCAGAGTAGCAATTTAAGCAATCTATTGAAGAAGACAGTATGGCTACCTTGAGCCTCACGTAAGTGGGACTGATTCTAGAAAGCAAGTGTTGGTCAGTGAGCCGACGGACATGAGGAAGAGATAAAGACTTCTGTGGGCAGCGGAGAGTGGGGGCAGGGGACCGCACATCAGTGGCACAGTATGTGGTTCAAAATATAAAACTAATAAGATTGAGTGATATGAAGGGGAAATGGCGAGGGTGGGGGGAAATAACAGGATATCAGTATTCAGAAGTATACACTAAAAGATCCTGTACCTGCACTGTCCGATACAGTAGCTCCAAACCACACATAACTATTGAGCACTTAAAAACTGCTGAGTTCGGGGCTTCCCTGGTGGTGCAGTGGTTAAGAATCCGCCTTGCAATGCAGGGGATACCGGTTCGTCCTCTGGTCTGGGCAGATCCCAAATGCCTCCGAGGAACTAAGCCCATGTGCCACAACCACTGAGCCTGTGCTTTGAAGCCCAGGAGCCACAACTACTGAGCCCTAACTGCAGCTACACAAGCCCGCGTGCCCTAGAGCCTGTGCTCCACAACGGGAGAAGCCACTGCAGTGAGAAGCCCTGTGCATTGCAATCAGAAGGTAGTCCCTTCTCGCTGCAACTGGAGAAAGCCCACCCACAGCAAGGAACACCCAGCACAGCACAAAAATAAAAATAATGTTTTACAAAGTGGTGAGTTCAGATGGAGATGTGCTGTAAGAGTTAAGTAGGCACACTGGATTTCAAAGACTAATATGAAAAAATACATAAAGTATGTCATCAATAATTTCTATGTAGGTTATATGTTGAAATGGTAATATCTTGGCTATATTGGGTTAAGTAGAATATAATTTAAAATCAATTTCATATGTTGCTTTTTACATTTTAATATGGATTTTGAACTGTGGTGTTGGAGAAGACTCTTGAGAGCCCCTTGGACTGCAAGGAGATCCAACCAGTCCATCCTGAAGGAGATCATTCCTGGGTGTTCATTGGAAGGAATGATGCTAAAGCTGCAACTCCAGTACTTTGGCCAACTCATGCGAAGAGTTGAATCATTAGAAAAGACTGATGCTGGGAGGGACTGGGGGCAGGAGGAGAAGGGGATGACAGAGGATGAGATGGCTGGATGGCATCACCGACTCGATGGATGTGAGTCTGAGTGAACTCCGGGAGTTGGTGATGGACAGGGAGGCCTGGTGTGCTGCGATTCATGGGGTCGCAAAGAGTCAGACACGACTGAGCGACTGAACTGACTGACTGACTGACTGATGGCTACTAGAAAATTCTAAGTTACATAGTGGCTCTCAACTACGGGTTGTATTATATTTGTATTGAACAGAACTGTTCCACACCAGTCCAATACATGTTCCGTGTTCTGCACCAGTGATTCTCAACCAGGAGTGATTCTTGCCCTCCATGGGACATCTGCAATGTCTGGAGACATATTCGATCATCACAACTGGAGGGGAAGGAATATTGCTGGTATCTAGTGGATAGAAGCCAGAGATCTGCTAAACTTCCTACTATCAGAGGCAGTCCCACAACAGAAAATTATCCAGTTCTGAATGTCAACAGTGCCGAATTTGAGATACCTTACTTCAGGTGATACAAGGATATTTTGCTTGAATTATCTCACTAAATCCTATGAATTCCAAGATGCACTGGACACCCCATACAACAAAAATGATCCAACATCAAATGTCCTTAGTGTCAAGGCTAAGAAACTCTGCCCTTGCCACCACTATAGGGTGCTGGGAGACCCAACAAGGGGCTACAGTTTCAATTTAAGTGTGAGGGTGTAAGGGTTTTCTCTGGAGTGAAGACAGTGAGACCCATAATAACATCCTCTGCCGTACATCTGTGAATCAACAGGCAGTACATTAAATACCTTCTATTGGTGCTATTTAATACCCAGGAGAGCACTAGTGAGGTGGGGAATATCTCCATTTTACTGATCACATTGCCTGCGGTTCATAGGACTCAAGGAACTTGATTGACCAATTTCACTTAGGGAGGGGGAGGCATATTGGAATCACAACCATCTAACTCCACTGCATGAGCCTTATCCACCACAGGGACGAGGACTGTAACCGCTTAGATAAAAGTTCAAGTCTCCAGATACAATCTTTTTCTGTCCATCAGGAGGCCCATTCCCCTAGTCAAGTCACCTCACTGGTTTCCTATTGACCACTTCTGTCTTCCAGTTCTCTTCATGCCGCAGTGATCTTTCCCCAAACCCTAAACCTTTCAATACTTTTTAAATTACCCTTCAGGTATATTCTTTGTCATGGGTTAGAAACTATGAATGGATTCAAGGAATTTTTCTTAAGTCTGCACGATGTATTTGGAGTTGTGCTAAGAATTAAAAATAGCTTCACAGCATTATGTTAATGACTGTCATTAATAGAAATGTATCTCATGGACAGGCTTAATGATGGCACTCTTCCCTGTAAACAAAGATTTGAGGGGCAGTATTTTGCTCATGTAGAGTGGGACCTGTGACCATGTGGGTAAAAACACATTTAGAAGATTTAAATAGTTATCAAACCAGCAACAAGTGTGTTGAAATGAGAACACTTTCATTTGGGGGTTAGGGCAACTTACATTTTACTTTAAACATTTTTAACTTTAAATCTACAGGTTTGTTCTACAAACGATCAATACTTGGAGGAAAGAGCTCTGATTTATATCTTTTTCTGTATTTCCAGCAGTAACTGGATTCACAGTGCACTTTGCTAGATACCAGCTATCAATTAAGTCAAAAACCCTGTGATGATCCTGAAATAATTTTGAAAGTGTAAAAGCTCTTAAGCGCCCCCTCGTGGGGACAAGGTGATATATTATACTATATATTTTAAAATACGTTACTGAAAATCTCTCTTCACCTTGATAGCCCCAGCATGACTTAAGGCCTGTGAATAAAAAGCAGAAAGTGGTATCTTCTTAAAAATATACATTCTTATATCTTTTTTATTTAGTTTACCTGATGTAGTCTTACTCGTCTGTCTGCCCCCGCCTCTGCCCTTGTTGTTGTTGTTTAGTCGCTCAGTCATGTTGAGCTCTTCTGCGACCCCATAGACTGTAGCCCACCAGGCTCCTCTGTCCATGGGATTTCCCAGGTAAGCATACTGAAGTGGGTTGCCAGTTCCTCCTCCAGGGGATCTTCCCATCCCAGAGACTGAACCCAGGTCTGCTGCTTGGCGGGTGGATTCTTTACCATTGAGCCACCTGGGAAGCCCACCCTCCTCTGCCCTAGGCATTACAAAAAAACCTTTTGTATTAGTTGCAGTACGCCTATGTCTTGAAAAGAATGAACTCTGAAATCTGACCGAATTAATAATATGCAAGTTTCTTTCCCTCTTATATCACCATCCAGTGAAGATATTTGATGAGCAGCCTTCCTTGTGGTGACTCAGAGCTCCTCACATCTTGTAGCTCAGCCCTAAAGGAAGCAATCAGAAAACTTCCTATGAAGGTATTTTAGGATGTATAGACTACAGGCTCTCTGTCAAAATGCCGCCAGCTCCATGGTTTTGGCATGTAAAAGCAGCAGTAGATGATATGTAAATGAATGAGTATGGCTGTGTGCCAATAAAGCTTTGCTTATCAACACTGAGTTTTTAATTTCATATAATTTTTATGAAATATTCTTCCTTTTTAATATTTTTTAACCAGAAAAATGTAAAAATCATTCTTAGCTCATAGGCAGTACAGAACCAGAGGGCAGTTGTAGCTTGCTGACCCTTGCATAGGGGTAAGGAATCTTTTACTTCTGATCAGATATTGGAGAAGGGTCTTAAACGGGAGATTTTTCTGGACCAGTCTGGAAATAGTGCACCATCCCTTCTGCTTCCATCAGTGGTTGGCCAGAACTCAGTCATATGACCACAGCCAGGGAGGAGAGGGAGTAGGTTTTGGTGAACACGTAACAGTATAGCCACAAAACAGTTCACCTCATTAGTTTAAAAATGCAATTTCATTCATTCATTCATTCTTTACTAGTGGATGCCATTCCTTAGCCATATTCTTCATAATCCCTTTGTATGTATTGGGTTTAAAGCCTAAAGGTCTTAAAGCGAGTATGTTCAAGAACATATTTGTGATATTATAAATACCAAATATTTATAATGGCTAAGAAATGGCATCAAAGAATAAAGAATGAATGAAATTGTATTCTTAAAGAAACAGCATGAACTCTTAATAGAGACTGTGGCTACACTGCTAAGTGTTCACCAAATCCTTTTCTAATGCCTGTTCACTTCTGCATGTCAGCTCAAGGCAGGTCAGTGTTCTCACAGGATCTGGCAGGGGCAGTGTTTCTCAGTCATGAGTGTGCGTGTGATCACCTGGGTATCGTACCAGCACTGCAGGGTGTCTGCACTTCCACATCTTTAGTATCAGTCATGTTGGTGTTGCTGGTCTGGGGACCACACTTTGAGTAAGACTCAGGTTTTTCATCTCAGTCATCTTGTGTACATTTGGCTTTAATGGCTGGGACCCTATGCAGCTGTCTGGATTTTGGACAAAATGGGGGTAAAAAGAGATAGTGAACTGAAGCCCAAAGCTTGGGCTAGCTCACATTGTGTTTTTTGCTAGGAACAAAAAAACAACAGTCTTTTCTTTGGCATTTTTCATGCTGCCTTACAGAATTTTAAAAGCCTAGCCCAACTTTATACCACTGAAATGATCAGACAGAATTAATGAAATACTCTGCTTTTCCCTTATGTCTACTTTGGGACATTTGAAAAGCAAGAAGTATTGAGTACTGTAGCATTATTATCCCACAGAATGAGCATATTAAATACTTCTCATATTTGCACATTTTCATTGGTTTCTTTCTAATCTCTACTGGCTAGATCTTTTTTGAGAATGAATTTTACTATATCATTGTCACTTTCTTGTTTCTATAATAATTAACTCAGTATATGGGGAAATATTTTAGGATGCTTTTCATGGAAATATAGGCATCTTCAGAAGTGCTAGAAAACCTAACATTGTTAAAATCCTAACAATATTCAGAGTTTGTCATATATTTGTGGGGGGAATCTAAGTTTATTTACCAATGCCTAATAATGTTCCTAGAAAGTAAAAATAATTTCTAACCCAAAGTAGTACATATCAAAGCAGATATACTCTCAACTCTGAAATTAAGGAAGAAACGTGATCATAGAGGAAACAACAACATATGAGGTCTTTGTACATTGTAGACTTAAAACTGAAAGGAAATATCAGTATAAGATGTGCTCCATCTAAGTATAGAGTGAAATGAAATCATCTCTCCATGTCTGTGCTCAGTCGCTCAGTTGTGTCTGACTCTTTGTGACCCCATGGACTGTAGTCCACCAGGCTCCTCTGTCCATGGGATTTCCCAGGCAAGAATACTGGAGTGGAGTCCCATTTCCTACTTCAGGAGATCTTCTCCACTCAGGGATCAAACTTGCATCTCTTGCGTCTCCTGCATTGACAAGAGGATTCTTTACCACTAGTGCCACCAATTTGAACAAATTTTAAAGCAAGAACGACAAATGGAAATTAAATATCTGATGCAGTTCAGGTTTTAAAATAAATCTCATAGCACAAAAAAGTAGCCCCTGTCATTAAGTGAACTTGACAAATATGAATCAACAGTATATCCAGAAAAGAAAGGAAATTGAGTGATAGGTGAGTGGTGCAGGGTAGGATGGGATGTTGTGACCTAACTGGAGTGCTTATATTTATTTCATGTTATTTTTCACCTTGCCAGGAGAGGGCAGCCAGTCCCCACACTGAAAATCACCTAGCAAATTAAATTTCAAATTTGCATCCACTATTTTCAGAGATTTTTCTTTTAAGCTTACATCAACTGTCCATTCTACTGACCATAATTGGAAGCTTGATGCATTCAAAGAGCATTAAACAAGCAGATCTGATTTGGAATGTCTTTGCCCTAGTCAGCAATTCTGTGTCTGCAAGTTTATGAACAACCTAGATTTCTTTGTCTGTAAAATAGATGTAATAATACCAGCTGCCTCCTCAAAGTGCAGCAAATAATGTTCATGAAAGCCCTGTGTCCATTTATTCATTCATCTCTTCACTTAGTCAATGCATTTAAGCCTTAATAGTCACAGTTCTGGATGCCAAAATCCAAAGATGAGGATTACACCGACTTTGCTTTCGAACGATCCTTTGCTAATTGAATAGAAACGGGATGGTGGCGCTATAACTGGGCCGCAAATAAAGGGATAGACTGGTGAGGCTTGGTCCTGTCTGCTCTATAGCCCTGCCCTGTTGTCCTCATCTCCCACTACTCTGCCCTTCACTCGCTCCATTCTGATCATTCAGACCTCCCAGCTGTTCTTTGGACTCAACGAATTCCCTGCTTCTTTGAGGATTTGTATTTTCAGTTTCTTGCCTGAGTGCTCTTCCCTTAGTTATCTACAGGACTCACTCTTAGGAGTTGATTGTTAGGTCTTGTCTCACCTGTACAGTCCTTAGAGAGGCCCCTCTGTGCACATTATCTGAAATAGCATCTCCCTCTCTATTTCACTTTCTTTCAGTCTGAGAATTAAGACCTCAGTCCCTAAAGCATCCTTTTGTGTGTAATGAATTAACTTCTCTCCTATGTGTCTAGAATGATAATAGCTATGCATTGTATTTAGAAAACTTGAGAAATAGTTATCACTTTCTGTGCTCTGATGAGACAAGCAAGTTGAATCTGTGGTTTAGTTTCTTAGCTTATGATACTGTATTATGAATATGTTTGTTTATTTGTTTTTCTTTCCTTTGTCTTCACTGAAACATAAGCTACAGGAAGATAGGAATGATGGCATGTTCACTGTGATACCTCCAGCACCTAGAACCATGCCTGGCAATATGTCTTTGTTGGACCAATGAATGAATGGATGACAAATGAATGAATGGATGTTGAGAAAGCACTGGCAAGGTAACTCTTGATCTGAATCTACTAAAATAAGCAGGGACTTCCCTGGTGGCTCAGATGGTAAAGAATCCACCTGCAATGCAGGAGACCTGGGTTCAATCCCTGGGTTTGGAAGATTCCCTGGAGAAGGGAATGGCTACCCAGTCCTGTATTCTTGCCTGGAGAATCTCATAGACAGAGGAGCCTGGCAGGCTACAGTTCATGGGATCTCAAAGAATCAGACACAACTGAGTGACTAACACACACACATACACACACACACACACATACACAAGGTAAGCAGAGTTTTACTTGGGAGTGGGAAAAGTATTCCAAACAGTAACACAACATGGTTTGATGAAATGGACTTGTAAACCTAAGAGTGCCATATTCAGGTAAAATAGTAGCTTTCTGAAGTAATAAATCCATACTCTTCAGCTCTTCTGGGGTTTTTCTCCTTCTTTGAGGAGTATTATATACTATATGTATATTGTGTTATTCACAATATATTTTTAACAAAAATAAGTCATATTCCCGAACAGATTTCCACCTGTTGACTGTGTGTTCAGGAAAATACAAATTTTAACATTAGCCGAAAAGCTATATATAATTGAAATTTAATCTACCAGGGAAAATACTACTAGATAAAATTTCAAACCTAGCACATTACTTTCAGAGAAGGCAATGGCACCCCACTCCATTACTCTAGCCTGGAAAATCCCATGGACAGAGGAGCCTGGTAGGCTGCAGCCCATGGGGTCACAAAGAGTCAGACACGACTGAGCGACTTCCCTTTCACTTTTCACTTTCATGCATTGGAGAAGGAAATGGCAACCCACTCCAGTGTTCTTGCCTGGAGAATCCCAGGGACGGGGGAGCCTGGTGGGCTGCCATCTATGGGGTCGCATAGAGTCGGACATGACTGAAGTGACATAGCAGCAGCACATTACTTTGGCTTCTCAGAGTTATTCTTCTCTTATTAATAAAAAGAACCACATGTCAACCTGTTGATTAAAGCAATAATATTCCCCCAGTGCAAAAATCTCTCTCTCTCTCTCTCTTTGAGCAGTGAAGTGTATATGCAGTGACCATTAGATCTCTGCTACTTAAAGTGTGGCCCTGGACCAGTGCTGGTCCTTGTGTAATCCTTGAAGGTATATAATGAGATAAGCAAACCAAGTGAGAGGATACACATTTAAAATCTTTAATGGAAATTTGACAGCATAATTTTATACGTAATTTATTTTATTTTTATTACATTTTCCCAAAACATCAGTCTACAATGAATTCAAATGGAAAAAAAAAATCAAACCCTGGTGTTTGAGTACAGGTCGTTTGAGGAACATTGCTATAGATGGTGTCCCACAAAGTCTAAACTATCAGACACACGGAAGATTTAGCTTGGAGTTCATAAGCCTCAAACTTCAGGCAGGTAGCAGTACCTCCTAATAGTGCTGAGAGCTGATATTTATGAAGCACTTACTACGTTCTAGCTGTGCTTTGTCGCTCAGTCATGTCTGACTCTTTGCAACACCGCCAGGCTCCTCTGTCCATGGGATTCTCCTACATTACTGAAGTGGGTTGCCATGCCCTCCTCCAGGGGATCTTCCTGACTCAGGGATTGAACCCAGGTCTCCTGTATTGCAGGTGGATTCTTTACCATCTGAGCCACCAGGGAAGCCCGCTGTATTCTAGACATAATACTAAAAACTTGAGAGCTATTTTTAGAGTAAGGAATGGAGAAAAATAATAGTAGTAGTTACTGTGGTGGGGAGAGGAGGTACCATGAAAATGACAGGTGTTCTTGGTCTGTGCCAGCCAGGCTTCTTTTAGGAATTATACCTCAGCTGATAAAGAATCTGCCTGCAATGCAGGAGACCTGGGTTCTATCCCTGGGTTGGGAAGATCCCCTGGAAGAGGGCATGGCAACCCACTCCAGCATTCTTGCCTGGAGAATTCCATGGACAGAGGAGCCTGGAGGGCTATAGTCCGTGGGGTCACAAATAGTCTGGGCACGACTGAGTAGGTTCGGCACTCCCTTTCATTCAACATTATAACGAACCTTCTCTGTGTCAAATCCAGCACCCATATATCATTATCTTAAGCCGTCAACAAAATCCTTACTGAGAAGAAATGAGACTCAGAGTGTCGAGGAGGAGAAAACATGGAGTCAGGGGCCTGGGAACAAGGGACTGGAAGCTGGCTTCCCGGGAGCTGGGGCGGGGAAAGGCAAGAATCTTGGGGGTGGAGACTCAGCGTTCATTTGCATAACCAGCATGCACTGCACGCAATATAGATTGAATTTACTATTATAATTCATCATAGATTTCTTTTAAACGTAGTATATCGATGAATGAACCTTTACGCACTTAAGTGAAAAGATCTGCCGCAAACTCTTGACCCAGAGTTACCCTTGATGCTGCTCACCCTAACTGTGTTAGGAGTGCTGTTTCTCAAGGTGGGTCTTTTGTGGTGCACTTAGTATGTGGCTAGGTTTTAGGAAAAATCTAGGCTGCGCGGTCATAATTTTTGGAGGCTTTGTCAGGTGAACAAAGCCAATATGGTTGTATGCAAAAACAGACCTTATCAAATGACAGCTTTGAAACAGGTGCGTTTTTTTTTTGTGGGGTTCTTATACATAAGAGTTTTCTTTGTGTTTGTTTACTGTTTTAGATTCTGGCTTGGTCAGTTGATTTTCTCAGTTATGTCCGATTATTTGATAACCCCGTGGACTGTGGCTTTTTGGGTTTTCTTATCTCCCGTTCTCAGAGCTTATTCATACTCATGCCCTTTGAATCCGTGGTGCTATCTAACCACTTCATTTTCTGTTGTTTTCTTTCTTTTTCAACCTTTAGTCCTTCCTAGCATCAGGGTCTTTTCCAGTAAGTCAGTTCTTTGCATCAGGTGGCCAAACGAATTTCATTGTCAGCATCAGTTCTTCCAATGAATATTCAGGACTGATTTTCTTTAGGATGGGCTGGTTGGATCTCCTTGCAATCGAAGGGACTCTCAAGAATCTTCTCCAAGACCACAGTCCAACAGCCTCCATTCTTCCACCTTCAGCTTTCTTTACAGTGCAACTCTCATATCCATACATGAGTACTGGGAAAACCATAGCTTTTATGGGATGGACCTATTTTGGCCAAGTAATATCTCTGCTTTTTAATACGCTGTCTTAGTTGGTCATAGCTTTTCTTCCAAGGAGCAAGTGTCTTTTAATTTTATGGCTGAAGTCACCGTCCTCAGTGATTTTAGAGCCCAAGAAAGTAAAGTCTGTCACTGTTTCTATCGTTTCCCCATCTATTTGCCATGAAAGATCATGGCATCTGGTCCCATCACTTCATGGGGAATAGATGGGGAAACAGTGAAACAGTGTCAGACTATTTTTCTGGGCTCTAAAATCACTGCAGATGGTGATTGCAGCCATGAAATTAAAAGACGCTTACTCCTTGGAAGGAAAGTTATGACCAACCTAGACAGCATATTGAAAAGCAGAGACATTACTTTGCCAACAAAGGTCCATCTAGTCAAGGCTATGGTTTTTCCAGTGGTTATGTATGGAAGTGAGAGTTGGACTGTGAAGAAAACTCAGTGCTGAAGAATTGATGCTTTTGAACTGTGGTGTTGGAGAAGACTCTTGAGAGTCCCTTGGACTGCAAGGAGATCCAACCAGTCCATCCTAAAGGAGATTAGTCCTGGGTGTTCTTTGGAAGGAATGATGCTAAAGCTGACACTCCAGTACTTTGGCCACCTCATGTGAAGAGTTGACTCATTGGAAAAGACTCTGATGCTGGGAGGGATTGGAGGCAGGAGGAGAAGGGGACAACAGAGGATGAGATGGCTGGATGGCATCACCAACTTGATGGACGTGAGTTTGAGTGAGCTCCAGGAGTTGGTGATGGACAGGGAGGCCTGGCGTGCTGTGATTCATGGGGTCGCAAAGAGTCGGACATGACAGAGTGACTGAACTGAACTGATGAGACCAGATGCCATGATCTTCGTTTTCTGAATTTTCAGTTTTAAGCCAACTTTTCCACTCTCCTCTTTCACTTTCACTTTCACTTTCACTTTCATCAAGAGGCTCCTTAGTTGTTCTTCACTTTCTGCCATAGGGGTGGTGTCATCTGCATTTCTGAGGTTATTGATGTTTCTCCCAGCAATCTTGATTCTAGCTTGTGCTTCATCCAGCATGGCAGTTAACATGATGTATGCTGCATATAAGTTAAATAAGCAGGGTGACAAAATATAGTGTTGACGTTCTCCTTTTCCAATTTGAAAGCATTCTGTTGTTCCATGTCCAGTTCTAACTGTTGGTTCTTGACCTGCATACAGATTTCCGAAGAGACAAGTCAGGTGGTCTGGTATTCCCATCTTTTGTAGAATTTTCTGCAGTTTCTTGTGATCTATATAGTCAAAGGCTTTAGCACAGTCAATGAAGCAGAAGTAGATGTTTTTCTGCAATTCCTTTGCTTTCTCTATGATCCAACGGATGTTGGCAATTTGGTCTCTGGTTTCTCTGCCTTTTCTAATTCCAGCATGTACATCTGGAAGTTCTCAGCTCACATACTGCTGAAGCCTAGCTTGGTTATGCATATATATGTATATATCTAAATTCTCTTTTTTTCTGATTCTGTTCCATTATAGTTTCTGACAAGATACTGAATATAGTTTCCTGTGCTATGTGACAAATCTTTGTTATTTTTGCATTCTTAATAATACCAACCTCTCTCTCTTTTTTTCATCCAGTTCTAGAGGTCATAGATGATTTTTAGCAATTTGCTATCTTAGGGTTTTCATTTTGCCTTTTCAGCTCTCCAATACATGGGTTAACCATTCTTTATATTAGATTTTGCCTATGAAAATAATTTTATTTCTGCCTTTTGACGGGACATGATTGATACATCAACTACAGTTAGTTATTCGTTGTATTTGCTTTATAGCTTATTGAAATCTTAGCTTAATGAAATCTTTCATTCTAATATTTTTATTTTACTAGAGGAGCCTGGTGGGCTACAGTTCATAGGATCACAAAGAGTTGGACATGACTGAAGCAACTTAGCATGCAAAAAATAAGGTAGCTAGGAATAAACCTGACAAAGATGTATATGCCATAGAAGGAAATATTAAAGAGCGCCTAAATAAAAGAGAGATATACTATAATAATACATTCATGGATGGGAAGACAAATACCCCTAAATATGCCAATCTTCTCCAAATTAGATCTTAGACGGAGGCCTGGAATCTGCATTTTATCATCCTAGGAAAGTTTGAAACCGTGGTTTTGGACCAACTTTAGAAAACACTGATGAAGAAGGATAGTATTTCAAGTCATAAATATCTTCTCCAGGACATTTTATATCAAGACCTTCAATGGTGCCTAACCTCACAAGTATTCTGTATTTGTCTTTATCATTATACACATTTCCTTGAAAGTCTGTAATTCTGGCTGAGACTTATGGAAATAAATCAGAACAAAATTCATGAAGCCTGTATATGCAACATGTGTATTTGAATTTTTCAAATGCATGTACTCTCTCCCAATATTCCAGACAGGACAAGAGTTTTTATTTGAAGTGTCCTGTTCCTTCTGGAGCTGGCACCCCAGCATGTGCCAATCTAATCGTACCCTCCACAGCCAGCCATCAGTATGCCTGAGCAAGCTGGCTATAATAATCATTTCTAAAACCTTACAGTGTCTGCCAGAAACATGGAAGTGTATAGCAAATGCTGAAATTGGCCAAATTCCTATAAAGACTAAAATCAGGGTGAGCACCCAAGGACAGCATTGGGTAATCGAATCAATCACCTCTTTGTTCTACAGAAAGGCAAATATTCCTTTGCACTACCTGCAACCCCAATAGTGTGTAAGAAACATGAAATTCAACTATTTTGTTGAAATTATACCCTTGGCTATTTTAAAGGTTGGTAGGAGCTTTCCTTTCTCTGAAAATACTCTGAGGTAGACAAGTCGAACTAGCATGGTTACTTTATCACCTGTTGATCCTTCAAGACATGGCACAGATGTTACTTTAAACCTTTCTTAAACTTCCCCTGCACTAGTAGAAAATAACGCTCAAGATCTTACTTTGCAATACCTCTATCTTCTGAGTGATGTTAGTTTTTCTTTTCAATTTTCTTTATTGGAATACAGTTGAGTTACAATGTTGTGTTAGTTTGTGCTGTACATTGAGTCAGTTTACATATACATATATCCACTTTTTTAAAGATTCTATTCCATATAGATTATTCCAGATGAATTATTTTACTGTTTGTTATCACTCTCCACTGTTGTCCTGAGAGCCCTTATTCTAAATTGTGATATGCCTGGTGTCTAATTAAGGGCTCAGAATGTAGTAGGTGGGCTTCCCAGGTGACTCAGTGGTAAAGAATCCACCTGCCAATGCAGGAGACACAGGAGATGCAAGTTCCATCCCTGAGCTGGGAAGATCCCCTGGAGAAGGAAATGGCAGCCCACTCCAGTATTCTTGCCCAGGAAATCCCATGGACAGAAGAACCTGGCGGGCTACAGTGCATGGGGTTGCAAAGAGTCGGATAAGACTTAGTGACTGAGCATTTACACAATGTAGTAGAATGTAGTAGGCGCTCGGTAAATGTTTAAGTGATGAATGAAAACTTTCTGTTGCCACCAAGTTTACCCTGGGATGATCTTGGTCCTGTGGCTGCCTGAGGTCTTGTCAGTACAGGAAACTCTCTGAGAGGTCGCAAGAAAGGATATCACCTGGGCAATTGGAGGTTTGGCCCTCGTCTGTATAGATTCAGAAAACCGAGTGGTCAGTGCATTTTCACCATTCAGAGGTTCTTTTTCTCAAAAAGTATGTATTGAGGGCTTTCTCTGACCCTGGCATTCTGCTGGGTGCTGAGAATATAGGAGTTTCATGAGCATAGCCCCTGCATTCACTTCATTTACCACTTGGCTGGGGGGAGTCCATTCAACAAGCCCTAAAAAGAAACAACTCAAGGGAGTTCCCTGGTGGTCTAGTGGTTAGTTATGATTCTAGGCTTTCACTGCTGGGGCTCAGGTTCAATTCCTGGCAGGGGAACGGAGATCCCACAAGCCAAAACACAAAACAAGACAAAAACCAAGCCCCGTGTACTGGAAAGTAGGACTGGCCTGGTATGGGAAGTACAGTGTGCTAGAGTTGCAAAACAGGAGCACCCAAAATATTTTGAGTGCTCAGGGGGCTTCCAAACACACTCCCAGAAGGCACTGTCTCCAGAATATGGCTCTCAGGCCTGATTTACAAAATCAAAGTGTCCCTTTATTAATAATGAGCAATGGAAGCATCTCACTGAAGGCAAATGTATGCTGTGGACAGAGAATGTTGCCTGCCATTTCAGTAAACAAAGGATGTTGAGACCTAAAGCTACCAGGCACCACTGTCACCCTGAAGGTGGGCCCTGAGTGGATTCAGGATGGAGAAAAATAGGATACTGCCCCTAGATAGTTAAAGTGTGTATCAAAGGAATGATTTCAATGGGCCCAGACTCTTGCATCTTCCCATACTAAAATCAGTAACTTGAGATGTGTGTTTTTGTGATTAGCAGTAATCTTTTGATGTCTGATGGTTGACTACATATTTTTTCTCAGCAAAGAACTTCCTATATATTCTGGCTCCTCCCTTACCTCTTTTTTTGGCCCCACTGAGTGGCTTGCAGGATCTTAGTTCCCTTAGATCCCTTAGTTCTCCAACCAGGGATTGAACCTATGCCCCCTGCAGTGGAAGCACAGAGTCCCAACCACTGGCCCGCCAGATAACTCCCTTGCCCCCTTACCTTTTTGGAGCAGTCTCTGAGAACTAAGAGACTGCATCCTGGGCTCAAGTCCTCAGTGAGTTTGCCAAATAAAACATAATTTGGGGGAGTTCTCTGGCTGCCTAATGGTTAGGATTCTGCACTTTCACTGACAGGACTGGGGTTTGGTCCCTGGTTGTAGAACTGAGATGCCACAATTAGGTTTGTGTTTGTCTTCTCAGTTGACTACACACATCTCCATTCTGTTTCTCTCTGGAGTCAGATTCACACAGGGAGACAGATTCTAATGGGAAGGTTGTTTGGTGAGCAAGAAATCAAAAAAATTCTCCCTGTTAAGAGGCATTAGATTTGAATGTTGGGGCTTCCCTCCTCACACGAGGGATAGCCTTGAAGATGGAGCCGTTAGTTTTGAACTTCTCTTTTTTGATCGAGATCCTCTCTTTCCCGTTGAATGGGCTTTGCCAACCTGGCCTCACTGACTCCCCTTTTCTAGGTTTCCACTCTTCTGATGAGATACAGTGCTTCTTGAGATTTGTCAGTACCTTTGATCATATTATAGAGTATGATGAGGTCTGCTAATTTACTGCCAGCAAAGACAGTGTAGTAGTAGTAGCTTGTGTGTGTGTGTTGTGTAAAACTAAGAGCTAGCAATGACCCCACTTAGGATGTCACACACCAGGGGTAGTTGGCTATATTAATCAGGGAGTCTGTATCACAGCTTCTAGCTACTGCAAATGTTTCTGTTAGCCATAGCTCAATCAACAGCAGAGACTTTGCTAAGTAGTGAAATTAAGGTTAGAAATGGATTTTCACTGGTGAAATTAGTAACGTGTTAGCCAGTATGATGGGTGTCAGTAATGGGCTAAGAGTCGTGAAATTAATAATACTCAAGACATGTGCATTGCTTAAAATTTGTGAGTCTCTTCAACCTTGCATTTACAGGGTATGAGAACCTAGACATCTGAAGCCTGTTCCCTAAGGAGTAATACTACAGGCCAAACCTCTAAATAACCCTGTGTCCAGCTATGAACTCTGAGGGTTCCAGTTCCCTGATCCTGGCTGCAAGGCCAACAGAATCCTGCAAGTTGATCTCTTAACCAGACACATTGCTGGGAGCATCATTGAGCTTACTACTCCTAATAACTTTGTGCCTCAGGCTCTTGGTTGTTGTTAACATCTGAATAGTGTTATTCTTTCAGTCCTGTCAGACTTTGCAATCTCATGGACTGTAGCCCCACAGGATCCTCTCTGTCCATGGAATTCTCCAGACAAGAATACTGCAGTGGGTAGCCATTCCCTTCTCCAGGAGATTCTTCCCCAGGATTCAACCTGGGTCTCCCACTTTGTAAGCGGACTCTTTACTGTCTAAACCATCAGGGTGACTCTAATCACTATTAAAAAAAAAAGTGTCTGCCAAAATAGGAGGGCCCAGTTCCATCCCTGGGTCATGAAAATTGTCCAGTACATTTGCTCAGTTCTGTCTGACCGGCTTTCCTATCCGTCACTACTTCCAGGGCTTGCTCAAACTCATGTCCACCTCGGTGATGCTATCTAAGCATTTTTCCCAATGTCGTCCCTTTCTCCTCCCATCTTCAATCTTTCCCGGCACCAGAAAAATCTGGAAAACCCATTCACAATTATGAGAACCTTACTGAGCAAAGACCAAGCAATCTTACTGACTGAGCAACCTGACCTGCCCCATGAGAAATCTCTATGCAGGTCAAGAAGCAACAGTTAGAACTTGACATTGAAAAACAGGCTGGTTCAAAATCTGGAAAGGAGCACATCAAGGCTGCATATGGTCATCCTGCTTATTTAACTTATATGGAGATTACAGCATCTGAAATGCCATGCTGCATGAAGCACAAGCTGGAATCAAGATAGCTGGAAGAAATATCAATAACCTCAGAAATGCAGATGACACCATCCTCATGGCAGACAGCAAAAAAGAACTAAAGAGCCTCTTGATGAAAGTGAAAGAGGAGAGTGAAAAAGTTGGCTTAAAACTGAAAATTCAGAAAACAAAGATCATGGCATCCAGTCCCATCACTTCATGGCAAATAGATGGAAACAATGGAAACAGTGACAGACTTTATTTTCGTGGGCTTTAAAGTCACTGTGGACAGTGACTTCAGCCATGAAATTAAAAGACGCTTACTCCTTGGAAGAAAAGCTATGACCAACCAAGACAGCATATTAAAAAGCAGAGATATTACTTGGCTGAAAAAGGTCTGTCCAGTCAAAGCTATGGTTTTTCCAGTACTCATGTATGGATGTGAGAGTTGCACTGTAAAGAAAGCTGAAGGCCAAAGAATGGAGGCTGTTGGACCGTGGTCTTGGAGAAGATGCTTGAGAGTCGCTTGGATTGCAAGGAGATCCAACCAGTCCATCCTAAAGGAGATCAGTCCTGAATATTCATTGGAAGAACTGATGCTGACACTGAAATTCCAATAGTTTGGCCACCTGATGCAAAAAACTGACTTACTGGAAAAGCCCCTTATGCTGGGAACGACTAAAGGTGGGAGGGAGAAAGACGACAGAAAATGAGATGGTTAGATAGCACCATTGATTCGAAGGGCATGAGTGTGAGTAAGCTCTGAGAATGGGTGATAGGGAAACCTGAAGTGCCACAGTCCACGGGGTTACAAAATAGTCGGACACTGAGTCAGCTGTGAGTAAGCTCCAAGAACGGGTGATAGGGAAACCTGAAGTGCCGCAGTCCACGGGGTTACAAAATAGTCGGACATTGAGAGAGTCAGCCGAGCAGACCAAAGCCTAGCCTCAGAATAATCACCCGATAAACACACAGATAGCTTTCAAATATAACAACCCGAGAAAAAAAAAAGCCTGCCTCAAAACTTTCACTTCGTAAGGTCTGTTTTTGCATACAATGATGTTTATCTCACAAGGCCTCCAAAAATTGTGTCACTGGGCTTATTTTCCTCCTCAGGCCTAACTAACCGAATCCTAAATACAAGACAAAAGACTCAGCTTGAGCATGAACAAGAATAAGCCTAAGAATGCATCAATGTGCCTGTGCGCATATATATATGAGGGAACACGCACTCCTAACATAGTGAGGCTGAGGGGCGTCAAGTTTAAGTCCGGGTCGAGTTTGCAGCAGATCTTTTCCTTAAGTATGTTAAGGCTCATTCATCGAAATACTATGTTTAAAAGAAATCTATGGTAAATTGAAACTATCGCGAGCAGTGAATTCTGGTTATGCAAATATTCGCTGAGTCCCCACCCCCGAGATTCACGCCTTTCCCCGCCCCAGCTCCCAGGAAGCCAGCTTCCAGTCCCTTGTTCCTAGGCCCAACTCCATGTTTTCTCCTCCTTGACACTCTGAGTCTGATTTCTTTTCAATAAGGATTTTGTTGATGGCTTAAGATGATGATATATGGGCGCTGCGTTTGACACAAGGAAGGTTCACTATAATGTCAAATGAAATAGAGTGCCGAACCTCCTCAGTCGTGCTCAGACTATTTGCGACCCCAAGGAATATAGCCCTCCAGGCTCCTCTGTCCATGGACCACCAGGCAAGAACACTGCAGTGGGTAGCCATTCCCTTCTCCAGGAGAAGCTTCCCCAGGATCGAACCTAGGTCTCCTGCTTTGTGAGCAGACTCTGTCTAAGCCATCAGGGTGACTCTAATCACTATTTTTTAAAAAAAAGTGACTGCCAAAATAGGAGGGCCCGGTTTCATCCGTGGGTCATGAAAATTGTCCAGTTCATTTCTTCAGTTCTGTCCGACTGGCTTTCCTATCTGTCACTACTAACACACAGGGAATGTGCAAACTCATGTGCACCGAGTTGGTGATGCTATCTAATGGTTTTCCCCAATGTCGTCCCTTTCTATTCCCATCTTCGACCTTTCCTGGCAAAAGAAAAATCTCCTAGAAAGCCCATTCACGATTATGAGACCCTTACTGACCAGAATCAGTCCTGAATATTCCTTGGAAGAACTGATGCAGACGCTGAAACTCCAATAGTTTGGCCACCTGATGCAAAGAACTGATTTACTGGAAATGACCCCGATGCTAGGTAGGACTAAAGGTAGGAGGAGAAAAGAGACGACAGAAAATGAGATGGTTAGATAGCACCATTGATTCGAACGGCATGAGTATGAGTTAAGCTTCAAGAATGTGTGATAGAGAAACCTGAAGTGCCAGAGTCCTTGGGGTACAAAACAGTCAGACATGACTGAGAGAGTCAACTGAGCAGACCAAAGTCTAACCTCGGAATTTCACTAACCACACAGAAAGCTCTAAAATATAAGGACCCCAGAAAAAACACCTGCCTCAAACCTTTTACTATTGCAAGGGCTGTTTTTGCATATGTCGATAGTGGCCTTGCTTTTTCACAAGACCTCCAAAAATTGAGGGTAACGCAGTGATGTTTTTCCTTAGACCTAACCGTGTAGTAAACGTGAGGCAAAAGACCCAGCTTGAAGATGAGCACACATAACACAGTTAGGGTGAGGAGCGTCAAGGGTAAGTCCGGGTCAAGGGTTTGCAACAGATCTTTTCTCTTAAGTGAATGAAGGCTCATTCTTCAAAATACTATGTTTAAAAGAGATTACGATAAATTGAAATAGTAAATTGAAACTATATTGCATGCAGTGCATGCTAGTTATGCAAATATTTGCCGAGTCTCCACCCCCGAGATTCGCCCCTTTCCCCGCCCCAGTACCCGGGAAGCCAGCTTCCAATCCCTTGTTCCCAGGCCCCTGATTCCATGTTTTCTCCTCCTTGACACTCTGAGTCTGATTTCTTTTGAATAAGGATTTTGTTGACTGCTTACGATAATGATATATGGGCGCTGCATTTGACACAGAGAAGGTTCACTATTGGAGAAGGCAATGGCACCCCACTCCAGTACTCTTGCCTGGAAAATCCCATGGACAGAGGAGCCTGGTAGGCTGCAGTCCATGAGGTCGCTAAGAGTCAGACATGACTGAGCGACTTCACTTTGACTTTTCACTTTCATGCGTTGGAGAAGGAAATGGCAACCCACTCCAGTATTCTTGCCTGGAGAATCCCAGGGAAGGGGGAGCCTGGTGGACTGCCGTCAATGGGGTCGCACAGAGTTGGACACGACTGAAGTGACTTAGCAGCAGCAACAGGTTCACTATAATGTCGAATGAAAGAGAGTGCTGAACCTACTCAGTCGTGCCCAGACTATTTGCAAACCCCACGGACTATATAGCCCTCCAGGCTTCTGTGTCCATGTAATTCTCCAGGCAAGAATTCTGCAGTGGGTAACCATTCCCTTCTCCAGGAGAAGCTTTCCCAGGATCGAACCTGGGTCTCCTGCTTTGTAAACGGACTCTTCACTGTCTGAGCCATCAGGGTGACTCTAATCACTATTAAAAAAAAAAAAAGGTGACTGCCAATATAGGAGGGCCTGGTTCCATCCCTGGGTCATGAAAATTGTGCAGTTCATTTGCTGAGTCTTATCCAACCAGCCTTCCTGTCTGTCACCAACACTCGTGCTTGCTCAAACTCATGTCCCTTCAGTTGGTGATACCATCTAATTGCTTTTTGCACTGTGGTCCCTTTCTCCACCTGCTTTCAATCTTTTCCCAGCACCAAAAAATCTCTTGGATATCCCCATTCAGTGTTATGGGAATCTGACCAAAGATTCCCATACAAGATGGAGGAGTAGAAGGTTGTGCCCTCATCTTCTCCTGGGAGAAGTCCAAAATTACAAATCAGTGCTGAACAACCATCAACAGGAGAATGTTGGATCCCACCAAAAGAAGACCCCACATCTAAGGGCAAAGGAGAAGCCCAAACAAGATAGTAGGAGGGGTGAAATTTCATTTAGAATCAAATCCCATACCCGCCAGTGACACTTGGAAGGCTCAAAGAAAACCTTGTGCACAGCAGAGCTCAGAAACCCCACAGAGACTGAGCCAGAACTGTGTGTGAGTGTCTCCTGTGGAGGGATGGTGGGTCAGCAGTGGCCTGCTGCAGGGGCAGGGGCTCTGTGTGCCGCACCCTGTGGCATAAGCTGTCTTGGAGGAGGTCGCCATTAACCCCAACCATAGAGCCCCTGAGCAGACGACCCACAAACTGCAGAACAATCATACCAAAGAAATTCTTGCACTGTTAAGGAAGTTCTAGGACCCACAACAGATTTACCAACCTGGGGCTCTGGCAAGGGAACTGAGAACCCCCAAGGAATTTGACTGTGGAGGCCAGTGGGATTTGCTTACAGAACTTACACAGGACTGGAGAAACAGACTCTTGGAGGGCACAAACAAAAGCTTGTGCACACCAGGACCCAGGAGAAAGGAGCAGGGACCCCACAAGGGACTGACCCAGGCTTGCCCGCGGGTGTCCAGGAGTCCCTGGCAGAGGCCTGTGTCGGCCGTATACTGCTGCAGGGTTGGGGGCACTGAGTGCAGCAGTGCCTGCCTGGGACCTTTAGAAGGAGGTGGCCATTATCTTCATTACCTCTACCTTAGTTTGGTCTCAGGTCAAACAACAGGGAGGGAAGACAGCCCCACCCATCAACAGAAAATTGGATTAAACATTTACTGAGCATGGTCCCGCCCATCAGAACAAGACCCAGTTTCCCCACAGTCAGTCTCTCCCAGTAGGAAGCTTCCATAAGCCTCTTATCCTTATCTGTCAGAGGGCAGACAGAATGAAAACCAGTGTCAAAGAAAACTTATCAAATTGATCACATGGACCACAGCCTTGTCTAACTCAATGAAACTATGAGCCATGCCCTGTTCAGTTTAGTTCAGTCCCTGAGTCGTGTCAGACTCTGCGATCCCATGGACTGCAGCACGCCAGGGTCTCTGTTCATCACCATCTCCAGGAACTTGCTCAAACTCATGTACATCAAGGCAGTGATGCCATCCAACCATCTCATTCTCTGTTGTTCCCTTCTCCTCAAGCCTTTCATCTTTCCCAGCATCAGAGTCTTTTCTGATGATTCAGTTCCCCTATTTTGGCAGTCACTTTTTTTTTTTTTTAATAGTGATTAGAGTCACCCTGCTGGCTTATAAAGAGTCTGCTTACAAAGCGGGAGACCCGGATTCGATCCTGGGGAAGCTTCTCCTGGAGAAGGGAATGGCTACCCACTGCAGTATTCTTGCCTGGAGAATTCCATGGACAGAGGAGCCTGGCAGGCTATAGTCTGTGGGGTCTGCAAATAGTCTGGGCACGACTGAGTTTGGTTCGGCACTCTCTTTCATTCGACATTATAACGAACCTTCTCTGTGTCAAATCCAGCACCCATATATCATTATCTTAAGCCGTCAACAAAATCCTTATTGAGAAGAAATCAGATTCAGAGTGTCGAGGAGGAGAAAACATGGAGTCAGGGGCCTGAGAACAAGGGACTGGAAGCTGGCTTCCCGGGAGCTGGGGCGGGGAAAGGCGAGAATCTTGGGGGCGGAGACTCAGCATTCATTTGCATAACCAGCATGCCCTGCACGCAATATAGATTGAATTTACTATTTTAATTCATCGTAATTTCTTTTAAATGTAGTATTTCGATGAATTAACCTTCACGCACTTAAATGAAAAGATCTGCCGCAAACTCTTGACCCAGAGTTACCCTTGACGCTGCTCACCCTAACTGTATTAGAAGTGCTTGTTCTCAAGGTGAGTCTTCTGTGTTGCACTTAGTATGGTTAGGTTTTGGCAGGAATATAGGGCGTGCGGTTCATAATTTTTGGAGGCTTTGTCTACCTGACAAAGCCAATATGGTTGTATGCAAAAACAGACCTTGCGAAATACAAGTTTCAAAACAAGTTTTTATTTTCCTATGGTTGTTAAGCTGAAGAGTTTTCTGTGTGTTTGTTTACTGTGCTGAGTTTTTGTCTACTCAGTTGACTTTCTTAGTTGTGTCCATCCGATTATTTGGTAACCGCATGAATTGCAGCTTTTAGGGTTTCCTTATCATCTATTTGCGGAGCTTACTCATACCATAACCTTCGAATCTGTGGTGTTGTTTAACCATCTCATTTTCTGTCGTCGTCTTTTTTTCTCCAACTATTAGTCCTTCCTGGCATCAGGGTTTTTTCCAGTAAGTCGGTTCTTTGCATCAGGTGGTCAAACTATTGGAATTTCAGTGTTAGCATCAGTTCTTCCAATGAATATTCAGGACTAATTTCCTTTAGGGTGGTCTGATTGGATCTCCGTGCAGTCCAAGGGATTCTCAAGCATCTTCCCCACGACCACAGTCCAACAGCCTCCATTCTTTGGCCTTCAGCTTGCTTTACAGTGCAACTCTCACATCCATAATGAGTACTGGAAAAACCATAGCTTTGACTAGACAGACCTTTTTCAGCCAAGTAATATCTCTGCTTTTTAATACGCTGTTTTGGTTGGTCATAGTTTTTCTTCCAAGGAGCAAGCGTCTTTTAATTTTATGGCTGAAGTCACCATCCTCTGGTTTTAGAGCCCAAGAAAGTAAAGTCTGTCACTGTTTCCATCGTTTCCCCATCTATTTGCCATGAAGTGATGAGACCAGATGCCATGATCTTCGTTTTCTGAATTTTCAGTTTTAAGCCAACTTTTCCACTCTCCTCTTTCACTTTCACTTTCACTTTCATCAAGAGGCTCCTTAGTTGTTCTTCACTTTCTGCCATAGGGGTGGTGTCATCTGCATTTCTGAGGTTATTGGTGTTTCTGCCAGCAATCTTGATTCTAGCTTGTGCTTTATCCATCGTGGCAGTTAGCATGATGTATGCTGCATGTAAGTTAAATAAGCAGGGTGACAATATATAGCCTTGACGTTTTCCTTTCCCAATTTGAAAGCAGTCGTTGTTCCATGTCCAGTTCTAACTGTTGGTTCTTGACCTGCATACAGATTTCTAAAGAGGCAAGTCAGGTGGTCTGGTATTCCCATCTTTTGTAGAATTTTCCACAGTTTGTTGTGATCTACGTCAAAGGCTTTGGTGTAGTTAATAAAGCAGAATTATCTTGCCTTTTTTCTGGAACTTGATGTTATTGTTAGTTTTTTCTCTGGCACTCTTTCTTTTTCAGTGATGATCGGATGCTGGCAATCTGGTCTCGGGTTCTTCTGCCTTTTCTAAATTCAGCTTGAACATGTGGAAGTTCCCAGTTCACATAGTGTTGAAGCCTGGCATGGAGAATTTTGAGCATTACTTTGCTAGTATGTGAGATGAGTGCAGTTGTGTGGTAGTTTGAGCATTCTTTGGCATTGCCTTTCTTTGGGATTGGAATGAAAACTGACCTTTTCCAGTCCTCTGGCCAGTGCAAAGTTTTCCAAATTTGCTGGCATATTGAGTGGAACACTTTCACAGTATCATCTATTAGAATTTAAAATAGCTGTCGGAATTCCATCACCTCCACTAGCTTTGTTCGAAGTGATGCTTCCTAAGGCCCACTTGACGTCCCATTCCAGGATGTTTGGCTCTAGGTGAGTGATCACACCATCATGGTTATCTGGACCTTGAAAATCTTTTTTGTATAGTTCTTCTGTGTATTGTTGCCACCTATTAATATCTTCTTCTCTGTTAGGTTCATATCATTTCTGTCCTTTATTGTGCCCATCTTTGCATGAAATTTTTTTTCGTATCTCTAATTTTCTTGAGGAGATCTCTAGTCTTTCCCATTCTATTGTTTTTCTCTTTTTTTTTTTGCATTAATCACTGAGGAAGGCTTTCTTTTCTCTCCTTGCTATTCTGTGGAACTCTGCATTCAAATGTGTGTATCTTTCCTTTTCTCCTTTGTCTTTAGCTCCTCTTCTTTTCTCAGCTATTTGTAAGGCCTCCTCAGACAACCATTTTGCCTTTTTCATTTCTTTTTCTTGGCGATGGTCTTGATCACTGCCTCCTGTACAATGTCATGAACCTCCATCCACAGTTCTCCAGGCACCCTATCAGATCTAATGCCTTGAATCTATTTGTCACTTCCACTGTATAATCATAAGGGATTTGATTTGTTATACCTGAATGGTCTAATGGTTTTTTCTACTCTCCTCAATTTAAGTCTGAATTTTGGAATAAGGCGTTCATGCTCTGAGCACAGTCAGCTCCCGGTTTTGTTTTTACTGACTGTATAGAGCTTCTCCATCTTTGGCTGCAAAGAATCTAATCAACCAGATTTTGGTATTGATCATCTGGTGATGTCCATGTGTAGAGTCTTCTCTTGTGTTGTTGGAAGAGGGTGTTTGCTACGACCAGTGCATTCTCTTGGTATAACTCTGTTAACCTTTGATGTGCATTATTTTGTATTCCAGGGCCACATTTGCTTGTTAATCCAGGTATCTCTTGACTTCCTACTTTGAAATCCAGTCCCCTATAATGAAAAGGACATCTTTTTTGGGTGTTTGTTCTAGAAGGTCTTGTAGGTCTTCATAGAACCATTCAACTTCATCTTCTTCAGCATTACTGGTTGGGGCATAGACTTGGATTCCTGTGGTATTGAATGGTTTGCCTTGGAAATGGACATAGATAGATCTTCATTCTTTCTGAAGTTATTTCTCCACTCTTTTCCTGTAGCATATTGGGCACCTACTGACCTGGGGAGTTCATCTTTCAGTATCCTATCTTTTTGCCTTTTCATGCTGTTCATGGGGTTCTCAAGGCAAGCATATTGCAATGGGTTGCCATGCCCTTCTCCAGGAGAATCTTCCCCAGGATCGAACCTGGGTCTCCACATTGCAGGCTGACTCTTTTCTGTCTAAGCCATTAGGGTGGCTCTAATCAGTAAAATAATAATAATAATAATAAGCTGTCTGCTATTATAGGAGGACCTGGTTCCACCCCAGGGTTGTGTATATTGTCCAGTTCATTTGCTCAGTCTTATCTGACTGGCCTTACTTCCTGTCAGTCGCCAACACCTGGGCTTGCTCAAACTAACATCCATCCAGTCAGTGATGCCATCTAATCATTTTATTCAATATTGTCCCTTTCTCCTCCTGCCTTCAATCTTTCTGAACAGCAGAAAAACCTCAGAGAAAACCTCATGCAGGCTTATGGGAATCTTACTAACCAAAGGTACAGCAGAAAAACCTCTTGGAAAACCTCGTTCAGAGTTATGGGAGTCTTACTGACCAAAGATAAAACCTGTGATTTCAAATGATCAACCACACAGAAAAACTCTTAGCTGCAGAAGTCCTAGAAAAACTGCCCAAAGTCACCCTCTTTTCAGGATCTACTTTTTCACACAAGAATGTTGGCCTTGTTTATCTCACAAGACCTCAAAAAAGTGTGGGTAGCTCACCTTTTTTATCCCTTGGGCCTACCTAACCAAATCTCAAGTACAACACAAAAGACTCAGTTCAAGCAGGAGCAAGAACAAAGGTAAGAATCCCATACTATCACCTGTGTACATACTCATGAGGAGAGATACACTCCTAACACAGTGAGGCTGAGGAGCATCAAGGGTCAGTCCTGGTCAAGACTTTGCAGCAGTTCTTTTTAGGTAAGTGGATGAAGGCTCATTCTTCAAAATGCTACGTTTAAAAGAAATCTATGATAAATTGAAGTATTGAATTGAAACTATATTGCGTGCAGTGCATTCTGGTTATGCAAATGAACACTGAGTTCCCACCTCTGAGATTCACACTTTTCCTGCCCCAGTTCCCACGAAGCCAGCTTCCAGTCCCTTGTTCTTTGGCCCCTGACTTCGTATATTCTCCTCCTCGAGGCTCTGAGTCTGATTCCTTTTGAATAAAGGATTCATCACCAGGCTAAATCTCAGAATGGTTTTATGGAGCAATTTTTTTTTACCACCTGCTCTGCCTTCTCAGTCCGGGCGGGAAAACCTTTGATCCGTCCTGTGACTGTATCTATCATGACTAGTAGGTATTTATTCCCTTTAGAAACTGGCATCTGGGTGAAGTGCATCTTCCAGTCCTCTCCTGGGTAGGTCCCATGCTGTTGGATGGGCTGGGCCAGCTTGGGTCTTCAAGCTCCTTGGGGGTTGTTTAATTGGCAGGTGAGACAAGAGGAGACCACTTGCCTTATAGTCATTTGGAGGCCTGTTCCTCTGAAGGACCTTTCTAGTAATCTTTGGAGGGCCTTCTCTAAATGAGTGGTAGCATGTAAGAAGTTAACCAACTTCCACTAGCGGTTCCCAGACAGAAAAAAGGAGTCCCTCCTTTTGGGACAAGTCTTACCTTCAGTATATGAAGGAGTTTCTAGCAAATTAGTCTGTGGAACTAGGGTGGCAACCCCTATTAGGTCACTGTTCTGTAATGCTGCTGTCTTAGCTGCCTGATCAGCTTCTTGGTTCCTTCATGCCACTTCTGTGCTCCATTTTTGGTGTCCTTTACAGTGGAAGACTGAAACCTCAGTGGGCAGATGGACTGCCTCCAAGAAACTAAGGATTTGATCACCATACTTGATTGAGGACCCTCAGGTCGTCAAGTGGCCTCTTTCTTTCCAAATAGCAAGGCATACTTGGAGCCAGTGTAAATGGCTGCTCTTTTTACTTTTCCCAGCTTTAAAGCTCAAGTCAGCTTTATGAGCTTTATGAGCTCAGCCGACTGGGCTGGAGTATCTGGTGGCAAAGGTTTAGCATCTGTAGTCTCAAAATTGGAGACTACTTCATATCCAGCTCTTCTTTTTCCATCTAAGATAAAGTTGCTTCCATCAGTGTACCAGATTTCCTCAGGATTCATCAGAGGATCTTCTGATGATCCATCTCGGGGTTTTGTCTGATGGCCCAAAGTTTCTAGGCAAGAGTGATTGGGGAGAGAGCCCTCAGGGTAGGCAGGAGAGTAGCTAGGTTAAGAACCTCACAAGGGAATATAGTCAGACCTGGATTTTCCATCAGCACTACTTGGTATCTGACGATCCTTTGATCAGACATCCATAAATGGCCTCTCTCATTCAGGAGTTGTTTCACTTGGTGGCTAATAAAAAATATTTAATTTGCCTCCAAGAGAGTTTTAAAACATCTTCTATCAGGACTGCAATAGCTGCAAGATTTCGAAGGTAGGGAGGACAACCTCGGGTGGTTGGGTCTAGCCTCTTGGATATGTAAGCTACTGGCTGGGACTCAGGTCCCAACCTTTGAGTTAAGACTCCCAAGGCTATTTCCTTTTTGTGGACATATAGTTGGAATGCTTTTTCCAGGTCTGGCCATCTCAAGGTGGGTGCTTGAGTTAAGGCTTGTTTTCCTATAGCCTTTGCCTCCTTTGGAGGAGTTCCCCTTGTCAATGGGATTGAATCAACCTGTCCCTTTAAGCTTTCATATAAGGGCTGGGAGATTAGACCATAGCTGGATATCCAGATTCTACAATACCTGATTAGCTTCAGGAAAACTCACAATTGTTTTCAAGCCATGGGGGAAGGCAACTGCAGGATTCCTTGTACTTGGTTGGAGGATAGCCTCCTAGACCCATGTGTCATCTGAACTCCAGGGTAAATGACCTTTGTCTTAATCATCTGTGCCTTAGCATAGGAGACTTTATATCCCCTCCCTGCCAAAAGCTTAGAACCTTAATCACATGTTGTTTGATGTTTTCCTCATCTGGGGAGCAGACTACTAGGTCATATACATATTGCAATATTTTCCCATTTGGTCCCAGGTCCAGATCTAGAAGATCCAGCAAAGAACCTGTCAAAACAGGTGGGGGCTATCTCTGAACCCCTGGGGTAATACTGTCCAAGTCATTTCAGCTGTAGGGGCTGAAAAGTTTCCCACAAGTTTATCACAAGGGTGGCTCCCAGCTTAGTGAGTATATCTCTTCCCAACAACGGAGTAGGACACTCAGGGACCACCAGAAACTGGTAGGAAAATATTTGTCCACCCCAGAAACAAAGAATTGCTCAGGTAAATCTTGTTGTAATTGTTTTTCCTGTAGCACCCAAAGTGGTATAGGTTTGGGAGGAGAAGGCTCCGGAGTAGGAGGTCAGGACAGAATAGGTAGCCCCTGTGTCAACCAAGAAATTCTCAGACCTACCTGCCATATCCAGTTGAACCCTTGGCTCCATCCCCGTGATAGTTATCTGTAACTGGTAGGCTGGCTGGAGTGGGCAGCTTCAGTCCTGTTGAACCATCATAAGGGAAGGCTTGGCACTTGACCTTGAGGCTCTTGGGTCCTGAGGGCAGAGTGCTACCCAGTGTCCCAATTGATAGCATTTATAACAAACCATTTTAGGAGACTTGTCATGGTTTGGACACTTCTTTGGCCCAATGTCCTGTCTGTCTACAGATTAGACATTTGCCTCATGCCTTGTCCTTCAAGGACTCGGGGTTTGCCATAGGGCTTCCCTGGAGGGCAGCTAGCATCTGCGTGTGCCTTATCTTTTTCCTTCTCTCTCTTTCCGGGGCCTTGGACTCCCTCTCCTATTCTCTGTGATAAAAGGTATTGGTAGCGATCTGGACCGTCTCATCTAAAGAGGCAGCAGGGTCCTGCTGCTATAGCTGTTGTATATTTTTCCTTATGTCTGATGCACACTGGGACAGGAATTTGTCCTTTAAAAATCACCTGTCCCTCATAAGAGTCTAAGTCCAGATTGGTAAACTTTGGAAGGGCCTCTTTTAGACTTTCCAGAAAGGCAGTGGGGTTCTTGTTGGACTCCTGAGTTATTGTTGAGACTGGGCACAGTCCCACAACTGTTAGGCTTCCTTCTATTTCCTTGGGTGGACTTACTTAGGGGTGAGTCTTTCTGAAGCTTATCCTACCCAGTACTGTTGCAACCTGAGAGCTGGGCATCCCTGGCTTAGGGTGCAGATCCTCAGGCAGGTTGAGGCATGTCAACCTTCTGGAGATCAAATCCCCAGGCAGGTTGAGGCATGTCAACCTCCTGGGACCCCTGGACTGGCAGATCTGCGAGCAGGCTGAGGCGTGACAGTTTCCAGGGGACCAGATCCCTAGGCAGGTTGGGGCAGGTCAACCTTCTGGGATCCCCAGATTGGAGCTAGGGGTCCCCAAGGTCTCCAGTGTGACTAGTGCTGGGTAGGATTAAGGGGCTGTAAACTTAACTCATTGCCAGTTTGTCCACCTCGGATGGGAAGATACCATGATGTAAAGCAATCCAAGCCTGTGCCTTGAGACTGGGCACCTGGCGAAATAGCTCCAAGCCTAATCCTCTTAAGGTGATATAAGACACTGATTTCTTCCTCTAGTCCTCCATAAGAACAGTTTAAAGTGTCTCCAATGGTAAACATTTCATTGTCATAGACCCATTCTAGGTAATAACAGAAGTAATGACAAAGGAGTGGGTTAACTGGTCCTGTTAGGGGCGTTCAGTTCAGTTCACTTCAGTTGCTCAGTCGTGTCCGTCTTTGCAACCCCATGAATTGCAGCACTCCAGGCCTCCCTGTCCATCACCAACCCCCGGAGTTCACTCAAACTCATGTCCATCGAGTCAGTGATGCCATCCAGCCATCTCATCCTCTGTCGTTCCCTTCTCCTGCCCTCAATCTCTCCCAGCATCAGAGTCTTTTCCAATGAGTCAACTCTTCGCATGAGATGGCCAAAGTATTGGAGTTTCAGCTTTAGCATCAGTCCTTCCAAAGAACACCCAGGACTGATCTCCTTCAGAATGGACTGATTGGATCTCCTTGTAGTCCAAGGGACTTTCAAGAGTCTTCTCCAACACCACAGTTCAAAAGCATCAATTCTTTGGTGCTCAGCTTTCTTCACAGTCCAATTCTCGCATCCATACATGACCACAGGAAAAACCATAGCCTTGACTAAACAGACCTTTGTTGGCAAAGTAATGTCTCTGCTTTTCAATATGCTGTCTAGGTTTGTCATAACTTTTCTTCTAAGGAGTAAGCATCTTTTAATTTCATGGCTGCAGTCACCATCTGCAGTGATTTTGGAGCCCAAAAAGATAAAGTCTGACACTGTTTTCACTGTTTCCCCATCTATTTGCCATGAAGTGATGGGACTGGATGCCATGATCTTCGTTTTCTGAATGTTGAGCTTTAAGCCAACTTTTTCACTCTCATCTTTCACTTGCATCAAGAGGCTTTTTAGTTCCTCTTCACTTTCTTCCATAAGGGTGGTGTCATCTGCATAACTGAGGTTATTGATGTTTCTCCTGGCAATCTTGATTCCAGCTTGTACTTCTTCCAGCCCAGCGTTTCTCATGATGTACTCTGCATATAAGTTAAATAAGCAGGGTGACCATATACAGCCTTAATGTACTCCTTTTCCTATTTGGAACCAGTGTGTTGTTCCATCTCCAGTTCTAACTGTTGCTTCCTGACCTGCATATAGGTTTCTCAAGAGGCAGATCAGGTGGTCTGGTATTCCCATCTCTTTCAGAATTTTCCACAGTTTCTTGTGATCCACACAGTGAAAGGCTTTGGCATAGTCAATAAAGCAGAAATAGATGTTTTCCTGGAACCCTCTTGCTTTTTCCATGATCCAGCGGATGTTGGCAATTTGATCTCTGGTTCCTCTGCCTTTTCTAAAACCAGCTTGAACATCAGGAAGTTCACGTTTTGCGTATTGCTGAAGCCTGGCTTGGAGAGTTTTGAGCATTACTTTACTAGCATGTGAGATGAGTGCAGTTGTGTGGTAGTTTGAGCATTCTTTGGCACTGCCTTCCTTTGGGATTGGAATGAAAACTGACCTTTTCCAGTCCTGTGGCCACTGCTGAGTTTTCCAAATTTGCTGGCATATTGAGTGCAGCACTTTCACAGCATCATCTTTCAGGATTTGAAACAGCTCAACTGGAATTCCATCACCTGCACTAGCTTTGTTCATAGTGATGCTTTCTAAGGCCCACTTGACTTCACATTCCAGGATGTCTGGCTCTAGGTGAGTGATCACACCATCGTGATTATCTTAGTTTTTTGAAATTCAAGTTTATCTGTGTTATTGATAAAAATTGTGGGAACAAATAAAATGATCCACCAGAAGAAAGTGGTTAAGCTAAGATAACTATCATGCCTTGAATACTAACTATCTACCATATCCTGAATTGAGAGTTTTATACATATATCTCATTTAAATTTTACAATACTCATAGAAGAAAGACATATCATTTAAAACTTATTTTACAAATGTGGACACTTAGGCTTAGAGAAGTTGTCACTTGTCTAAGATCAAACATCTACTGAGTTGTAGAGCTGACATTCAAGCTCACATTTAACTTTGGCCTGGACTTTTAAATACTTCATTGCAGTCCAGGTGTCAAGTAATATAATACTTAGCAAGCAGATGGACTAAAAGAAACACACATGCACACACACACAGATGCTTGCATGGGCGTCTTTCATATCAGTAAAGTTTCATCTGGAGTATTTCTCCTTTAGTATTCTCCAATCATTAAATCAACGGTTTCCAAACTTTCCAGTTGTGAAGGATTCCCCTCCTTTATTTTAATCTCTCATGGTTCAGATTACTAACTGTGGTAGTTTTAGTTTTTGCTGTCTAAAAAACTCCCACATAATGGCATAATGATTTTTGTACTTTAAAATGAACTCATATATGATTTCACAGTAGCAGCAAACAACATATGAAAAATGTTAAATTTTACTTCTTGAGATCATTTATTTATTCTACAAATGATGTTTGGTGAGAATAAAGTTTTGAGGATTACTTTGTATGACTTGAGATTCTCCTCACCCCTGCCTCCAAGCATTATGTACCACTGGTTGGGAATCTTTAAACTAGAGCAATTAAACTTAGACCCAGAATGAATGAGCTTCCTTTCCTGAATGCAGAAATGAGCTCCAAGGAAACTACTGAAGATAGGGATAAATGCAAAGGGCAGGGAAGTGGAGGGTCCATGATTTGATTCTGGACCATAGAAGATACTTCTGGTGCCCTACCCACATCCACTGGAGGCTTTAGACTGCAATGACATAAAACTCTTTACTAGAAGCCTTTCTCTGCCACCCCTTCCTACTTCATGTGTTCAGCCAATAGCAGGGGAATCTGGAAATGGCAGGAAGTTCTACCCAGGAAGCAACCCTTAACATGACCTTCCTTGCCTCTTGGGTGGGCAGATTTTAAGTCAAGCCTTCTGCAGTCTTCCATAGGACCCAGCAGGGTTGAGCCCTGGTTGCCCACAGTAGTCACCTGCTCATTAATGTGCTCTGAATTGGCCACTTTTCCTTCCTTGTCTCACTCCTCCCCTCGTGTCCAAATGCTATTTGGGACCAGCTCTCAATTAAACTACTTGCACACTTTCTGATCTCACTATCTGCTTCTGGGAGAACCCAAGGTTAAGGTATGAATTAAGAAATTATTTTTTATATTTTCAAACTCTGCTGTAGGTACCAATAGTTTCAAGATTAGATTCAGTTCTTTCTCTGATATTCAGTGCCTTGAGAATGAGTCTAGCGTTTTGAGAGCTAGTAGGTTGAAGAGCCTGGTTAATATCAATTCTCAACAGAGGGGATGTGTAGTTACTAAAAACATGTGCAAATAGAGCTTGACACCATTATTTTTGTGCAGGTTTTCTTCCTCTGTAAATTTTGGTCATTGTAAATAAATAATTTACAGATTTTAAAAATATAATACATAGCAAATAACTGTTGTCCTTCAGTGCCTCCCTCCTAGCATTTTTTGGGGGACATTTTCCTTGAACTAAACTATGGAAGATAAATTAAATGCTTTTATTTGGTGAAAACATTGTGTAATAATAGAACAATGTATCCACTCAGCCTCATGCCAAGCAATGTGGGATAGTAAAAGTGAAATTAAACTGGGAGTTGGGAGCCTTGATTTCTGCATGACCTTGGGAAGTCCTAAAACATCTCCAGGTCCAATTTCCTTAGAGACTGAATTATTTCTAAGAATCCACACATCAACAAATGTGTATGATCTCTTTCACCACTACAAGTTCTAGTGTAAATTGCAGAATTGAAAGGGATGCAACCATGGACAGACTTCAACATCTCAAGCCTTCCTGCTCAACCACCCTGGAAAGAGGGCATGCTTGCAGTACCTTAAATACCTCTGAAGATAAGTATATGATTAGGATAGGCTAGAATAGTGGTTCTAAGGGTGTCCTAGGGGACATTTTGCAATATTTGGAAACATTTTTGGTTGCCACAACTGAGGAAGAGGAGTACTAGTGGCACCTAATAGTGATGCTTCTAAACATTCTGCAGTGCACGGGACAACCGCCATAACAAAGAGATGTGTGTATGTGTGTGTGTGTGTGTGTGTGTGTGTTAGTCACTCAGTTGTGTCTGACTCTTTGTGACCCCATGGGCTATAGCCTGCCAGGCTCCTCTGTCCATGGGATTCTCCAGGCAAGAATATTGGAGTGGGTTGCCATTCTCTTCTCCAGGGCATCTTCCCAACCCAGGGATGGAACCTGGGTCTCCCACATTGCAGGTAGATTCTTTACCATCTGAGCTATCAGGGAAGTCCTAACAAAGAGTTACCCAGTGCCAAATGCCATTGGTGCCAAGGTTGACAAATTCTGGGCCAAAATAAGCTAACAAACAAAACAAAGTGTCTTATGGCTCAAAACAATAGATTTATTTATTTTCACTTCTATAACAGTTTAGGGCACTTCAAGCTAGACTAGGATGGAGTTGAAGAAGTCAAAAGGGATAGACCCAGTTCTTCTCCATGTAAGGATGCCATCTTATGATGTTCTCTCTCTTTTTCAATGTGTTGTTCTCAAGGGACTTAAAGTCCCTCCATTCCAGCTGGCTAGAACAGGGGAATGGTATGGAGGAGCATGTGAGAAGTTTATGTGAGCCAAATTGAATAACACACAGCTCTTCCTCTCATATTCCATTGGCTGGAAATCAGTCAGTGAGTACTCCTAACTCCAGGACAAGTTGAGAAATATGGACTAATCATTTGCCCAGAAAGAAGACGAAAGAGTACTGCTGCCTAGTTAGTATTCTTTGCTCTAATAAGCAATTGTACTACTTCCTTTGTCATAAAAATGAGAGTGAGAATAATACCCTTAGTTGTTACTCATGTGTTTTCTGAATTTGTGTGCATTTTGTGTGTTTACTTATTTAGTTCTTCCAGTTGCCTAATTGGGTACATCTTGTCTCCGTTTTACATTTCAGGAAACCGAGGCATGAGAGGTTAAATAATTTCTCCAAAGTATTCAACTAGTAAGTGTCAGAGCCCAGTGATAAACTCAGGCTGATGCTAAAATCTGAACCCTACTCATTGTACTCCCATTCTCATTTTCTCCTTGAGTATCCTAGTTATTATTTCTTCTGTCGAACCAAAACCTGCCTTTCTCTAATCCCCACCCCCACACGTTGCTGGTTACACTTTTGTCATTGGGGAGAAATAGGCAAATGTTCTTTAGAATTTCTAACACAGGGGAGTAGAAGCATGGGTAGAAATCACGAGATGCTGGGCCAGGATGATGGCAGATATAAGAGATGTAGCGTCCACAGGGTGGCATCTTGACTAGTGAGTATTAGATCTGAGACATAGTAAGTACTCAGTAGCTGTTTTTGTTAAGTGAAAATATGAGTGCAGAGATAGTTCAGAGTTCCCCCAAAATAGGGTTAGAAATAGCCACATAAGATTTACAGGTAAGCTGGATGGTCCGTGTCTGTCCATAGAAAGTAAAATTTAACAGGAAAATTGGTACATTCCATTGGGAATTTTGTATTTGGGGGTGGTCTGGCAATGCAGAGGCTCGTGGGGACTTTTGACTCCATCTCAATAACTTAGTTTTCATTTGTTGTTTTCAAAATGCCAGTAAAATTTCATGAATCACATAAAATTTTGAGATAAAGCTCAAATAGATTTTAGAGAATGTTTTGAGCAAATAAATTGTTTACTGCTCCTGGAAGGGGACAGATTTCTTCCATTACTGATTTGTATGAATCACTTTTTAATAAACAAGATGATTTTGTGCCCACGACAATGGCACATTCTGTTCTTTTAGTACAAAATATGTTTTAAAAGAAAAATAAAAGTGAAACATTTAGCAGGGAGATGTCCAAAAAATATTTTAAGAGGTGTAAATTTCCATGCCCAAAAGTTTTTTTTTTTTTTTTTTACCTTATTTCAGAAATTTGGCCAAAATTATTCAGAGAGAGCTTTGGTAATCAAAAAAGGAAGATGTATATTTTTCTGCCCTAAAAGGCATATATTATATAGCTGCTACTCAAATTGATAATTTGAAGAAATAAGAAACACAACTCCCTAACGTGACAGTGTGATAAACACAGAGCCTAGGGTAATCACTGCATTAGAATGAAACTTTCCTTTCTTGATGAGTGTATTAGTAAAAGGTTTAGGAATGATTATAAAAAAATTCTTTGTGCCCTTACTGACCTATGAACTAATATTTTGTTATCTGAGAACTTGAGACAGTTTTTCCTCCTATGTGAAACATTGGTCCTGCTTTTTAGGAAATGATAATAGATACTCCAGTGCTCATTGCAACATTATTCACAATAGCCAAAATACGGAAACACCCTAAGCATCCATCATGGATGAATGGAATCTAGAACAAAAAAGAACTTTGGACAATAAGAGTAGGTCAAATTACGAATATATCAAAAATGACACAGAGGAGTTTGAGTTTCTGCTGATAAGAATGGAGAACTGATATGCTAGAAGAGAAAAGACTGTGCATGCCAAAGAGATCAGAAATGCGGTGTATTAGGCAGCATAAAACAGCGATTGTCACATGAAGGCAATTTGGTCCCCACAGGGGATATTTGTAATGTCTTGAGACACTGTTGGTTGTCACAGCTAATGAAAGGGTAGTTCTACTGGTTTCTAGTGGTAGAGGCCAGGGATGCTGCTAAACTTCCTATGATATTCTAAAAAGTTCTCCACAACAATGAGCTTTCCGGCCTAAAATGTCAATAGGGCTGAAGTTGGTAACCCTGTTACAGGCTAGTTGCTGCAAGAAATAACCCCATATCTCAACAACTTAACAGATATCTATCATGCTCATGAAAAGACCAAAGCAAGTGGTTTAGGTCAGTGGCAGTCCTGGGAGTTCTTCAAGTAACCACTCAGGGACTCAGACGCCTTCCATTGTGTAAAGCCATTGTCTTTTACATGTAGGCATGAAGGTAGTCATGGAAGGAGTATGAGAGTGTGTTTGTAGAGAAGTTCAGTTCAGTTCAGTGAGTCGCTCAGTCGTGTCCAACTCTTTGTGACCCCATGAATCGCAGCACGCCAGGCCTCCCTGTCCATCACCACCTCCCGGAGTTCACTCAGACTCATGTCCATCGAATCAGTGATGCCATCCAGCCATCTCATCCTCTGTCGTCCCCTTCTCCTCCTGCCCCCAATCCCTCCCAGCATCAGAGTCTTTTCCAATGAGTCAACTCTTCTCATGAGGTGGCCAAAGTACTGGAGTTTCAGCTTTAGCATCATTCCTTTCAATGAACACCCAGGGCTGATCTCCTTCAGAATGGACTGATTGGATCTCCTTGTAGTCCAAGGGACTCTCAAGAGTCTTCTCCAACACCACAGTTCAAAAGCATCAATTCTTCAGCACTCAGCCTTCACAGTCCAATTCTCGCATCCATACATGACCACTGGAAAAACCATAGCCTTGACTAGACGGACCTTAGTCAGCAAAGTAATGTCTCTGCTTTTGAATATGCTATCTAGGTTGGTCATAACTTTCCTTCCAAGGAGTAAGCATCTTTTAATTTCATGGCTGCAGTCACCATCTGCAGTGATTTTGGAGCCCCCCAAAATAAAGTCTGACACTGTTTCCACTGTTTCCCCATCTATTTGCCATGAAGTGTTGGGACCAGATGCCATGATCTCAGTTTTCTTAATGTTGAGCTTTAAGCCAACTTTTTCACTCTCCTCTTTCACTTTCATCAAGAGGCTTTTTAGTTCCTCTTCACTTTCTGCATATCTGAGGTTATTGATATTTCTCCTGGCAATCTTGATTCCAGCTTGTGCTTCTTCCAGCCCAGCGTTTCTCATGATATACTCTGCATATAAGTTAAATAAGCAAGGTGACAATATACAGCCTTGATGTACTCCTTTTCCTATTTGGAGCCAGTCGGTTTTTCCATGTCCAGTTCTAACTGTTGCTTCCTGGCCTGCATACAGATTTCTCAAGAGGCAGGTCAGGTGGTCTGGTTTTCCCATCTCTTTCAGAATTTTCCACAGTTTCTTGTGATCCACACAGTGAAAGGCTTTGGCATAGTCAATAAAGCAGAAATAGATGTTTTTCTGGAACTCTCTTGCTTTTTCCATGATCCAGCGGATGTTGCACTTGCTCTTATGTACGTAGGACCAGAAGTGACCCATCATTTCCACTCACATCCCTTTGGTAAGACCCCACCTGAATGCAAGATGGCTAAGAAATGTGCTTTAGTTCTGTGCCTAAGAAGAACTATGTCTCTTGGAAGGTGGTCACGAGTCTTACTCCTCTTTGAAATCTCAGCTCACTTGGGCATAGTTCACTGTCCACATTTCATGCATGATTGAACAGATGTGTAGAAATAAAGAAGGTGGGAATAAAGCTTTGTTGTTGGTGGTGGTGGTGGTACTTTGTTTTTTACTGGGGTCTCCTGGAGGAGAGGATGATGATTTAAGATATAGAACATGATGAGTTTACAGTAATGGTAAAATGTTCTAATAGAACCAGACCCTAAAATATTAGATGAGTGCAGTATTGGAGATATAGTTTTGGCACTAATTATCAGTTCAGTGGATTTCACTGCTATATCCTTGGAGCTCAGTTCAGAACCTGATCTTTGTAGATCAGGATCCTTGGGTTGGGAAGATCGTGTGGAGTAGGAAATGGCAGCCCACTCCAGTATTCTTGCCTGGAGATTCCCATGGACAGAGCAGCCTGGTGAGCTATAAAGAGTTAGACACAACTGAGCATGAGCAGGATGAGCTTAGCTGCTCCACAGCATGTGAGATCTTCCCATCAGTTGAGTGGATTTCACTGCTATGTCCTTGGAGCCCAGTTCACAACCTGGCAAAGAACAGATGATTAATATATTTAGTTGAATGAAATAGATCATTGGTGTACATTTCAATAAGAGAAATGAGGAAAAGTATAATTTTGCTTTTCATTAGAATAGAAAGAAACCTGATGCTAATGTATCTGCATATCAGTTAGCTATTGACACATAATAAACCACCCTAAACCTCACTGGTTCCAAAAAGTAAATATCTACCATTGGTCACATACCTATGCTCAGATAAATGATCCTTCTGGTCTTGTCTGGACTGCGTTGTACATATGCGGTCAGCTGTGGGTGGCTCTGATGATCTTGGCTACCTCTCTCATATATTTAGAAGTTGGCAGATTTAGGATAGTCATGGTGTGAAAACTGGGCTCATTTATGTATGATTTCCATCAGACTCTTCTGAGCTTTTCTCATAGTATGGGTAAGGATCCATGAGAGAGTAGATGTACTCAAGACTTCTTAAAGTTTAGGCTGAAAACTGGTCTCATCACTTCTGCCAAAGCCTGTTAGCCAGAACAATGGATAGGACCAGCTCATAGTCAAAAATGGGGAAATAGACCCAACTCTTAATAGTAGTCATTGCAAAGTCACATTTCAAAGCATGTGGATATGGAGAGGCTATTAGCACCATCAAATAAAATCAGTTCATCACAGTGTGGAAGGAGGTTACTATATAGCAAGACCAAGCACTATCCTTGATTTGTTCACTTTTGAGCATCCTGATCTCCAGCATAGTAAATGACATTCTTAGAATAATTTCAAGGTCAGATTTATTACTTGATTTGTGAAGAACTAATTAAAATTCTAGAGTATTCCTCGCCCTTTACAAATAAGTATCTTTCAGACTAAAGCTAATGGCTTTATATGTTAAATCCTGGCTCAGCTTGCCCTGAGTTATTCTAACCATTTTCATGTCATGGTACATAGAAAAAAATAATTTTGTGGCACATTAGAGTAAAAGAACAAGGATGCTTATGGCTAGAAGGACTAGCCTTGGAGGTTCTGACTACCCCAGGTCCCACCTGACTGGACCGAAGGCTTCCCACCTCTACAATCTGTAACCCAGCAGTGGGTGGGCTGACTAGGATCTTCTGTGGTAAACCAAAATAGTAATGAGTCCAATGACTCACCACATATTTGCAAGACCAAGCTGGAAAACAAACCTATTGACTCTCAGTCTCATGCACTTTCCATAAAACCATGTTGTCTTCAAAGATATGTCTCCAATCAACATATGTTTAACAAGTGTCCACTGTTTGTCTTGAAATGTGCAAGGTGCTGAGGGTGATATAGAGGTCATATATGGCCTGGTCCCTATCCTCCCTGGGGTTATAGGGAAGGAACTCTCATCCACCTATTTTGGTCTCTTTTCTGGCCCAGTGTCTAGTCTAATGCAGGTAAGGAGGTTGGTGCCTGTTTCTTCTGGAGTTGCAAGCTTGGCATAGTCTTCCACCTCTGTTTTAGTAACTGCATTTCAACATAAAAGGTAATCCACAGAAACACAGGGAAAACCACTAGTTTACTTAAGAATCCTTGACAATAGGAGGCAGTATGAGGCATGTGTGGATATGAGAGTTGGACTATAAAGAAATCTGAGCACCGAAGAATTGATGCTTTTGAACTGTGGTGTTGGAGAAGACTCTTGAGAGTCCCTTGGACTGCAAGGAGATCCAACCAGTCCATCCTCAATAAAATCAGTCCTGAATATTCATTGGAAGGACTCATGCTGAAGCTGAAACTCCAATACTTTGGCCACCTGATGGGAAGAACTGACTCATTGGAAAAGACCCTGATGCTGGGAAAGATTGAAGGTGGGAGGAGAAGGGGACAACAGAGGATGAGATGGTTAGATGGCATCACCAACTTGATGGACATGAGTTTGAGTCAGCTCTGGGAGTTGGTGATGGACAGGGAAGCCTGGCATACTGCAGTTCATGGGGTCACAAAGAGTCAGACATGACCAAGAGACTGAACTGAACTGAACTGATGAGGCTTGTATAGCTCAATGCAGGAGATCCTCTGGTTCTGCTATTTTTGTGCTATTTTAAATATGTTCATTTCCTGTGATGAAATCACTACTAATTATTTACTAGTTTATTATTTGGGAAGGGAAATCACTTACATTTTGCTACATAGTAAGCCACTTGAAAACTCAGTGCCTCCAAGAGAGGTGGAAAAATTTTTTCTGGAGAGAGCCAGATTGAGTATTTTCAGCTTTGTGGGCCATATGGTCTGTATCACTAATATCCATGTCTGCCATTATAGTGCTGAAGTGGCCCTCGGCAATACATAAATGAATGGCAGTGGCTGTGTTTCAATCCAACTTTATTTATGAACACAGTGTTTCGAATTTCATATAATTTATAAGTGTCACAAAATCTTCCTATGCTGTTTCCTTCTACCCTTTAACAATCTAAAATCCATAAATAGCTGGCTGGTGGATGAGTTAGGTGGCAACTGCCCATAGTTGGTCTGCAGGCTAGAGTTCATGATCTCCTGGCCTAAAAGGACCATCATTACTACTTGTTAGTCTTCAGGGTGGGTGGGTGAGGGTGTGGTGGAGCGATATAAGCTTGGGCCCAGTGACTTTATTTCAGGGTCTGGATCCAGTTAGTCTTGGCTTCTCACCAAGTGAAGGCTCATGTTCTCATTTGTGTGTTCATTCTGGGGCTCAGGCTTAGTGGCAGCAGCTCTTGAGTGAGGCTCTGTTCATGGCCATGGCACAAGAGAGCAAGCCTAGTCATCCAGACACTTAAGTTGCCTCATGCAGGCTAACATTCCATTGCTCAGAAGACACTTGGTGGAATTTGAAATCAGCAGGCAGGAAAATACACTTTTTAGTGAGAGCAACTCCATATAGTGTGATTTCAGGAAATGGGGCTATTAATGTCATCTACCAGTCACATTTCTTTTCCTTTATTGAAAGGTGTAATGTAATGGTCTCCATTTATTTTTCCTCCAACTTTGTTCAAGGTGGAAAAGAAAGGAATCAACAATCCATCTTGGATTCTTTCCAGAGAGAATAGCTTCCTGTGACTATTACTCATTTGCAGGAAAATGTCATTGATAATTTTGCCCTCATTTGATATCTCTTTTACTGGAAAATGCACATTACACATTTTTGGCCATTCCACAATCTAATCTGATATACTAAAGGTCAACCAAATGTTTCTGTGAGAGAATTTCAAACCGCCTACTGCTGTGACTAGCTTTTGCTTAGCATATGAAGGGTCCCTGTTACCCAGGAGTTCCTCTTATTCTGCATACCAGGAGGTGAGAGTTGATTCCTGGAAGTTGGATCTATGAACCCACTGGGCCTTTTCCTGCAATGGTTGTCTTTATATCATTGACTGAGGGCTGTTTCACACAGCTTTTTTTTGCCTTTAGCCACATTCCTTCCACTTCACCATTTGTTGATGCAACTTTTAACACAGGACAAAGTGTCTTATGTTTTTCTAACCTTTCTTATTTTCTGGATTTTTTTTCTGATAACCTTCTGCATTTTAAAATTATGAATTTAAATTACTGAATAGAACATTTCTCTAAACAACACCTCTTTTTTAAAGCATGTATACTGAATTTTAAAAATAATAAATCAGTGAACAATCATCTTTCTGAAGCAAAACATCAAGAAGACCAAGAATGCACACAGTCCACCTGGCCAGGCTAGGAGGGCCACTTAGCTTTGCAAGACCTCAGTGTTTGCATCTGAAAATAAAAGTCAATCCCAACTTGGAAATTATGTGATTCTGAGGTATCACAAAAAGGACAAAACTAGAATTGCGTATAGCATTGAAATAAAAATTCCAAAAAGTTATTTTTATCATCTGAATATAGACCATATATTGGACCAAAAAACATTATTCTTGATCTCTCAGTTTCTTCCCTTCTTTTCTGCCCCCAACTCTTCCTGATCCTGAAAGTGAAAGTTGCTCACTCATGTCTGACTCTTTGCGACCCCACAGTCCATGGAATTCTCCAGGCCAGAATACTGGAGTAGGTAGCCTTTCCCTTCTCCAGGGGATCTTCCCAACCCAGGGATTGAACCTAGCTCCTCCTTACCAGCTGAGCCACAGGGGAAGCCCAAGAATACTGGAGTGGGTAGCTTACCCCTTCTCCAGGGGAGCTTCCTGACCCAGGAATCGAACTGGGGTCTCCTGCATTGCAGGTGAATTCTTTACCAACTGAGTTATGAGGGAAGCCCTTTCCTGATCCTAGGTACCATAATCTCCAATTTTATTTTCTTTACCTGGTAAGATGACATGAGTCTTTGAGGAGCTTCTTATGGACAAATGTGCATCTCCTCCAAATTCGTATGTTGAAGCTCTGACTGAGTGTGACTGTATTTGGAGTAAGGAGTAATTAAGGTTAAATGAGGTCATAAAAGTGGGGCCTGATCCAATAGTATCAGTGTCCTTATAAAAAGAAACATCAGAGAACTTGTTCTTTCTCATTCTTTCTGTGTGCACACAGAGGACAGGAGAGATTCCCCTAACTTTACCTTTTCATAATTAATTACATGAAGGTATTTATGAACACCTGCATGAACATTGTACTGGATATGTCACACACAACAGATCCAAAAGAAAATAAACTTTCCCTTTTGATCTATAATATGTTGTGTACCATAGCTACAACTATGGTAAGACTTCTTGTGATATGTTTAGTAGTAAAACCTTCAAGAAAGCAGCATGGTCGTTGAGAGGGGAAACCCTGGAGCCAAAACATGGAATAGTTAGATCCTCGCTCTCCTTCCCACTGGCTGTGTGAGTTGGCAAGTTGTCTGAACTCTCTACACTTGGTCTGTAAAAGGGGGGGAATAATTATATCTACTTCATAAGGTTGCTATGCATATTAAATGAATTAATATTTGTAAAATGTCTAGATCAAGATATAACACAAAATATACATGATCTCAGTGTTTGATAAAGAGAATAAAAGTAAGCATAGAAAATCATGAAATGTATTCATCCATACAAACAAAATTAGAAAAAAAGGGGGAAACATTTGGAGTTTATGTGATAACTCATATATGTAATTGGGGGATTCTGTGAAAACCTTGCTATTTCTTCCACAAAGGCAGGAATGTTGAGACTGTGACAGGAAAGGGAGGGGTAGGGAGTGGATAGTATAGATGCCTGGATCTCAGCTGTGACTTTGCCACTGGATGTCCTTGAGCTAGCATGTCACCTCCCCTCCCTGGACCTTGCTTCTTCCTGTCTAGAAATAATTGGATTAGATCTATATATTGGCTTATTTGAAGACTAGAAAAAAAAGATCTTTTGTGATCCTAAAAGCACATTGTACAATGCTATTAGGTCACATTGGTTAAAGGTTTTACTTGAGTGAGAGGCAAAGAATAAACGATCCTAAACATTTTAAGAGGTAAGAAAATTCACTTAAACAACAAGAGAAAATATTGAGATATTGGTACCTAGAAGCTTGAAATATTATATCAAGATTATTTTAGTTCTGAGCATTGGGCACAGAGGTGGGGAAATAATTTGTGAGTCACTGAAATTTGTCCAATGATGCCTTTACAGCTGCTCTTGGTAGAAAAATATTCCTAAACTGACTCTACATATTCAAAGATTTGGAGATTGGGAAAAGGTGGTCACTATCATAGGGTGAAAGATTTTAACCTGAAAACCTTTAAGAGGATTACTGATTAGCATCCCTGTTTATTCTATACTCCCTGCTTCATTTGGTGGCCAGTGTTGGCTGGGGGACCATGCAGCCTCAAGACTTACTCTAGATTTATGGATCTTCCAGGTGATTCTACAGACTATAGTTGCAGTGGTAGAGTGTTTTATGTGCCAGGTGGCTTAAATGGTTTAGATGTCAATGCTGCAGCCAGATTATGACTGTGTGTGTGTGTGTGTGAGAGAGAGAGGTCAGTCAACGTAGACCAAGGTTGCTCAACATCGATGCTATTGACACTCAGAGGCAGATGAGGACTTGTGCACTGCATGCTCTTTCACAGCATCCCTGTCCTCTACCAGCTAGATGACAGAAGCACCTCCCCCACTCCCTGCAAACGCACGTCAGTTGTGACTATCGAAACTGTCTCCAGATATTGTCACATGTCCCCTGAAGGATATGGTTGGCCCTGGTTGAGACCCGTTACCTAGACAATCAGATGGCCTGCTCTGTCATTGGCTGAGTGACTAGGAAGGTACTCAGCCTTTGTGAACCTCGGTTTCTCCCCTACAAGAATGGGGGTTAAAATCAGTAACTCAGGGACACGCTAAAGGATTGAGAATTCATGGAAGTGAAAATGCATATTAGAAATAATTATGCTGTCCTTTTTGAAGACACAAAAGCAAATTTCCATACCACAGAAATGGTAGGAGCCCCAGAGATAAATGCTCCTGTCAACTGAACAGATATCTCTGGTTTGGAAGATGTGTAGAGTGAGATGTAGAATCTTTCCTGCTCGAGTTCACCCTCTAGAAACTGCTTAAAAGCTGTGACCCAGAGAGATGTTATGGGGAGGGAGGTGGGAGGGGGGTTCATGTTTGGGAACGCATGTACACCCGTGGTGCATTCATGTCAATGTATGGCAAAACCAATACACTATTGTAAAGTAAAATAAAGTAAAAATAAAAATTAAAAAAAAAAAGCTGTGCTCCCTTCACCATCCCTTGTGCCACCCTACGGTCACTTTGTGGAGAGTGTAGGCAAGGAATTCACCCTGTAAAGAGCAGTTGTTAGCTGCCCCTCCCTGATCATAAACATTCGTGTTCCTTTGTACCAGATGACTGAGTCACAGACCGCCAGATAGTTCTCAGGAACTCCTCTCCCCTTTAGGGCGAGGTTTTTTATATTTATACTCAACTTTCACCACTGAGTAACCCATAGGGATTCAGGAGTGTATTAATAGATGAGGCTCAATTAAACAAGTATCTAGAGTCCTACAAGGCTCTGCGCTTGGTAAACAGTGGTAAAAACAAAGATTATTACCACACATCATGCTAGAGTAGGGAGGAAAAGCTTGTACATAAACAACACTAATAAAAGAGCGAAAGACACAGGCTAAAGAGAAGAACTAGAAACTTCTGACTGAGGGCTGGGGATAAAATCAAGGAATAATTGTGGGAGGATGAGACATGCATTGGGGGTTTGTACGTTGTATAGAATTAAGGTAATCCTCAGTCAAGTTCTTCCTTATTCTCAAGTTCATGTCTCTGTGCCATTTATATGATTGATTTATCCCAGTATAAAATGAAGGTAATGCAACCTAACTTGTCTAGGCTACCTCAGAGAGTAAAACGAGAGCTTGTAGGTGGGATGCACTACACTGGTCTTATTGAGTGGCTTGTCGGCTCCATTAGTCCTTCTCTCATATGTTGCTCTTGGGAAGGAGGAGATTTCAGAGAAGCTTCCATGTTGGTTGAATGAGAGCCATCCAGACAAACCTATCAGTCATTTTCTACTTTAAAAATAAAACCCCACCTTTCTTCTGGATGTCTTAATTTACCATGACTAGGGAGAAGTATTAAAAGGAGCACCTACTAACTTTTGGGTTTGCTCTCCCCATTAGGACTTTCCCATTGTGGCATCTGAAATATCTCTATAACTTTGTCTGTGGCTGTTAACCATTTCCATTCATGTTTTTCAATATGTGTTTACCTCCAGGAAAGCATGAAACCACCATCCTCCACTCACTGTCTTTTCCTGAATCTCTCTTCAGCCTTATGTCTCCTGGCTAAGTAAGCAATGTGTATGTGTTTTCCTCATTTGGCAAAAGACCTACTTGTTTAGCACCTGATGGGGGTGAAAGATATAGTTGGGTTTTAATCAATGCTTTGGATTGCATCTTGTTCAATAGACAAGCAAGTTTAGACAAAAGGACTTAACAGAGTTCTAGGCTTCCCTCTTAGCTCTGCTGGTAAAGAATCTGCCTGCAGTGTAGGAGACCCTAGTTTGATTCCTGGTTCAGGAAGATCCCCTGGAGAAGGAAATGGCAACCCACTCCAGTATTCTTGCCTGGAGAATCCCACGGACAGAGGAGCCTGGCATCTATAATCCATGGGGTCTCAAGAGTTGGACACAACTTAGTGACTAAACAACAACCAGCAGAGTTCTAGAATATTTAATTATAAATTTAAGACACTGGTTCTTAACTGGGGGAGGAGTGCTATTGTCATCTGGTTGGTAGAAGTCAGGAATTCTGCTTAATGCATTACAATGCACAGGACAACCTTACAACAGTAAATTATCTGTCCCAAAATGTAAATAAGACTGAAATTGAGAAATCCTGATTTAAAATAGATACCTGATTTCCAAGGAGGCATAAAAATTAAACATAATAAATGAAGAGCAATTACCAATAAAAGTATAACTGAAAGAAAAGAAGCAGAAGCATACATGTCACCATGGTCCTGAAGTGACTTTGTCATTTGGGCTAAATATTTTATTAAGTTTGGGATTTCCTGACAAATGAAAAAAAAGGTGGGGAAGGGGAAGAGACAGTTCTTGGGCTTCCAAAACAATCTTTAATAAAAAAGTTAATAAACAAAGACCACCTCCCCACTCTCTCACTGAATTCAAAGAGAAATATATCCTGTAGGGTTTTATGTATGGGACATTGTGTAATAAAATAGACATTTTCAACTGTGGTTTTACCAACGACATGGATTATGTGTGTGTGTGTGTGTGTGTGTGTGTTTATGTGTGTACACACAAATGGATATTTCTGATCTCAGCTCTTTACCAGAAAATAACAGAGGGTATGACATTGGATCTTGTGAAATTAAAGGCATTTCTTTGAGGAACTGAACAAGTATGATCTGGGTATTGTCTTTGTTTCTGATCTAACAAATCAGGGGTAGAGTCTCTGAAGATCTGAGAGAGATGGCTGACATTTCCATCAGACTATGGGATTCTCTCTTTGGGTTATCAAGTGACTTCAACGAGTTTTTGGCAATGGCTAAAGAGTAATCAGTTCATGGTGGAATTGTCTGATGAGTACCTGAAGTGCTGGCTTGAGCTCATTCAGTGGTATTTATTTCTGGTCTACTTTCTATCATCCAGTGTGTTAGTGTTCAGGCACACAAAGGTGATTAAAATGTGCTTCCTGTCCTCAAGTAGCAAAGACTTGTGTGTGCTTCCCTGGCATGAAGATCTGTAAATAATCATGAATTAATACACATAGTAAAAAAAAAATACACATAGTAGAGGAATGTGCAATGTGCCGTAAGAACTCACATGACCAAGTGATGACCCTGGGGTGTAGGGGAAGCTTCAGTGAGGAAGTGAGGTTTGAATTGTGTGGGTTATTGAAGAACTCTTTACAGAGTTTATCTGCAAACATTTGATATATAAAATACATGCAGAAAAGTGTATAAATCATAATACATCCCTGGCTCTATTTTCACAAAGTGTACCCACGCATGTAACCAGTGCTTAAGGAAGAAATAGAGCATCACCAGAAACAGAATCCCAAAAAACCCTCACACCCATGTTCCAGTAATTATCTTCCCCCCAAAGTAACTATGGCCCCAACTTATAACCATGTAGTTTAGTTTTGCACATTATATAGGTGTAGTCACATGTTACATGTTATTTTGTGTCTGACTTTAGCATTTTTTGTGAGATTCATCCAGGCCTTCATCTGTCACTATAAATCATTCATTTTCATTACTGTGTAGCATTCCATTGGGTGAATATACCACAATTTATTTATCCATTCTACTATGGATGAACATTTGACTTATTTCTAGTTTTTTACTATTATAAGTTGTACTTCTATGTATGTTCTTGTACATGTTTTTTAGTGACCACGTTTATATGCTGCTATGTGTATACACATAGAAATGGAATTACTGAGGCTTAGTAAATGGCAACCCACTGCAGTATTCTTGTCTGGAGAATCCCATGGACGGAGGAGCCTGGTGGGCTAGAGTCCATAGGGTCGCAAAGAGTCAGACATGGCTGAAGCAACTTAGCACGAACACAGTATACACATATATTTTGGGGAAAAAAATGCTTATTTTTGCTTCCAACTCTTAAGTTGTGGGGCTTAATAAAATGTTTTCAAAACATTCTTAGGAAAAAGATATTTTACTGTCAGCAGGTTACAGTGTAGTAGGCTAGTAAGTTAGGTGGCGATGGGGGGGGGCACAGAAACAGAGGAAGCCCCCACAGATGAGGCAGGTAGACCAAAGCAGTGATAATGGAGAGTCTTGGGAAGGACCTTTGAAGGAAAGAAAGGGCCACATGAATATTTATTATCTTAATAAAAAGAAAAAAAGGTGGACCAGGTGACTCTTAATGTTCATTCAAATTCTCTCATTTTGTAAAATCACCTACAGGGAAGTTGTTACATTTGATAAGGCAATTTTCTCCCTTCTTCAGATATCCTCCTATGCCAAAGACTTTGTTGGGAAGTACTGTTCCTCTTCTAATAAGAAAATTGTAAGTAAATAAAACAACCCACAACAACCTAGGTCTGAATCAGTCTTTGAGGAGAAAGCTGGTGCACACACACATAAACTGCAGAATATAGCTCAGTAAATCTTCCTGCTTCCAGATTGTTTCCAGCTGAAGTCATGCTTGGCAAAACCAGATGCCTCTGAATGTAAAGATGACCTTTGTCCAGGAGCAGACCTCCATGCGGCTCCTTCCTCTTCCCGTTTGCATCCAGCAGTGCCTGAGAGAGGCTGGGATCAGAGTCCCTTCAGGCAGTAAGAGTGAGATGGAGGCAAAACAAGGACATTAATGCTGGGAACCAGAGGTCAGGGAACCTGAAGCCAAGGGTAGCAAGGAGATGTGAGGAAACGGGTCACTTCATAAACACCCAAAAGGGGAACCTTTGCTCTCAAAAGAATTATTGGTGAAAAACAAAACAAAAAGAGTTAGAGGATCTCTGAATCTTGGAGGGACATTGAGAAGGAAAATAAGGACATGCCATTTTGATTAAGAAGGGAAAATAGTGGAGAAGCCCAGGATTACTATTGTGAAGATAAATGAATTAATAGGAAAAGAATCCTATGATATGTTTAGAAGGAAGGAAAACTCTGCTTGATGAACTTATGAAAACACTTTCATAAATGTAAACTTCACAAATATCTTCAGATCAGACGCGTGACTGACTAAAGATGAATGACCTCAAATTCAACCAAAAACACCAAGGTTATGTCTACACACAAAAGTCGGCTTGACTCAATGCATTAGGGGGAGAGAAGATTAAGTTAATAAAACAACACCAAATCTTAAAGTGCCAAATGCCTGCTTTGCCTGAACGTTTTAGTTTTCACTTGTTTTGGCATCCTGTAGACACAGCCAGAATATATTACAACAACAGAAATATCCTGTTCTGAGATGTTATTTTGGTTACAGGGAAAGGGACAAGTGCATTCCTAGATATAACTCGGTCAATGGGTACTGCTAGTTCTTAAAATCTTTTTCAGAAATTGCTAGAGACCCTGACCAAATACAGTTAAGTATATTCATTTTAAAAAGCTTCCAGAAAATGTTGTTTTACCAAGTGGCTACAAAACATGGCCAGAAATAACTAGGTCACGTTTTCTATGTGTGTCGACTTTTATTTCAACAAAACAAAATATTCTTTGAGAATTTGGACAATATATTACCTTTAAAAAATTTTCCTCCCCCCCCCCAAATGCTTTGATATAATCAAACTTTTGTTTACTTTTTATCATTTAGTGTATGGGATGAGTGTTACCACACTATCATTATGATAAAAATAAAGTTCCAAGAAGTGAAATGAGTAGCCTAAAGATGTCTAGGCAGGGAGAGTACTGACCGGTCTTAAAGAGGGTCTAATGATTTTTTTACCTTGATGCCTCCACTGGACTTGGTTCTAATTATGTGCTGTCATTTCAATAACACAAGTGTAGATGTCTATTTATGTATGAATGTTGTAAAAATGGTATTAATATGTACACTATTTTTGCTAGTTTAAAATAATCAGAATGCACTTAGCCAAAGTGAATCATCCTCAAATGTCAGTGCTAGTGAAGAACACATGGTGATTCTGTGAATCTCACTCATTGGTCTGAATATAAAGTTAGCATAGTAGCTTTCTTGTGACTCTTATAATAGCAGATATAGCATAATAAATCTTATAATAGGCAGAGCTTGTTACTATGATAATGAAATATTAAAAGTGCAGAAGGACAGTATCCACATAAGAAATTTCCCTGTGTATCATCCAGGCTGCTTTTGGCTGCATGTTTCAGAATATATAACTGAAAGCTGCTTAAACAGTAAGGAAGATTTGAATTTCACCTAGGCATTGTATTAGTTATCTATTACTATATAGCAAATTACCACAAAATTACTAACTTTGTGGCCTGAAACAATACTTATTTATTATCTCACAGTTTCTATGGGTCAGGAGTGCAGACACAGCTTAGCTGAATCCTCTACTTCAGGGTGTTTTACAAGGCTGCAATCAAGGTGGCAGCCTGAGCTGGAGTGTTATCCGAAGGCTCAACCAGAGAAGGATCCCTTTTTAAGCTCATTCTAGTTGTTGGCAGAATTCAGTTCCTCAAGGGCTATTTAACTGAGGGCTTCAGTTTCTCAGTGGCAGTTGACCAGAGGCCATCCTCAGTTCTTTGCCACGTGGGCACCTCAGGCCACTCAGTGAGTGAAAGAGGACATTTATACCTTTATTATTGTGAAAGAAAGACTTTTCTAGAAAGTCAGACTTTCCTGGCAGACTTCCCCTGAGGTCTCATTTGTCAGTATTGGGTCATGTGCCCATATTGATATTGTAAAGGAGTCTGGGAAAGTTAAGTGTGAGCATATGACATTTTTACCCTTATTAAGAGACAAGTCTCTGCCAACAAGGAAAGGTATGTGGAGGGCAGGAGCTGGAGACTTGCTGTTGAGGAGACAATAAATATCTACAACCAGCAACAGCTACTAAGGGACAGGCTTTTTCAGGGACATGTGTCAGTAGTCCTGTTTCACATAATGGCTGAATTCTCTGCCTCTTTTCTCTGGTCTTGTTTGAGATGTTTATTCATATAGTGTGCTGCGATGTCATTGAAGTTTTACTTGGATGAAATATTTTTGAAAAACAAATGTAAACATAGGTTCTGAAGCTGCTCAGAGTTCCCTGTTGTTATTGTTTTTATCCCAGTGTTTCCTGAATAAATTAGTAAGCTAGTTATAAAATTCTTATTCTCAGATTTCTTATTTGAAAAAATGTAATGTTTCTTATGTTTCTTTTTTATTTCAAACCAAAATGACTAGTTTTAAAATTTAACTTCCACTCATCTAAGTCATTGGTTTAGATAATCATTAAAAGAAAAGCAGGTTGTAGTACAATCATCTGATCTACCCTCCACCCCTACCTCTTCAGCAAAAGGCTCCAGATAAATACCCAAAAGTGGATTCATTGCAAAAATATCCTCTGTAATCAGAGCTGGAGCCTGTGACCATCAACACTTTCCAGCCCTCCTTGTAAGTCCATCAAAGCCTGGTGACCACCTCCCATAGGTGAGCCTAATACCAGTCAACTTGACCATCCATCCTAGCTGACTTCCAGGAGTTTGCCTAGAATGACTCTACTCCTGTACCACTCACTCCTTTTGGTAGTCACATTGCAGTTTGCTCTTGCAGAACTTCTTTTCATACTTGAAGAAGCTAAATCATGTCTCTTTCCATCCTATAATTTGCTGTTGGTGGTCTGGACTCAAGTGACTAAGCTCTCTTTATTCCTTTCGAATTGAGTCACATCTATTCGGCCCATTTGCGATGACCTTCTGGAGCCTGCTTCTATAATCTCCCTCAATTACTCTAATGCTCAGTGTTGTGTCAGCCACGGGTTTTTAAAGCATGTCCAGGCATATTAATTGACTGATCCAGTGCTCAGTTATGTCCCAAATGGTCTGACCGTTTTGTGGGATTTTAAAAGAAAACATGCTAGAGGGAAAGCAGAGATTTTTATTAGTTCCCTTAATGCAGTGGTTCTCCTCTCAGCCTGGGTGGGAGGGGAGGATTGAGCCCCCAGAGGACATTTGGCAATGTCAGGGGACATTTTTGGTTGTTACAGTGGGGAGGGAGGATGTACTGCTAGTATCTAGTGGATAGATCCCAGGCTGCCAATAAATACAGCACAAAGAACATCAGCATCTCTCCAGCAAAAGATGACCTGACCCCACAGGTCCATGCTTCCGAGGTTGAGGAATCTTGATTTAAGAAATGGCCTCTGGTTTTGTATGGAAAATTTTATACAGCAATTTGATATGAATTTCTATTAAATATTTTTATGTGCAAATGTAGAGCCCAAGTCTTAACGTATTTCTCCACATCTTTGTCTCATTTCTCTCTTGAGCAATTCTAACTATTACATCTGGACCCCCACAGCTGAACTCCCTGCCAACACCCTTAGGATTCTTAATCTCTTCTCCATATCCCAAACCACTGATAGTTGAGAGCACAGACAGGGTTGTATCAAGGAATAGTCAGGTAAGAAAGCTGCATCTGTGGGCACTTGCCACCACTCCTGCTGGACTCAGTGCTGCTTTTGTTCCATTAATAATCTCTCATTGCCCTGTGATCCTCTGTCACTCTCTACAGATCCAAAGTGCTGGTCAGGAGCATGTTATTGAGTCTGAGCTTTACAGATGGGCTGAAAATCAGGAGATTCACAAGTTTAATCCACCTGGTAATTTCCATCCCCTATCAACATTTCAATTCCCCAGAAATAACTACTGTTAACAATTTGTTGATTATTTTTGCAAGTATTTTCAATGCAGATACAGACATATATTGTATAATATACTTTTTATAATGCACATGCAAGTTTAAGTTGGCTAAGCTGTAATCAGATTCCTATAATTCAGTGGATTCAAGAACAATGAGATTCATTTTTCCTTCAAGTCAAGGCCTGATATATGGAGTCCAGATTGGTGGGCAGATCTGCTCTAATCATTTGGGGATGTAGGATGACTGTGTCTTTGCCACTTTCAGCACATGATCCTGCAGGTCCCTCTGGGAGTCACCATTCCACCTACTGACAAAGAGTGCAATGCAGCCTGAAGAAGGCACAAGACCTAACTTAAAGGACAGGCTTGGGCAAGAACCTACTTGCATGGCCATGCCTAACTGCAAAGGGGGCCAGGCTTGAAGTATAGCTGGGCACTTTGTTTCTCTCTCTCTCTCTCTCTCAACATAAATAGGACCACATCATGTAAAAACTCTAGCTCAAATGTTGTCCATATAAAGATGCATCCTTTTAAAAGAACTGTTAACTTGAATGAATGGATTGTGTATTTTTGATTCTCATAAGGCACATGTGTAATTTTTCCCCATGAAGGGGCTCTTTTTAGCCCTTCAGTCTGTTTAAACTGTGATCAAAAGCTCAGCACATATAGGACTTGGCCAATATACAGTAGTGTTTTTTGAGTGACCAGTTAGGTTTTCTTTTCTTTAGCCATTCTTTTTTAGCATAGAGATTTGCATTCTGATATAGAATGTTTATAGAAAAGCTATGACAAACCTAGATAGCATATTAAAAAGTGGAGACATTACTTTGCCAACTAAGGTCCATATAGTCAAAGCTATGGTTTTTCCAGTAGTCATGTCTGGATGTGAGAGTTGGACCAGAAAGAAGCCTGAATGCTGAAGAATTGATGCTTTTGAACTATGGTGTTGGAGAAGACTCTCAAGAGGCCCTTGGACTGCAAGGATATCAAACCAGTCCATCCTAAAGGAAATCATTAGAAAGACTGATGCTGAAGCTGAAACTCCAATACTTTGGACCTGATGCGAAGAACTGACTCACTGGAAAAGACCCTAATGCTGGGAAAGATTGAAGGCAGGAGGAGAAGGGGATGACAGAGGATAAGATGGTTGGATGGTATCACCGACTCGATGGACATGGGTTTGAGCAAGCTCCAGGAGATGGTGATGCACAGGGAAGCCTGGTGTGCTGCAGTCCATGGGGTTACAAAAAGTGGGACACGACTGAGTGACTGAACATAGACTGTTTGCTTTGTAACTTTCCAACATCACGTATTAAAGAATTGTTCATTTGTTCTGTTTATTATTGCACTGTTTTTTTTAATTTTTTCAAATTCATTTTGATTGGAGGCTAATTACTTTACAATATTGTAGTGGCTTTTGCCATACATCCACATCAATCAGCCATGGGTGTACATCTGTTCCCCATCCTGAACCCCCTTCCCACCTCCGTCCCCATCTCATCCCTCAGGGTCATTCCAGTACACCATCCCTGAGCACCCTGACTCATGCGTTGAACCTGGACTGGTGATTTATTTCACATATGATAATATACATGTTTCAATGCTATTCTCTCAAATCATCCCACCCTCGCCTTCTCCCACAGAGTCCAACAGTCTGTTCTTTACATCTGTGTCTCTTTTGCTGTCTCACATATAGGGTCATCGTTACCATCTTTCTAAATTCCATATATATGCATTAATATACTGTATTGGTGTTTTTCTTTCTGACTTACTTCGCTCTGTATAATAGGCTCCAGTTTCATCCACCTCATTAGAACTGATTCAAATGTATCCTTTTTAATAGCTGAGTAATATTCCACTGTGTATATGTACCACAGCTTTCTTATCCATTTGTCTGAAGATGGACATCTAGGTTGCTTCCATGTCCTGGCTATTGTAAACAGTGCTGCGATGAACATTGGGGTACACGTGTCTCCTTCAATTCTGATTTTCTCAGTGTGTATGCCCAGTAGTGGGAATGCTGGGTCATATGGCAGTTCTATTTCCAGGTTTTTAAGGAATCTCCACACTGTTCTCCATGGTGGCTGTACTAGTTTGCATTCCCACCAACAGTGTAAGAAGGTTCCCTTTTCTCCACACCCTCTCCAGCATTTGTTGTTTGTAGACTTTTTGATAGCAGCCATTCTGACCAGTGTGAGATGGTACCTCATTGTGGTTTTGATTTGCATTTCTCTGATAATGAGTGATGTTGAGCATCTTTTCCTGTGTTTGTTAGCCATCTGTATGTCTTCTTTGGAGAAATGTCTGTTTAGTTCTTTGGCCCGTTTTTTGATTGGGTCGTTTATTTTTCTGGAATTGAGCTGCAGGAGTTGCTTGTATATTTTTGAGATTAATTCTTTGTCAGTTGCTTCATTTGCTATTATTTTATCCCATTCTGAAGGCTCTCTTTTCACCTTGCTTATAGTTTCCTTCATTGTGCAAAAGCTTTTAAGTTTAGTTAGGTCCCATTTGTTTATTTTTGCTTTATTTCTATTACTCTGGGAAGTGGGTCATAGACGATCCTGCTATGATTTACGTCAGAGAGTGTTTTGCCTATGTTTTCCTCTAGGAGTTTTATAGTTTCTGGTCTTATGTTTAGATCTTTAGTCCATTTTGAGTTTATTTTTGTGTATGGTGTTAGAAACTGTTCTAGTTTCATTCTTTTACAAGTGGTTGACCAGTTTTCCCAGCATAACTTGTTAAAGAGATTGTCTTTTTTCCATTGTGTATTCTTGACTCCTTTGTCAAATATAAGGTGTCCATAGGTATGTGGATTTATCTCTGGGCTTTCTATTTTGTTCCATTGATCTATATTTCTGTCTTTTTGCCAGCATCATACTGTCCTGATGACTGTTGCTTTGTAGTATAGCCTGAAGTCAGGCAGATTGATTCTTCTAGTCCCATTCTTCTTTCTCAAGATTGCTTTGGCTATTAGAGATTCTTTTGTATTTCCATACAAATTTTGAAATTATTTGTCCTAGTTATCTGAAAAATACCGTTGGTAGCTTGATAAGGATTGCATTTTATCTATAGATTGCTTTGGGTAGTATATTCATTTTCACCATATTTACTCTTCCAATCCATGAACATGGTATATTTTTCCATCTATTTGTGTCATCTTTTATTTCTTTCATCAGTGTTTTATAGTTTTCTATATATAGGTCTTTTGTTTCTTTAGGTAGATTTATTCCCAAGTATTTTATTCTTTTTGTTGCAATGTTGAATGGAATTGTTTCCTTAATTTCTGTTTCTGTTTTCTCATTGTTGGTGTATAGGAATGCAAGGGATTTCTTTGTGTTAATTTTATATCCTGCAACTTCACTATATTCATTGATGAGCTCTGGTAATTTTCTGGTGGAGTCTTTAGGGTTTTCTATGTAGAGGATCATGTCATCTGCAAACAGTGAGAGTTTTACTTCTGCTTTTCCAATCTGGATTCCTTTTATTTCTTTCTCTTCTCTGATTGCTGTGGCTGAAACTTCCAAAACCATGTTGAATGGTAGTGGTGAGAGTGGGCACCCTTGTCTTGTTCCTGACTTTAGGGGAAATGCTTTCAATTTCACCATTGAGGATAATGTTTGCTGTGAGTTTATCATATATGGCTTTTATTATGTTGAGGTATGTTCTTTCTATGCCAGCTTTCTAGAGGTTTTTTTTTTTAAAAATCATAAATGGATGTTGAATTTTGTCAAAGGCTTTCTCTGCATATATTGAGATAATCATATGGTTTTTATCTTTCAGTTTGTTAATGTGGTGTATCACAATGATTGACTTGCAAATATTGAAGAATCCTTGCATCCCTGGGACAAAGCCCACTTGGTCATGATGTATGATCTTTTTAATATGCTGGGTTCTGTTTGCTAGATTTTGTTAAGGGTTTTTGCATTTATGTTCATCAGTGATATTGGCCTGTAGTCTTTTTTTGTGGTGTCTTTGTCAGGTTTTGGTATTAGGGTGATGGTGGCCTCATAGAATGATTTTGGAAGTTTACCTTTCTCTTCAATTTTCTGGAAGAGTTTGAGTAGGATAGGTGTTAGTTCTTCTCCAAATTTTTGGTAGAATTCAGCTGTGAAGCCGTCTGGTCCTGGGCTTTTGTTTGTTGGAAGATTTCTGATTACAGTTTTGATTTCTGTTATTATTGCACTGTTAAGTAACAAGGGTAATTAAGATGATACACAGTGCATTGTATTCTGTTTTCCAAGAACTGGAGACAAGTCTGAATTCCTATAATGTCTGTTGCTGGTTTGCTTTTAAACTGTTGACATACCTCAGAAGAGGCAAGGATGGCTGAAGAATAACATGATGCCCATTTCAGTTCTGACCTGCACTGCTTCAGCCCCCCTTCACTGTTTTTTGGCATTACAGTGTTAACATTAAATATTCTTCCTGAAAAAATCGACAGGGCTTTTGTCTGATAATCTCAATGTTGACATTCTATGAATGAGTTTTGACCATAAAATCGAATCTATGGTTAAGCACAACAGTTTTAGTATAGTCTCCTTACACCTCTACCAATCACTTGAAAAAGAAAGAAGAAAAGGTGGAGAGCTTGTAATACATGAGGCACCTCTAGGTTTGGGTTTTCCCAAGACTACGAATAGTCATAAACTGTCAAACAGAAGCAGACCTGAACATCAATTGCCATCTTAAACACTGCCACTATCTGGGACAACTCCTTGCAAATCATCCGTATTAGTTTCCTATTGCTGCCTAATGCATTACCACAGATTCAGAGGCTTAAAATAGCACACATTTATTAATTAGTTCAGTCTCGCTGGGTCAGAAGTCCAGGCATGGCTTAACTGGGTCCTCTGCTCAGTATCTCACAAAGCTGCAATCAAGGTGTTGGCCCAGCTGCATTTCTTTCTGGAGCTCAGAGACCTCTCCCAACTCACGCAGCAGAATTTAGTTCCTTGTGGTCATAAGACCAAGTTTCTGGTTTTCTTGGTGGTGGGTGGCAAGGAACTCCACTCAACTCCTGGAGTCCAGTCACATTCCTTGCCACATGGTTCTTTAACAAGGTCTCTCACAGACCTCCTAACATGGCAACTTACTTCAAAGCCGGCAAGGGAGAGTGTATTGCTCTAGTCTGCTAAGATAGAGCTATATATGTGTGTGTGTGCTAAGTCGATTCAGTTGTGTCTGACTCTTTGTGATCCTATGGATTGTAGCCCACCAGGCTCCTCTGTCCATGGGATTCTCCAGGCAGGAATACCAGAGTGGGTTGCCATGGCCTCCTCCAGGGGAATCTTATTGTTCCAGGGATCAAATTGGCAGGCGGGTTCTTTACCACTAGCACCATATATATAGTGGAACATAATCATGGGAGTAGCATCCTGTCACCTTTGTCATATTCAGTTGGTTCAAAGTTCAGTTCTAAGCTCTGCCCACATACAAGGGGACTGGACTACACAAGGACGTGACTCATTAGGGGTCATCTGAAGGTGTGTATGCCACATTGCTTTTATGATTTAACTCTCTGCCTTCTTTTCATTTAATCTCCAGTGCTCCTCTGATGCCTGGTTTCAAACCTCCACCTGTTTGGTCTGCACATTATTTGATTCACATGTCTGTTACTGTACATGAGGATTTGTTGGGGCACAGTCATGCCTGTTTAAGTATGGTCTCTGGTTGCTTTTACACTTAGTGGCAGAGTTGGGTAGTTGCTACAGAGACTGACTTGTGCTGTGTGCTAAGTCTAGCTGATAATATTTGCTATCTGGCTCTTTATAGAAAACATTTGCCCACTTGTGCTATAGAATAAAGAAGACCAAGTTTGTTTATTTTTCATTTGAAATTTCAGTAGCCCCTATTTGTTCCAACCTGTTCCTTCTGCCAATATTCACCCTAGTTGACTCTCTTGTTACTATATACCTGCATTGACACAGTCATCTCCTAATTGGGACCCAAAAGCTAATTAGATCTTCTCCCCTTTGGAGCCTTTGTTGGGTTGCTATTGATTGAGCATCAAAGGCTCTTCCCTATTTGGTTCCAAATTCTTTTTTCTCTCTCTTTACCTGTGCTCTTTAATAGAAACCCATCTTCCCCAGGCAGGCTGACAGCAAACACAAGCTCAAAGACTTTACTCAGTTTTATCTCTGTTGTGTGATTCATTTAGCACTTCTCATAAATTGTCCGAATTTAATCATTTTCTCTTACCCTATATAAGCCTTGGAGCCTCTGTAGATCATAAGATCATTGCACCCAAGAAGTGTGTCATATACTTTGCATCTGATAAAACGCTTAGCATTAGACTGAGCTGGAAAGGAGGTATAGGAAACATACACCGTTGATAGGTCTGTATGACAAACTGCCTTACTATATAAAAAGGAAAGTTTTGCTCTATTTTATGTTATTTTTAATGGTGATGATAATTTGTTCAGTTCAGTTCAGTCGTGTCCAACTCTTTGTGACCCCATGGACTGTAGCATGCCAGGCTTCCCTGCCCGTTACCAACTCCTGGAGCTTGCTATATTAAAATTTTTCTTTAAATAAATAAAAACTTACAAAAAGTTTGAACTTTTCTCTAACCCATTTGGGAGTAAGTTGCCAACGTGATACCCTTTCACTGCTAGTACTTTAGTATGTAATTCATCTAAGAAATGGCCACAATATAATCAGCAAACTCAGGGAATTTAGACTGATATGTTACTTTCATTTATTCCTGGGGCCCTATGCAAATTTTACCAACTGTCCCAATACTCTCCTTTGTATCAAAAAGATCCTGTCCAAGATCATGAGTTGGATTTAGTTGTTATGTTGTTTTAGTCTCTTTCAATCTGAAACAGTTCTTCAGTCTTTTTTGACTTGTAGGACCTTGATACTTTTGAAGAGTACAGGCCAATTGCTTTGTAGAATATCCCTAAATTTGTGTATGTCTGATAGCTCCTCATGGTTGTTGTTGTTGTTTAGTCGCTCAGTCATATCCAACTCTTGCAACCTCAGGGACTGTAGCCTGCCAGGTTCCTCTGTCTATGGGATTTTCCAGGAAAGAATACTTGTGTGGGTTGCCATTTCCTTCTCCAGGAAGAGATCTTCCTGACCCAGGGATTGAACCCATGTTTCCTGCATTGTCAAGCAGGTTCTTTACCACTGAGCCACCTGGGAAGCCCTCCTTGTGATTAGGTTTAGGTTTTTTGTTTTTGTCAGAAATACCACACTAAAGGTATAAATATCTTCAGTTCAGTTCAGTTCAGTCGCTCAGTCATGTCCGACTCTTTGCTACCCCATGAATCACAGCACGCCAGGCCTCCTTGTCCATCACCAACCCCCAGAGTTCACTCAAACTCACGTCCATCGAGTCCGTGATGCCATCCAGCCATCTCATCCTCTGTCGTCCCCTTCTCCTCCTGCCCCCAATCCCTCCCAGCATCAGAGTCTTTTCCAATGAGTCAACTCTTCGCATGAGGTGGCCAAGTACTGGAGTTTCAGCTTTAGCATCATTCCTTCCAAAGAAATCCCAGGGTTGATCTCCTTCAGAATGGACTGGTTGGATCTCCTTGCAGTCCAAGGGACTCTCAAGAGTCTTCTCCAACACGACAGTTCAAAAGCATCAATTCTTCGGCGCTCAGCCTTCTTCACAGTCCAACTCTCACATCCATACATGACCACTGGAAAAACCATAGCCTTTAATTTCAGCATCCATTGATGTTTCTTGACTAAATTATTACAGTGATAGTTGCCATATGATAACTTTGTTTCCATCAGTCCTTCTACAAATAGTATTTGGCATTACACCATATGGACAAGCTTTCTACTCTCCCTATTTGCTTATTTATATAACATGAACACCCTATTCACCCCTTTTGTGACTCCAGAAACCCATACCTGGCCAACACTGTTGTTTCCCTGTGTGGGCCTTCCTCATGGCATTTGAGCTCCAACTGCCAGCATCAGACAGCCTGGAGCAAATGCTCTGCTCAGCTTACTTGGGCTCTGATTTGCTTTGCTGGGTTGCCACCTCTACCTTACCCTGTGCAGATATGTACCCTGCATGGCCCACCTCATAACTCTTAGATTGGAATATTTAGAAAGAAAGGAAGGGAAAGAGGAATCTCTCACATTCTTCTCATCACATGATATTATAATTGATTTACTTTCTCACTGTCTGTTTTCCCCTCTTCATTTGCTCCATTCTCTGGTAAGTTTGTAAGACCTAGAACATACTTGCCCTGAAATAGGCATTCAAACATACATTGAATGAATAAGTGAGTGAATGAGTGAGCAAAGAAAACATGGAAACTTCAGCTGGTTCATCCCCTGAAAATAAATCCTAACAAGCTTAACATTTTCTTTCCTTTTATCCCTTAAACTCATTTTAATTTTGATGTAGAATTCACCCATGGTAACCCAGTGGTTGTTTTGGGTTTCCTACTTGACCTAGCCTGATGTTGGCATAAGTTTATTTTCAGGTCACCACAGCTCAGCCTTTTTTTTCCTTGCAAGAGAATGGCTAAAACATCATTTTTCCTTATTAGGAGGCAGCTCCTGTGTTTGTGCTGGGCTCACATTTCATGCCTCCCAGGCTTCTCCTGCTTCTATCCTGTGTGCAGGCTTAATAGTAGGCCTAATGGACATTTCGATACACGGAGAGCAAAATCAATCACAATCAATTGCTGCTTCTGTCTCAGAATCAAAGTGTTATTCAAGAAGACATGTACTCAGGAAAGCTGCTTCTACACATGGAAAGAAAGAATTGAGGACCACTTCTGCAAATGATATGAGTAATGAGTTGGAGAGAGAAGGCAGTAAGGCATCCAGATGCTCCTGGAATCAGGAGGCACATTCTCATCCTTTCACCAGCTTAGTAAATTCCTGTGGGAAAACCTTCCTCTTGAACCTGCCAGCTGGGGAGACATAACAGCTACTATGCTCACTCCCCCCACCCCAAGTCATCACAAGGAAAACAAGCAATGTATATGAATGAGCACTGCAATTTAAAATTATATTTTCATTTAGCTTTGTGGCTCAGCTGGTAAAGAATTTGCCTGCAATGCAGGAGACCTGGGTTTGATCCCTGGGTTGGGGAAGATCCACTGGAGAAGGGAAAGGCTACCCACTCCAGTATTCTGGCCTGGAAAATTCCATGGACTGTATAGTCTATAGGGTCACAAAGAGTAGGACATGACTGAGCGACTTTCACTTCACTTACCATTTATTATAGGGGGCTTCTCAGGTGGCACTAGTGGTAAAGAACCTGCCTGCCAATGCAGGAGATGTAAGAGACTCAGGTTCGATCCCTGGTTTTGGAAGATTCCATGAAGGAGGGCATGGCACCCCACCCCAGTATTCTTGCCTGGAGAAATCCCATGGACAGAGGAGCCTGGTGGGCCCCAGTCTGTGGGGTCGCCAGGAATCAGATACGACTAAAGTGACTTAACACAGCACTTATTATAGCTAATTCCTCTCCCCGCGCCCCCCCCCCCCCAAAATCACATATTACAAAATGCTGTATAATTTCTGAATTTTTTATATTTATGTGTATGGAAGAGAGAAAAGGTAGATGGACCTTTAAAAAGAATGTTTATTTCTTAACTAAGAACTGCTTCAGAGGCTGAGAAGGCAGACTACATTATGTAGACTCAGAATATTTTTGGAAGTTAAATGGCATTTCCTACAATTTTGCTTCTAATGCATTCAACTGCTCACCTCTCTCAAAACACCTTGTGCCTTGCATGCCCTTTGAAAGATTTATTTCTTTCCTCCCTCTTTTCTTCTAAAACGTTTCCCTGATAAACCCTCATTCATCCTGTAATGAAGAACATTTTCTCTATGAAATTTCCAACAGCTCTCCAGCGAGTTTAGAACAATTATCATGCAATGAAATTATGTATTTACATTCTGTATCCACCATGGGCTGTGAATTTCCAGACGGGGAGATGTTGTATTTCATTTTATTTTCTTTATGTTAAGGGTCTCAAGTGTACAGAATTGAAGTAATTACACTGGCTAGCTCATGACAGTCTTGAGTGATGTGTTATGTGTCTTTTCATTTTTAGTAACTAGCCTTTGATAAAAGAATGGCTAACAGCAAAACAACGAACTTAGGCCCACCTGGGCTGAATTCCTGTGCCACTTAGCTGTGTGACTTTGGGCAATTTACACAGCCTCTCTGATCTTCTGTTTTCTCAATTGTAAAATAGGAATAATAAAAAGGTCCTATTTAATAGTTTTTCTTTTTTTTTCTTTTTTAGTGTTAAATGCAATACTGAAAATCAAATGCTAAAGAGAGTTTCTTGATGATAAACAGTTGGTAAAATTTTAGCTTTTTTTTTTTATTGGAATGAAGCTGAACACATACTTGATAAGTGAAACCTCCATGAAGCTTTTTGGAATTCCAATCTGTTATAAAACTATTTTCCCTTTTCCTTTCTTCTCCCTCCCTCTTCCCCCTCTTCCTTCCTTCCCTCTTCTTCCTACTCCTCTCCCTCCCTCTTCTTCCTTTTCCCTGCCCACACCATCTCTCTCTTTTCCTCTCTCCTTACCCCACCCCACTTTTGCCATCTCCGAGCATAGCTGCAGCACAAACCAAAGCAAAGTTGAATCGGGTACCGAGGTCTTTTTCAAGGGAAGCCAGTTTTCAAGCTCAGGCACACTCGACTTCTAGGATGCAACCCAAACACTATCAAATAACAGCATGAAGCTTCTTTGCAGATAAGGCTGGAATACCTCATTCTCCAAGGTTTTTAAA